>NW_004444005.1:9949645-9977447 GCF_000243295.1 Trichechus manatus latirostris | reverse complement strand
AAGAGATCTTTTGCAGCAGATTTGCCCAGTGCAATGCATCTTTTGATTTTTTGACTGCTGCTTCCAAGGGTGTTGATTGTGGATCCGAGTAAAACGAAATCCTTAACAACTTCAGACTTTTCTCTGTTTATCATGATATTGCTTATTGGTCCAGTTGTGTGAGGATTTTTGTTTTCTTTTCTTTTGTTGAGGTGTAATCCATACTGAAGGCTGTGGTGTTTGGTCTTCATTGGTAAGTTCTTCAAGTTCTCTTCACTTTCAGCAAGCAAGGTTATGTCATCCACATAACACAAGTTGTTAATAAGGCTTCCTCCAATCCTGATGCCCCGTTCTTCTTCATATAGTACAGCTTCTCAGATTATTTGCTCAGCATATAAATTGAGAGAGTATGGTGAAAGGATACAACCTAGATGCACACCTTTCCTGACTTTAAACCAAGCAGTATCCCCTTGTTCTGTTTGAACGACTGCCTCTTAATCTATGTACAGGTTCCTCATGAGCACTATTAAGTGTTCTGGAATTCTTATTCTTCGCATTGTTATCCATAATTTGTTATGATCCACACAGTCGAATGCCTTTGCATAGACAATAAAACACAGGTGAACATCTTTCTGGTATTCTTTGCTTTCAGCCAGGATTCATCGGACATCAGTAATGATACCCCTACTTCCACGTTCTATTCTGTATCAGGCCTGAATTTCTGGCAGTTCCCTGTTGATATACTGCTGCAGCCACTTTTGAATGATCTTCAGCAAAATTTTATTTGTGTGTGATATTAATGATATTGTTTGATAATTTCTGACTTTGGTTGGATCACCTTTCTTGGGAATAGGCATAAATATGGATCTCTTACAGTCGGTTGGCCAGGTAACTGTCTTACAAATTTCTTGGCATAGACAAGTGAGTACTTCCAGGCTGCATGCATTTGTTGATACATCTCAATTGGTATTCCATCAACTCCTGGAGGCTGGTTTTTCACCGGTGCCTTCAGTGCAGCTTGGACTTCTTCCTTCAGTTGCATGGGTTCCTGATCATATGCTATCTCTTGAAATGGTTGAATGGTCGACCAATTTTTTTGGTATAATGACTCCGTATTCCTTCCATCTTATTTTGATGATTCCTGCATCATTTAATATTTTCACCATAGAATCGTTCACTATTGCAACTCGAGGCTTGAATTTTGTCTTCAGTTCTTTCAGCTTGAGAAATGCAGAACGTGTTCTTCCCTTTTGGTTTTCTATCTCCAGCTCTTTGCACTTGTTATTATAATCCTTTACTTTGTCTTCTCGAGCTGCCCTTTGAAATCTTCTGTTGAGTTCTTTTACTTCCTCATTTCTTCCTTTTGCTTTAGATACTCGATGTTCAAGAGCAAGTTTCAGAGTCTCTTCTGATATCCATTTAGGTCTTTTCTTTCTTTCTTGTCTTTTTAATTATCTCTTGCTTTCTTCATGTATGATGTCCTTAATGTCATTCCACAACTCGTCTTGTCTTCGGTTACTAGTGTTCAACATGTCAAATCTATTCTTGAAATGGTCTCTAAATTAAGGTGGGATATACTCAAGGTCATACTTTGGTTCTCATGGACTTGTTCTAATTTTCTTTAGTTTCATCTTGAACTTGCATATGAGCAATTGATGGTCTGTTCCACGGTCGACCCCTGGCCTTCTTCTGACTAATGACATTAAGCTTTTCCATCATCTGTTTCCATAGATGTAGTCAATTTGATTCCTGTGTTTTCATTTTGTGAGGTCCATGTATATAGTCGGTGTTTATGTTGGTGAAGAAAGGTATTTGCAATGAAGAAGTCACTGGTCTTGCAAAATTCTATCACGCAATCTCTGGGATAATTTCTATCACCAAGGCCATATTTTCCAAACTCCAATCCTTCTCCTTTAACTCTATCTTTTGCATTACAATCACCAGTAATTATCAATGCATCCTGATTGCATGTTTGCTCAATTTCAGTCTGCAGAAACTGGTAAAAATCTTCAATTTCCTCATCTTTGTCCTTAGTGGTTGGTGCGTAAACTTGAATAATAGTCTTATTAACTGGTCTTCCTTGTAGGAGTATGGATATTATCCTATCACTGACAGTGTTATACTTCAGGATAGATCTTAAAATGTTCTTTTTGATGATGAATGCAACACCATTCCTCTTCAAGTTGTCATTCCCGGCATAGTAGACTATATGATTGTCTGATTCAAAATGGCAAATACCAGTCCATTTCAGTTCACTAATTCCTAGGATATTGATGTTTATACATTCCATTTCATTTCTGATGATTTCTAATTTTTCTAGAATCATACATGGTACATTCCACATTCCAATTATTAATGGATGTTTTCAGCTGTTTCTTCTCATTTTGAGTCATGCCACATCAACAAATGAAGGTCTCGAAAGCTTGACTCCATCCATGTCATTAAGGTCGACTCTGCTTTGAGGAGGCAGTTCTTCCCCAGTTGTATTTTGAGTGCCTTCCAATCTGGGGGGCTCATCTTTTGACACTATATCTGACAATGTTCCTCTGCTATTCATAAGGTTTTCACTGGCTAATTCTTTTTAGCAGTAGACTGGTCCTTCTTCCTAGTCTGTCTTAGTCTGGAAGCTCAGCTGAAACCTGTTAGCCATGGATGACCCTGCTTGTATCTGAATACTGGTGGCATAGCTTCCAGCATCACAGCAACACACAAGACCCCACAGTCTGATAAACTGACAGACAAGTGGGGGAGAAGCTCCTAGTCCAGGGGAAGATTGATGACGAGGACCTTCCTCCAGAGCTGACAGAGAGAGAAAGCCTTCCCCTGAAGCTGATGTCCTGAATTTGGACTTCTAGCCTACTAGACTGTGAGAGACTAAACTTCTGTTTGTTGAAGCCATTCACTTGTGGTGTTTCTGATATAGCAGCACTAGATGACTAAGACAATAACTAACATTTATTGAATTTTTAATACATGACAGGGATTCTGCTGATCCACAATTGACACCCATGGAAGCAGCAGTCAAGAAATCAAAAGAAGCATTGCACTGGGCAAATTGGCTGCAAGGGATCTCTTTAAAATGTTAAAAAGCGAAGATGTCACCTTGAGGACTAAGGTGCGCCTGACCCAAGCCATGGTGTATTCAATCGCCTCATATGCATGCAAAGGCTGGACAATGAATAAGGAAGACTGAAGAAGAACTGACAGTTTTGAATTGTAGTGCTGGCGAAGAATATTGAATATACCATGGACTGCCAAAAGAATGAACAAATCTGTCTTGGAAGAAGTACAACCAGAATGCTCCTTAGAAGCAAGGATGGCGGGACTGTGTCTTACATACTTTGGACATGTTATCAAGAGGGATCAGTCCCTGGAGAAGGACATCATGCTTGGTAAAGTAGAGGGTCAGCGAAAAAGAGGAAGACCCTCAATAAGATGGATTGACACAGTGGCTGTAACAATGGCCTCAAGCACAACAATGATTGTGAGGGTGATGTAGGACTGGGCAGTGTTTCGTTCTGTTGTGCATAGGGTGCTACGAGTCAGAACTGACTAGATAGCACCTAACAACAACAACAACAGGGACCCTGCTCAGAACTTGAAATATCTTATATAAGCTTATACATTTGATTTTCACTTTAAAGGGTTTTTTTTTTTTTAAGTATTTCTTTTAGAAAAGTATATTGAAAAAGGATGTATGCATTTTTGTGGCCATGTAAAATATTCTTTGAAAAGCAGGAATCACCTGAAACCCATCACTGATGTGCCCCGATTCCCAATCACCTGAGTATTTTTAAAAAATGAATCAGGATATTACAGGTGGGTATTTTCTCTTGATTCAGTGTGTACCTCTGTATGTGTTTGAGTGCACATTCTCTAGTATAAGTGTCTGACTGCACACTTGTGCTCATTTACACACATATGTTCCCCTTGCAGGTGCATGGCTCAGAGGAAAGATGTGCCTGCAAGTCCATCCCCCTTCTTTTCCTCTGTCTAATTGGGAAGGAGAAAAGGCAGACCTCTGTTTGTTCCCGGAGAGACAGTTTGAAACAACGCTGGCAGAACAAAACCCTGGCCTAATACCTTTCCAAAAAGCATATTACTTTTTGTAGTTGCAACAGCTGAGAGTCCAACAGCTATTCCCCAGACACCCCAGCAGAGAGCAGGGCTATTTTTAGACTGTATCACATCTAAGAATCTGTGCAGAAAAGACGTTGTGCGCCAAGCAGACATGCTACTCCTTTCTCGAACAATCACTTAGCTTGATGCAAAAGCAGCAGCCTGACTGCATTTTTTCTTAATGTATCAGATTCCAGCAACAATATTCCATTCTCTTTGAATTCTTTTCAAGTGTCCGGTACACATTCATACCTCCTGATAGCTATTATTACAGCGCCTGAGTCAGTCCAATGCCAAATGACAGAATAAAAACTTGAAAAAATAACCATCACATACACGTGTATTTTGTGGGCAGAATATCACTACAGCTGGATGTCTGAACACATTTCAATGTTTGACTGCATTTTCAGTTTTCACTGAGATGTTTGGCATCAAGTGGAATATTCACACCCAAAATAACATTAGCATGGGTAAGTGCAAAAAGCTCTTACATTATAAAGTAAAAAGCACTGGCACTTTTGAAATGTTAGAATCAATGTATAGTTTTCCTAGGGATAGGATGCACTTGCTGACAAGTTGCCATTTTTGTTAACTTAATCCTCACTATCATCATCACAATTATCATCGCCATCACCACCATCATCACCACTATCATCATTGCCATCACCACCACCATCACCACTATCATCATTACCAACACTACCATCGTTGTTACTATCATTATTGCCATCACCACCATCATCACCACTATCATTGCCATCACCACCACCATCACCACTATCATCATTACCAACACTACCATCGTTGTTACTATCATTATTGCCATCACCACCATCATCACCACTATCATCATGGTCATCATCACCACCATCACCACTATCATCACCAACATTACCATCATCATCATTATCATTACTGCCATCACCACCACTATCATCATTGCCGTTGTCACCACCATCACCACTATCATCATTGCCAACATTACCATCATTGTTACTATCATCATTGCCATCATCACCACCATCACCACTATCATCATTACCAACATTACCATCGTTGTTACTATCATTATTGCCATCACCACCATCATCAGTGCCATCACCACCAACATCACCACTATCATCATCACCAACATTACCATCATCACCACCATTATCAGTGCCATCACCACCACCATCACCACTACCATCATTACCAACATTACCATCGTTGTTACTATCATTATTGCCATCATCACCACCATCATCAGTGCCATCACCACCACCATCACCACTATCATCATTGCCATCATTACCACTATCATCATCACCAACCTTGCCATCTTTGTCACTATCATTGCCGTCATCACCACCATCAATACCATCACCATTACTGTCATCCGTTACTATCACCATTATGGTGATAGCCTTATGGATTGCTATCACCATTATCATCACTATCATCTTTGCCATTATCATCACCACCGTTGCCATCATTATTACTATCATTACTGCTATCACCACCATCATCATTACCGTCATCACCATCATCATAATGTCATTGTTAAGCATGCTTCACATGTCATCTCTAATCCTCACAGCAACCTTGCAGGATAAGCACTAGGTTCTCTTATTTTATTTTTTGAAAATAAGGCTTAGAGGAGTTACAGTGGCTTTTCCGAGACTAAATAGCTGTAAATTATAGGATTGAACCCAGATGTCTGAGACTCCATAACCCTTTCCATCACACTAGTCTGTTCCTTAATGTGCTAAATTGTCTTCAAATCATGGACCATTAGGATGACCAGGGACCTCAGTAGCCAGCTCACCGCCCTCAATGGCCCAGGAAATTGCTGCTGCATTGACTTCTTCTTTCAGCCATGTCTGTGTCTCTTCTCCACAATGCCTTCACCATCCCTTGGCAGTCCAGACCACCTCCTCTGTCACTTGGATCCCAGCAATAGATCCTGACTGGACTCCTGACCCCCATCACCACATTTCGGCAGTCCATTCTCCACATAGCACGTGACTCTGCTGCTTACAACCCTGCAGTGAGTTCCTGCTGCTTGCCACATCAGATCTAAAAAGGTGGTGCAGCCTGCAAGCCCTTTCATGGTCTGGCTGGGTCTATCTTCTCCACCTCTCTGTGGCTTCTCTCTCCCCTCTTCAAACTGCTTACAAGACTCAAGCATCTCAACAATTCTTTCCCTTTGAGAACTCTCTCTGCAGCAAAGTCTGCTCGGAAGGCTCTTGCTTTCATGCCTTGCCTGGCTGGCTCCTCCTCACCCCTCAGCACTGAGTTTAAAAGTCACTTTCTTGTGGAGGTGGCTCTATCCACCAAGCTGAAATAAGAATTTTCTTATTATAAGGATATCACACATGCTAATTTATAAATATCCATCTATTTGCTCCACCACCTGTCTGTTAGTTTGTAGTCCACTATGGTGGCTTGTCTGTTGCTGTGATGCTGGAAGCTGTGCCACCGGGATTTCAAATACCAGCAGGGTCTTCCATGGTGGACAAGTTTCAGCAGAGCAGAGCTTCCAGACTAAGACAGACTGGAAAGAAAGATCAGAGATCTACTTCCACAAATCAGCCAATGAATCACAACATAACATTGTCCAATATAGTGCTGGAAGATGAGCCCCTAGGTTGGAAGGCACTCAAAGTATACAATGACCATAAGAATGAACTCAAACATACCAACAATCATGAAAATGGTGCTGGATGAGGGAAAATTTTGTTCTGTTATACATGGGATCCCCATGAGTCTGAGCTGACTCAATGGCAGCCAACAACAATGCATTTGTTATCTAGTTTTTCTGCCTCCCTTCCCTGCCTCCAGCAGAAGTAGGCACTCCATGGGGCATGGACCATGCACTGCTCCCAGCTGCAACCCAGCACCTAGGGCAGTGTCCAGCACACAGTAGGTGTCAATGCACATGAGCAGGGGAATGAATTAGTGAAGCAGGTACACCTGTCCTGGCCTGGCTTTCCACTGGGTTGCTCTGAGGCTAACATAAGAGATGTCTGCAGAACCCATCCATGGGGATCTGGGAGGCAAGGAGCAACATGTGGTCCTGAGTCAAGGATGAGCCAAGCACCAGAGCCAGCCACCCATGTGAGGGTAGACCCTCTGGGCTCCGTAAATAGAAGGGGCCCTTTTTCAGCACTATTCACAATACTAAATATGTGGAAATGTCCCAAGTGTCTATCAACAGATGATGGTAGACAACATGTGACACATACAAACAATGGAATAACATTCAACCACGAAGGGAAATGAAGTCCTAACTCATGCTACGGCATGGAGGACTTTGAAAACATTATACTGAATGATACGTCAAACACAAAAGGACAAATATTATTGTATGATCCCACTTGTATGAAATATCTAGAATAAGAAAAAGCATAGAGACAGAAAGTTATCAGGGGTTGGCAGGGGTGAGGGAATGGAGAGGTATTGCTTAAGGGGCACTGAGTGTCTGTTTAGGGTGATAAAAAACCTTGGGAATGGATAGTGGTAATGGTAGCACAACATGGTGAATGTAATTAATGTCATTGAGTTGTATGCTGAGAAATGGTTAAAATGGCAATTGCTTTATTATATATATATTACCACAATAAAATTAAAGTAAAAAAAACAAAGGTAATAAATATTTTTTAAAAAAACTAAAAAACAAACAAAAAACCAAGGAGCCCTAAAATATGGCAGACATTATCAATCCATGTCACGTTTAATGCCTCCTACGGCAGCTGAGATGGAGTTATTTTTACCAATGTGCAGATGGGACACTACTGAGACTAAGGTGATGGTTTTCCCAGGACAGCATCCATCAGGAAGTACACACCCGGGATGCTGGCAGGTCCAGCCTGAACTCCAGCTGGCCCTCTTGCCACAGCCCCCTTGGCCCCATCGCTTTCCTCCCCGAACTGTCTCCATGGGCCCAAGAAAAGGACAGTATATGGCCCCCTGGGCTGGCTGCTCCTGAGAGCTGCTGTCTGTCAGGGGCAGCAGAGTCCCCCCCCCCCCACGGCTTCATTCTGACACCACTGGGGCCCTTCAGCCACTTGTCCAATGCAGGGCCTGTCCAGCACACACGCTGGCCTCTCTGCATCACTGCAGATCTCACGTTTTGCTTCAGAAGCTTCCAGCACCCAGCACACATCCCAGGCATCCTGGCTGCTTCACCCACCAGGCTCGACAGTGCATGAACTGTCGTCCCAGGCTGCTGACCTCAGCGACCGTGTCCAACAGTGCACAACCAGATCGCTCTTCCTCGTGGTCTGCTCCCTTGGAAAGACAGAGAGACAAGTGGTCCTCCGAGGGCGCCCACCCAGGGCAGATGATGGACAGAGGCTTGTCAATCCAGCACTCTTCTGCAATGCAAGATCTGAGTGCAGACCAGAGCCGTGTCAGAGAAGAACCCAAGAAGACTTCAGGGAGACTTGTCCTTCACCCAGAATTACAAATACAGAACTCTGCACACATCAATCTAATCGACATTTCCTTGAGCCCCTTACTGGGCACTTTACTTAGTACCTCTGGATGCAGATGCAGGTTTTGTCTCAACCACACTGCATTTTAGAGAGGAAGAGAGTGGACATTGATGGAGCATCTCTGGGTGCAGGGCATGAACATGCTCCATCATGTGCAATGTCACCCAGCATTTTAATTCCAAGAGTGGAGGTCCTGGAGCAGTGCAGCCCTGGACAGAGACAGTGATGATGACCCCTAGGCTCAGCTCTGCATCATAAAGCAGCTGTGCTGTGAGGACCTTCCTCTCAGGGGATGCTGTAGAGACTGTCTGAACAACTGCTATCAAGAGCTTAATCCCAATGACAATGCATTTTAGCCCTCTTAGACCCACGCATGGGGTCACCATGAGCCAGAATCGACTCCACAGCAACTAACACAACAACAACAGCACAGAGTAGTAGTAATTGTTAGCTGCTGCCATGTTGGGCCCTCGACTCATGGCAACTCCATCCATGCACAATGGGATGAAATGGTGTCCCATCCTGCACCATCCCCATGATCAGTTGCAGATCTGACCGTTGTGATCCATAGGGTTTTCTTTTTCTTTTTCTTTTTCTTTTTTAATAGTTGAAAGCCCACTTAGGAATCCCAAGTTTGTCATGAGAAAGAGAATTGGCTGGTAGAGAGATAATTTGGCAAAGTTAAAAGAGCCAGTGATTGTGAGGCAGCAGTGGACTTAATTACAATGCACCTCCCTGTTACCTGTGGCAGATAGAAGGCATAGTCAACATGTTCACCGACTGCAAAACTCATTGCTACTCTGGCCAATTGGTTGTGTGAGGGCTAATGAAATTTTACAGAGATGCTAACTGCAAATACAAGTTCCCTAAAAGGATAAATAAAATCCATGCCAACTATTGCAGATGTTCTGGCATCTGTATTCATGGAGATTTTGTCCTGTTGATCCTGGGCTTGTAAGTTTTCTGTTTCCCCAACAAGGCCTATTCTTTCTATTGTTGTTCTTGTACTTTAGGTGAAGGTTTACAGAATAGTTTCTCATTAAACAGTCAGTACACATACTGTTTTATGACATTGGTTAACAACCCCATGATATGTCAACCCTCTCCCTTCTCGACCTTTTTTTTTGGTGAAAATATACATAGCCAAAGATTCACCATTTCAAAAATTTCTACATGCACAATTTAGTGACATCAATTACGTTCTTCCAGTTGTGCTGCTATTCTCCTTTAGAGGAAGGTTCATAAAACAATATAGTTTCTCATTAAACAGTTAGTACACAGGTTGCCTTATGACAATGGTTAACAACCCCACTACATGTCAACACGGTCCTTACTCAACCTTGGGTTCTGTATCACTCCATAGGGTTTTCAGTGGCTGATTTTCAGAAGTAGATCGGCAGGCCTTTCTTCTTAGTCTGTTTTAGTCCTGAAGCTCCACTGAAATCTGTTAAGTATCACAGCAGTATGAAAGCCTCACTGACAGACAGGTGGTGGCTGCACATGTGGTGCATTGGCTGGGAATGGAACCCAGGTCTCCTGCACGGAAGGTGAGAATTCTCCTGTTGAACCACCTAATGCCTCCTGTAAATCAAAAAAAAAAATAGTTGCCTTCAAGTCAATTCTGACCCATAATGACCCTATAGGACAAACTAGAACTGCCCCATAGTGTTTCCAAGGAGCAGCTGGTGGATTCATACTGCCGACCTTTTGTTTAGCAGCCAATCTCTTAACCACTGTGCCACCAGGGCTCGTCTAGCACATAACAAGGACTCAATAAATGTTGGCTGTTGATATTTATTTTCTTCTTACAGATGATTTCTTACAGAAACTGGGTCCCAGAGAGTTTTAAAATGCAAGAAGAGTCACACAGCGAACAAGAGGCAGAGCGAGGACTTGAACTCTCACCCCAGCCAAGCCGCCCTCCTCCCTGGTTCCCATGACTGTAGACCTAGGTAACAAGAGTTAGGAGACTGTGAAGCTGTGTCTCATCAGAGGCAAAGGCATTTAAAACACTGTAATGTTAGGAGAATGTAATGGGGGAAAAAGTAATAAAAATTAATTCCCAAACAGTCCCCCACATGGGCACAGGGAGAGGGTGAACAGCTTCTGTCCACAGACTGCACCTGATCGTGACCCTGCTCCTCTTGGGCCTCTGCTCACTCCTGTAAAACAATCAGGGTTGAAGGAAGCCATGGCTAAGGCCTCCCCACTTAACATTCTGTCACTCTCCCCTGGTCTTTGCAGACTGGCCCCAGGTCCCCTTTGGCCACAGATGGTCAGCCCCCGTGCCCGCCATGACTGTCAGGGAGCTGACACACTGTTGTACAGTAGTACAGCCTTGCTCCTGACCCGCAGCACCAGCCCGCTGCTTCCCACGCCTGCGTAGAGGGTGATGGTCCAAGCCGGCCATTATCCTCAACCCCAGACGTTCACATCCACAGCCACGGGGGCGAGGCCTTGTGCGTGTCTTGCCTTCTGCCCCAGGTGCCAGGTCCAGGTGTGCATTCATCATTCTGGCCCAGGGTCACCTACTCAGTGACCCTCCCTGGTGGCTGACACTGCCACCCCGTCACGGCAGTGCTTACATCTGACCCACACCTGCTCCCAGACAGGGTGATGGACTCACTTGTCTGGGCTTCCCTTGTTACCTGATGAAAGGTATTTTGATACTGGTGTCCTCTGGCTTGAAGAAGGACGTTCAGTCTTTTTTTCAATCCTCTTCGATTTCTCCTGGACTCAAGTTGTTCTCACATTTAAATAAATACACAAGTTTTACATATATGGGTACATGTGTCTGTATATACATACATGTGTGTAGAGACATGAGAAATACATAGAAAATAGGTAAGTAGGTAGGCAGGCAGCTAGACAGATAATTGATAGACGATAGATACACAGATGATAGATAGATACATTGATATAGATGATGGATGGATGGGTGGATGGATGGATGGATGGATGGAAGGATGATGGACAGACAAATAAGACCAGCCAGCTGCTGTTGGCCCCCTTTTATCAACCTTTCTGCCTCCCTGTGATCTGGGCTTCCTGAATCCATCGCTGTCTTCTCCTCCCATTGCTCACCCAATTTACCCTTCCACTGCCCCATCTCCACTGAAATCACCTTCACTAAATCACCTCTGAGCCTCTTAATTTCAAACCCAAGGGTGTCTCTGGAGTAATCAATGTGCAAGTCTCCACTATGTATCTCTCCCACTGGGACCCTCACCCTTCTCCCCAGCGTCTGACCATGCTGTCATTTCTGCTTTTCCTCTGCCACTTCTGCTCAGTGTTGGACTTCACTCAGTGTAGGACTTCACTGGGATCCTGCTAAAGAAGTCCATACATCTTCTTCAAATTTCTTATTAAAAGTCCCAGAAAGATCAAAAATTGTGAAAACCTGTATTATCATTGAAAAAGAAAACCAACAGTCTGAGGAGACAAGAAGGACATTAGACAAAGTGTCACATAAAACAATATGGGATGCTGGTCGGAACAGCACAAACCACCTCCGTGGAAGGGGAAGCAACCAACTGTGGTTATTGAGCAAACCGTCTGCCCCTCTGCTGGGGATTTTTATGGGCATTGCCCTGTTTATCCCAGCAACTCTGTCAGTCAAGTACTGCTTCTATTTCCATTTTATAGATGAGGAAACTGAGGCTGGCAGGAGTGAGATGGATTACCTGAGATCACACAGCCAACCAGGGAAGGAGTGGGGTTTGGTTCTAGCACTGTCTCGTAACTTCGGCCACGCCTGCCCCCATTGCAATAGCCACCCTCTACTCCCCCACTAGTGGACAAGCTTCGTGTCTTCACCCCCATTTCCCAGCCCCTCTGAGATGCTGATGAGCCACTTTCTTGGGCAGCTGGTCCCTTCAGCACTTGAGCATATTTCTTTCTACAGTCATTCCTAGGACGTGGGTCTAAGAGCCAGGGGAGGGTCCATAGCACATGGGAGTCAGACCCCAAACAAACGCCACTGGGAAAGCGCCGAAGCATCGAAGACCTTTATGCTGGAAAGGCAAGGCTCCTTTCTCCTCTCTTTCTCTCACCTCCTCCCTTCCCTTCTCCTTCGCTCCTCCTTCCCTTCCTTCCTTTCTTCCCTCCTCCCTTTCCTTTCTCTCCTCTCCCTTCTTCTCCTTCCCTCTCCTCTCCTCCTTTCTCTCCTCTCCTACCCTTTCTTCTCCTCACCTCTCCTTTCTCTCCTCATCTCTCCTCTGCTTTCTCTCCTCCCTCCCCTCCCATCCTCTATGCTCTCCTCTCCTCTCCTCCTTCATCTCATCTCATTTCCCCTCCTCTCCTTTCTCTCCTCTCCTCCCCTGCCTCCCCTTCCCCTCCCCTCTCCTCATCTCTCCTCCCCCTCTTTTTTTCCCTTCCTTCCTCATTTCTCCCTTTTCTTTTCTTTATTTTTCTCTTCTCTTTTAAGTAAACATTTAATATTTGAGTTCTTATCTGTAAATATATCAGTATGCAAGTATGCATCTCTAAAAGGAAGGTCCCCAGTATCATCAAATATCCAATAAGTGTTTAAATTTTACCAACAATCTAATTTTTAGTTTTGTTGGGTTGAACCTGAAGCCAAATAAAATCCATACTTTGAAACTCTTTGATATGTCTCTGACACTTTTTTATTTTTTAGTCCATACTTTTCTCACCCCTCCCCTTTCCCTCTGTAATGTATTTAGGGAAGAAACCAGGTGATTTTTCCTGCAGAGCTCTCGGTAGTCTGGATTTTGCAGATAAACATGTCTCACTGGCCCCATGGTTCCTGTAAGCTGGCAGTTAGATTTGGGGGAGTGATTAGATTCAGTTTTTGGCAAGATGTTTTCATATGCTGCGTTTGCTCTCCATCAGGGACACGTAGCGTCAGCTTCTTTCTCATTTTTGTGATGTTGGCAGCCACTGATGAGCATTCCCTAGACCCATTATTCCACTAAGGGCTGAAAATGATGGTTTTCTAATTCTAACTTTAATTGTCTATTTACTAACTAGAATATTTATATTAAAAAACCTCTCTATTTCAATGAATTGTTGTCCAAAAGTAAACTTCCCTTATGCAAAGAAGGGATAAATACTTACTTTTTCCCTTTATCAGTTTTCAAATAATAAGTATGTTCCCTGGCATCTCCAATAGTGACTAGTTTTTTTTGGTTTTACTTTTAATTTTAATATACACTCAAGGATTTAAACATATCTAGTGTGTTAGATCCACCGTAGTTATCAGTCTAATGATACTAAAATTTCTCCGTCTTTAGCTGCGAGAACCTCTTCAAGTTTGGCTCTGAGTCCTTTTATTTTTTCTTTCTTTCTTCCTCCCTCCCTCCTTCCTTTCCTTCTTCCCACCCTCCCTCCCTCCCTCCCTTCATCTCTCCCTTCCCTCCCTCCCTTCCTTTCTTCCTTTTCTCCCTCTCTCCATCCCTCCCTCACTCTCATTCCTTCCCTTCTTTCCTTCCTTCCTTGTTCCTCTTTCTTCCATATGCTTTTTTTTTTTAGAATGCTTTTGTGACAAAATACAATTTACATAAAATTTATCATTTTAATCATTTTAAAGTGTACAGTTCAGTGCTTACTTTAGTGGTATTAAGTAAATTAAGTGCATTCAAGCTATGGTGTTGGTGAAGAATATTGAATATACCATGGACTGCCAAGAATTGACAAATCAGTCTTTCAGGAAGCAGAGCCTGAATACTCCTTAGAAATGAGGATGGCCAAACTTCATCTTGCTTTCTCAGGAAAGGCCAATCACAGGAAAAGTACTTCATGTTTGGTAAAGTAGAGGGTCAGTGAATATGAGAGAAAACCTCAATGAGATGGACTGACACAATACTGCAACAATGGGCTCAAACATATCAGAGATCATGACTATGGTACAGGGCTGGGCAGTGTTTCATTCCATTATTCATAGGGTCACCATGAGTCAGAGGTGACTTGGCAGCAGCTAACAACAAGTAAATTCACAATGTTGTACAACCATCATCACTGTATACTTCTAGAACGTTTGTTATCACCCCAAACAGAAACATATACATGAATGTTCATAGCAGTATTTTTCATAATAGCCAAAAGGTAGAAACAATCCAGAATCATCAACAGATGAATGGGCAAACAAAATGTGGTCTATCCATACAATGGAGTATTATTTGGCGATAAAAAGGAATGAAGCCCTGATGTGTGCTACAACACGGGTGAACCTTGAAAACATGCTCAATGGAATTAGCCAAACACAAAAGACCACACGTCTGATTCCTTTTGACTTGACCCCAGTAGCTGTGACAGCTTCTTTCTGGTACAAGAGTTTTTGCGCTCATCTTGAATGAGCAACTTTTAGGTTAGTTAGCAGTTGAGTACAAACCATTTGTACCACCCAGGGACCTTCGGGGAGGATTAAAAAAATAAATAAATAAAATAACGCAAACCCATTGCTGTCAAGTCGATTCTGACTCATAGCGACCCTATAAGACAGAGTAGAACTGCCCTCATAGGGTTTCCAAAGAGTGGCCGGTGGATTTGAACTGCTAATCTTTTGGTTAGCAGCTGAGCTCTTAATCACTATGCCACTAGGGTATAGATGGCTTAAACTATGAATTATGAATTTAATTTCCTGAAGTTGTAGGGCTATTCAAATGATCTGTTTCTTATTGGCTGAGTCGTCATAGTTTGTGTTTTTCAAGCCATTGGTCTAGGTTATCCATGTTGTAAAATTTATGTGCGTAGAGTTATCCATGTTCTCTTACTATTCTTTTGATGTCTGCAGGATCTGTAGTGATATCCCGTTTCATTCCTGATATTGGCAATTTCTATATCCTCTCTCTCTCTTTCTTTCTCTTTCTTTTTGTCAGTCTTGCTAGACATCAATTTTATTGATCTTTTCAATGAACCATCTCTCTCTTTCATTGATTTTTCTCTATTGCTTTTATGTTAGAAACGTATTAATTTCTGCTCCTATCTTTATTATTTCTTTCTTCTGCTTGCCTTGAGTTTATTTTGCTTTTGTTTGTTCTTTTCAGGTTCTTGAGGTGGGAGCAAGATGCAATTAGTGTTATACATTTCCCTCTCATCACTGCTTTAGCTATGTTCTATAAATTGCATTTTCATTCAATTCAAAGTATTTTCTTTTACTTTGCTCAAGACTATCTCGTTGACCCATGGATTGTTTAGAAGTATGTTGTTTAGTTTCCACGTGTTTGAAGATTTTCCTATTATCATTCTGTTATTCATTTCTAGCTTGATTCCATTGAGGTCAGACAACACACTGTATGATTTCAATGCTTTTTCAATTTGTTGTTGTTTATGTCATGGCCAAGGATATGGTATATCTTGGTATACTTACATGGGCACTTGAAAAGAACATGTTTTCTGCTTTTGTTAGGTTGTGTTGACTTCTTCTTGATCCTTGCTGATTTTCTGTCTATATGTTCTGTCAGTTGTTGAGAGGAGTGTTGACGTCCCTCTCTGTCTCTAGTAATTGTCTTTGCTTTGAAGTCTCCTTTATCTGATATTAATCTAGCCACTCCTACTTTCGTTTGCTTAATGTTTGTATCCATTCTTTCACTTTCAACTTGCCTATATTACATTTGAAGTGAGTTTCCTATAGACATCATATAGTTGGGTCATGTTTTGTGATCCATTCTGCCACTTTCTGTATTTTAATTAGTCCATTGAGACCACTTACACTAATGTAATGATTAATATGTTAGGGCTTAAGTCTGCCATTTTGATTCTTGTTTTCTGTTTTATTATTGTTGTTATTTGTTTACTTTATCCTGTCTGTGGGTTACTTGGACAGTTTTTAGTATTCTATTTTGATTTTTCTGTAGTGTTTTTAACTGTATCTCTTTGTATAAATTTTCATGTTTCTCTAGGTATTATACTACATAAACACAATTTATCACAGTCAATTTGTGTCATCATTTTGTTAATTGGAGTGAAGAATAGAAACTTTACAATCCTTTACCCTCACCATTTATAGCATAATTATCTTAAATATTCCCTCTGCATACATTCAGAACCACATCAGTGTTATACTTTTTGCTTCAACCATCAAATGTAATTTGTAACACTTGAGAGGAGAAGGAAAGCCTATTGCACTTACGTGTATTTTTGCTTACTGTGTTCATCTTTCTTCCTTCTTGATGTTTTAAGTTTCCTTCTTTTATCACTCCCTCTCTGTTTAGAGAACTTACCTTAGCCATTATTTTAGGGTTGGTTTACTAGTGACAAATTCTGTTAGTTTTCCTTCATCTGAAAATATCTTCATTTCCCCTTCATTTTCGAAAGATAATTTCACTGGGTATAGCATTTGGGGATGACAGTTCTTTTCTTTCAGCACCTGAAAATTTTTGTGTCATTTCCTTCTAGCCTCCATCATTTCTGAAAAAAAATTCACTGTCATCCTAATTGTTTTTCTCCTCTAGGTAAGGTGTCATTTTCTCTGACTGCTTTCAAGATTTTTTTCTTCATTTTTACCTCTCAGAAGTTTAATTATGATGTGTCTTGGCATGGATTTCTTTGAGTTTATCCTGTTTGGGATTCTCTCAGCTTCTTGAATCTATAGGTTTATGGATCTGCCAGTTTGGGTAATTTTCAGAAATTATTTCTTGGGGTGTTTTTCAGCCTTTTCCTCTTTTTCCTCTTCTTCCTGGATTTCAATGCTACAAATGTTAAGTCTTTTGTTATAATCCCACAGGTCCCTGAGACTCTCTTAATTTTTTTTTTTTTTCCAGTCTATTTTCTCTCTGTTGTTCAGAGTGGGCAATTTCTATTGTTCTGTCTCTAGTTCACTGATTCTTTCCTGTGGTCTCTCCATTCTGCTGTTGAGCCCATCCACTGTGCTTTTTATTTCAGTTGTTTTTTTAGTTCTAAAATTTCTATTTTGTTTTTCTTGATACCTTCTATTTCTTTGCTGAGATTTTCTACTTCTTTGCTGAGATGCTTATTTTTTTAATTTGTTCCAGTATGTTCATAATTGCTTATTGAAGCACTTTTACCATGGCTGCTTTAAAATCTTTGTCAGATAATTCTAACATCTCTGTTATCTCAGTGTTAGCATCTGTTGACTGTCTTTTTAAATTCAGTTTATGATCTTCCCAAGCTATGGCATCACATGCATGTGAAAAACTGAACAATGAATAAGGAAGACCAAAGAAGAATTGATGCCTTTGAATTATGGTGTTGGTGAAGAATTTTGAACATACCATGGACTGCCAGAAAAACAAATAGGTCTGTCTTGGAAGAAGTACAGCCAGAATGCTTGTTAGAAGTGAGGATGGTGAGGCTTCTTCTCATGTAGTTTAGACGTGTTATCAGGAGGAACTAGTCAGTCCCTGGGGAAGGATATCATGCTTGATAAAGTAGAGAGTCAGTGAAAAAGAGGAAGACTCTCTAAAATATGGGTAGACACAGTGACTGCAACAATGGGCTCAAACATAGCAACAATTATAAGGATGGTGCAGGGCCAGGTAGTATTTCATTCTGTTGTACATAGGGTCTCTATGAGTTAGAATTGACTTGATGACACCTAATAACAGCAACAACATGATCTTTCTGATTTTTGGTATGGTGAGTGTTTTTCTATTGAAACTTGAACATTTTTGTATCATGTTGTGAGTCTCTGGGTCTTGCTTAATACTTCTGTTTTACTAGTAGGGTAGGTCTGCTGACGATAAGTTCACTTAGTTTTCCGTCTGTGATGGTTAATGTTATGTGTCAACTTGGGTAGGTGATGATTCTCAGTGGTTTGGCAGACACTACGTAATCAACCTACATTTTTTGATCTGATGCAAGCAGCCAATCAGTTGATAGGTGAGTTTCCTTGAGGATGTGGCCTGACTCCAGAATATAAATGGATGTTCTGGCAAAGCTCACTCTCTCTCTCAGCTCTGCACTCTTCTTGTCACCTGACCTCCAGTTCTTGGGAAGTAAGCCTGAAGAAGTCTCTGGCCTGCCTCCTGGCCTGCAGATTTTAAATTCACCAACACTTGCAACCACATGAGGCAGCAGAGGTCTTCAGTCTGTTGACTGACCTAGGCATTTGGGATTTGCCAGCCCCCTAGAATTGTGAGTCATTTCCTCACAATTGCATAAAGCATTTCCTTGAAATAAATTTCTCTTTATATATGTTTATATATGCTTCACTGGTTTGCTCTTCTAGAGAACCCAGACTGAGCCACCTTCTGACTCCACTCTGGAAGGGGAAGAGGGTGTGCCATCCTTCCTAATTTTTGTTACTGCCAATAAAAGCAGAGGTAGAAGTCTGGGCTCTCCATGTCATTCCCTTGACACCAGAAAAGGGAGAGGTCCTTGTTATGGCTGGATGGACATGGGAATTGGGGCTCCCATATGTATCTACTGATACCATGGTGGAGGTGACCTTATTATGGTTGAGTGATGGTGAAAGTCCACAACAGCAAAGAATAGAAGGAACACCACGTTAGTGTCAGATGGGTGAAAGTGCATGCCCCCGACATGATCTCCACTGACACTGTGTGTGTGTGCTTGGGAAGAGGGTGTCATAACCAGCTGAAGAAATTGCAAGTCCCAGTTCCCTACTTGGTCTTCTCTGACACCACCCTAGTGGGGGTATTGAGGTGTCTTGTTACAGCCTCTGAAGGTAGACTTTTAGGCTGCCCACTCAATCTTTGGTAGTATGTATGAGGATAGGGCCACAATTTTATCTGGGATGTTGGACTGGAGTAGATTGACTATTTCCTAAAAGTTTTCTGTCTTGCTAGGCTGCCCCTTTCCTTGTCCTTTGGCTAGAGAGAGGAGGCTTTTTTTTTCTTTTTTTGTCTGTGCCTATTGGTAATTCCAGGTTTCCAGTTTCTTCAGCTCCAAGTCCGGGATATGTGAGGTAAAGAGAACATTCAGGAAACTTACCGTCCTGTTATTCCATGCGTCCCAAGGTCCCAAGTTAGTCTGCCTTCTCTCCACCCTTCGGAGTTTTCTTATGTTTGTTTTTTATATGACGTCCAGGGTTTTTAGTTGCACTTAAGGGAGAAATGAGGGATGTATGTCTTCTCCATCTTCCCAGAAGCAGAAGTCTTTATTGATTTTTAAATGTTGATATTATAATATGCCACTTTAGTAAATTCTCTTATTTTTGTCGTAGTTTTTCCTTTTTTTTTTTTTTTTTTTTGGGGGGGGGAGTTATTTTCAAGATATGTTATTTTATCTTCTTCAAGTAGAGATGGTTTAATTTTTCCTTCTTCTTTCCCACTTCTTGTGCCTCTAATTTGTTTCTCTTATTTAATCATATCGTCTGATACTTTCAACCCAATTCTAAAAGGTTGGAGAGAAGCAGGCATCCATATTTTGTTCCTGTCTTTGGTAGGAAAGACTTTTGTGTTCCCACATCAAACACATCAATTCCTTGTTTACTGAGTCTTTTTAACATGAATGTGTTTAATTAGGTAAAATTACTTTTCTATTTTTTAAATCATTTGATTGATGATATTAATAGATTTTCTAATACTGAATCACCCTTCTATTCCTGGTATAACAAACAATTGGACATAATGCATGATTTTATAGCTTGGTATTTAATAATATTTTTATTTAAGGTTTTTGCATCTATATTCATGAATGAGATTGGTTGGTACTTTCTTTTTTTATTTTTGGCAAAATATCAGGTTATGGGGGTCAGTGTGTTGTTTCATAGAAAGAATTTGGAAGTATTTCATCTTTTTCTATGCTCCAGAACTATTTAAGTAGCATTGCTGTTAATTGATGTAATTAAAGTTTTGTATATTTCCCCTGTGAAACAATCAGGACCTGATGGGTTTTGGGATGGGGTTTGGAGGGAGTTACTACTCTTTAACTAACTTCTCTATTTCTTCAGTGGTAACTAGGCTGTTCAGATATTTTCTCTTTAATGGGGTCTACTTTGGTACTTTGCGTTTTTATTGAAAATTATGTATTTCATCGTGGCATTCAACTTTATTTTCATATAGTTTTATAAAACTATCTGATGTTTTTTAAAAAATAAATTATTCTATATTTGATGACAAGTCACTCTTTGTCATTTCTAATATTTTATGCTTTCTCCTCCTGCTGTCACATCATCATTTTTTATGTTACCTCATAGTTTGTCTAAGAATCAGATTTTGAGTATATTTACTAATAGGATCTATATGCTTGCCCTCAGTCAGTCATGGTTATACGATATGCATATATGTGACATACATGTCACTTACATACACACAAAAACATATACATATATAATACATATGCAATAAATATTGTATATGTATATATTTAAATGTATAGTATATATAATTTGTTCTTTTTATTTGATTTTCCTCTTTGTCTTTTTTTTGTATACAGAAAGGTTTTTATTTTTGTTCTAATGAACACCTTTACCCTAATAACATTCCCTGCAATCTACTTCTCCCAAAGCAAATAATTTGAAGTAACATATTTTTCTTTTTCATTGAGTACCTACAATCAGTCAGAATATTCTACTTTTTCATGTATTCCTCCCTCCCATTTTAATAGTTGCCCAGATTATACATTGTTATATAACCTTTGCATACTATATTGTTTCCCTTATAATCATCACTTAATATGAATGCTATAGGTATACCTGGTGTCTTAGGCTGGGTTCTGAAGAGAAACAAAACCAGGGAAGTGTATGTGTGTACATATATATATATATATATATATATAGAGAGAGAGAGAGAGAGAGAGTGCTTTATCTCAAGGATATAGTTCACATGGTTGTAGAGGCTGGCAGGTCCCAAGTCCGTGGGTTAAGTGTCAAGCTGGCGGCTTCTCTTGACTCATGTAGCTCATGAACCCAAGATTGGTAGGTCAGAAAGCAGGCAGCTGGCTCACAGGCTAGAGGGGCTGATGAATCCCAAGACTGGCAGGCAATACAGCAGGCCACTGGCTCAGATTCCAAGAACTAGACGTCAGATCATGACGAGCCAGATGCAGGATCCAGAGAAAGCAAGGAAGTTTGCCAGAAAGTCTATATATATATTGGATGCAAGCCACACCCCGAGGAAACTCCTCTTACAACTGATTGACTGATCACATCAGATCACATCATGGAGGATGACTACATCATTATATAACTACCAAACTACATCAATATATAACTTCCAAATGACATCATTACATAACTGCCAAACAACTGAGAATCACGGCCTAGACTAGGTGACACACGACCTTAACCATCACACCTGGTACATCACTCTAGCTGTCCATTCTTCGGTCATTGCCTCTCCTATCATTTTTGTTATATGAAGCTGGTTCTTAACTAGACGTTTCAGGAGGTGCTCATATAAACAACATTGCCTGAGTTTTTATGTGTATGTTTAACTGGTAGTAAATCTGGCTGGAAAGCTCACCTTGTTTATCCTTGAGTATCTTAAATATGTTTCTCCATTTTTTTCTGGTATAAAGAGTTGCTGTCAAAAAGTCTGATGTCAACCTGATTTTCTTTCCTTTATATGGCTCTTGGTCTTTTTGCATAAATGCCCTGACAATTTTATTTTAATCTAAAGTCCACTAGTTTTACTAGAATTTAATTTTGTGTTGACCATTCTAGGTAGATTTTATTTTTAAACATTGGGTGTAGTGTTCTATTTTGTTCCATGCTTTAGTTTTCTGCCTCAGTATTTCCAATTATATATATGTTAAATATTCTTTTCCTACCTTCTAAATGTATCCCTTCTTTTTTTTCAAATTCTTTAAAAGGCTTCCTTATCGTCCTTTTAAAAAAATTCTCCTTCACATTTTCCATTTCGCTGTTGGCATTATCTTCAATCATTGTTTACTCTTGTATTCCTTCTAGTTTTATCTTTATTTCTAAAATATTTTTTCTCTTATTTCTTATGCCTATTGTTCTCTTTTTTATTTTACTAATGTTGCATGTAATTTGGCCACAATCTTTTATTGTTGTTCACATTTAAGTGAGCTAGATTTTCTAGTATTTTAGAAGGGGAGAGTGGTCCAGGATGGCTTTTGCAGCTTCAAATCTTTAGGGCGCCCTCTTTCAATGTTATTATGTAGTGTTTGAGAATATGCACCATCCTTCTGGATATCTGCCTTCTCTTCTTCCTCTCCTATTTTTATCTGGACTGTCTCCTTCCTTTTCAGTTAGGTTTCCTTCCTATTCAATTTAGACTGTCTTCCCAGCAGTTTCTCCATAGCACAGCCATCCTTAGATCTGGGCACAAGAGGGACCAATGCCCTTGGACAGCATCCTTCATACATACTTCCTTCCTTGGAGTAGAAAGTCCACAGGGCCAGGGGATGTGTCACTCAGAGCCACTGTTCCCCCTATGGACCATACTCAAGCTTACCTGGGACCCTCAATTCACTGCCCAAACAGCCCTAGTTCCCTCCTCTAATACCTGGAAATAAGTTTGAGAATGATTGAACTGAATGATAACGTCTAAAATCATGAAAAGTGCTACTATGCCTGGATCACCTACTGCTGGTGCCAAAACACAGATTTGATTTGTGTTTTGACTCTTAGGCCTTCTGTAAATTGAATTTTGCCTAAGATCTACTACGGAAGATTTTCATACAAGGCTACTTGTGTCTAAATAAATAGGTAGAGAACAGCCAGACCATGACATCTCCTGATTCAGTCACCATTCATTCATTCAACAAACATCCACTGAGCACTCAATATGCTTTAGCCTTGGACTTGGCACTATGGCAGGCAGGAAAGAGAAAAAGAAACACTTATGATTTGATTGGGGTAGTTGCTTTCAAAGGGGAGCATACAGAGTACTATGGGCTCCAACAGTAATAATAAATGCCCTTCCTTTAGTGTTGACTGTGCACCAGGCCCTGTGCTATATGTTTGTCATCAATATTTGGTTGAATCCTGAACCCAACCCACTTTTATAGATGATGTTATACCCATTGTGGATGTGGAAAATAAGACACAGAGAGGCAAAATGACTGAAGAAGTGCCTGAGCTAGGGTTTGAACTCCGGTCTGATTGACCTTCAAACCCATATTTTGAATCCCTTTGACTCCCTGAGCTACAGTTAGCTCCCTCTCATGACAATAATTCATTTGTTTGTGTCGATGTCAATATAAATTGATCTGAACATCTACTATGTGTCAGACACTACTTTCTAGGAGCTGATACTCGTCTCAGAAAAACAGATAAAAACCATTTGGATAGTAAATACATAGCTTGTTAGAGAGTGATGGCATATTAAATAGACATAAACAGGAGCTGGAGGCCAGGGTGCCGTGGTAAGAGCTTGATAAGCAGTGGAAGCAGTAGATTCGAGAGGCATCATAGGCAGAGGATGCAATGAGGATTGCTTTCATTATTTATTTTTCCCTCCTAGTCAAAGGAGCCCTTGTGGCCGAGTGGTTAAACACTCAGCTGCTAATCAAAAGGTCAATGATTTGAACTCACCAGCCACTCCATGGGAGAAAGATATGGCAGTCTACTTCCACAAAGATTTCAGTCTTGGAAACTCTGCGGGGCAGTTCTATTCTTTCTTATAGGGTCACTATGAGTCGGAATCGACTCGATGGCACACCACAACAACTACAACAAGAAGTCTGGTGTCACATAGTCTTGAGCTAATTACATAAAATATCATGCCTTTAAGCTAAGTCATTGCAATAATTTTGAAGCAGGCACCAGTAAAAATTTTATTTGCATTTACAGATAATTGGTTAGTATATTAATTCCAAGTTGTTACTGGAGGGAAAAAGGTAAGTTTAGTGCATGCATTCAAGATGCTGTGCACCGTGACTTCTGCATTAAAAAAAAAAAAAAGTGAATACAATCTTAAACTCCAGAGGCATTCCAAGCTGGGATAAATATGAAGTAGGGGCAACTCACCTGCTTAACATTTCACAGAGTCATCTTTTCCCTTCATTACAGCACAAGGTTATTTTGAAGAAATGACAAAGCTGACATTTGAAGATGCTACTAATTTCATCTATAACTAACTGTTCCTCCACCATCCAGAATGGGCTGGATTGGCCACCACCCAGCCTCTGCGGCAAGCGTGGGGGGCCTGTACTTAGAGGCAGAGGAGCGGGAGGGGGCGATCCTCATCTTAAATGTCATAGTGATTTATAGACTGTATTTCTTGGGAAAAGTGCAAAGATGTATTTTCAGGAGACAGGCTGTTTGTAAACACACAGCTCACAGGTGTGGCTGTGTGGGTTGGGGACCTGCAGAAGCTCTTATCTTCCACCAGGGAGGGGAACGTCAGTGGACCCTGGAGGAAACAGCAAGGGCTCAGACCCAGAAGTCCTGGTATCCGCTGCCCACCAACAAATGTATGGAATAATGGCTCATTTTCTTTATCTCCCCAGTGGAGCTGGAATTAGACCTCTTTGCTGTACCTTAGCCCTCAAGCAGCACAAAAGGTTAAAGGATGAAAACACTGAGTGTTTAGTCAGGGAAATATAAAAACTCTAAATTTATATGCACATAATAATATAGCTTAGAAACATATAAAGCAGGGAGTTCCGGCAAAATGGCACTCTAGGCAGAAGCACCAGGCTGTCCCTCCACAGCAAAGATCCGAAAAACTAAGCTGAACAGAGAATACAACAATCCTGAAACACTAAAACATCAAATGAAGAGGTAAAGAACTCAGCCAAGCACCAAATGGAGTGAGAAAAGTGACAGAGAACAGAGAGCGAGGAGAGATTCATGCAGAGGTCCCCTACCAGCTAACGCAGCGTGGATCCACCATCTTGGACTCCTATCAGAGACCAGCAAACGGGGGTATGAGAAAGCAGCCTCATGGAGCGTCCAGCAGGAGACAAAACAACCGGTAATTTGCGGTGTGCGCTTTCCCACCCCCCACCCCTCTTTGCCCCAGCTCAGCCTCCTCTGCTTCCCACGGCCACGATCTCTTGACCAGGAAGCGCCTGCTGCTTGGATTCCACACACCCAAGTGGGCGGCTCTCTGGGTGTCATTTGTTGGCTGTTCGTGTTGCTTTTTTCCACTTTTTTTGATTTCTCCCTTGCCTCTGGCCATCTCCTCTTCCTTTCCCTCGAGTGCCTTGCTCCGTGCACCATCTTTGCTTCTTCCTGAGGGGCTACAGAGTGCCGGCAATTTGTGATATACGCTTTCCCACTCTCTACCCTTCTTCACCCATAGCCCCCTCCACTTCCAATGGACACAATCTCTTGTCTAGAAACACCAGCCTGCATTAGCTGGCTCTCTGAGTGCCATTTGTTGGCTGCTAGTGTTGCTTTTTTTTCTCTGCTTCTTTTGATTTCTCACTTGCCTCTCGCCACCTTCCCCTCCTTTCACTCGAGTGCCTGGCTCTGTGCACATCTTTGCTTCTTCCTGAGGGGCTGCAGAGCGCTGGCAATTTGTGATATACGCTTTCCCACTCTCTACCCTCCATCACCCACACTCGGCCTCCTCTGCTTCCCGCGGACACAGTCTCTTGTCCAAAGACACCAGCCTGCACTGGCTGGCTCTCTGAGTGCCGTTTGTTGGCTGCTGGTGTTGTTTTTTTTCCCTGCTTCTTTTGATTTCTTGCTTCCCTCTCACTACCTCCCCCTCCTTTTGCTGGAGTGCCTGGCTCCGTGTGCCATCTTTACTTCTTCCTGAGGGGCTGCAGAGCTCCATTCGACCGTGGAGCTGCTTCCCGATCTGGGCTACCACGCTGGTGGGATTCCGGGGCTTTTGTTCTTTTTTTCGTTTTGAATTATTTGTTTGTTTTCTTTTCCTTTTCTTGAGTTGGGAGCCCTTTCTGGCCAGGCGGTTGGACATGGCAAGGAACTCCCCTTCGGCTTCCACAGACTTGCAGAGGGAACCCTGAGGGCATTTCTTTTTTCGTTGGTTTTTGGTTGTTGTTTTTTTTCTGTTTTTTGGGGGGCCTGTCTTGTTCTTTTTTTTAATTTCTTTTGTTTTCTTTTCCTGCTTTTTCCCTTTTTGTCTTTCTTCATTGCTCAGTTTCTCGTCCTTCTATATCTTCTTTCTCTTTCTGATCCCTGAATACCAGACGTTGTACACCGCTACGCCTTCTAGCCAGGCTGTATTGCAACACCTGAGAGCGACTTCCCCAGACCTCATAGCTGCACCGGTGGGATCACTGGGAACCTTGCAGTTCTTTAACCTTTCTGATTTTTATTTATTCATTCTTTTCTTCTTCTTCCCCTGTCTGTTCTCTCCATTTCATAGTCTCTCATCTCTCCATTCAAACGGTAAGCTCCCCTAGCATTCTTTTTTGTTTGTTTCTATGTTTTTGGCTCCTGTTCCTCTCTCCTCTCTCCTATATCCATCTTAGCTCCACACATAACAATTTCCCTGCTGCATCCTGCCTACCTGTGCCATGCGCTTGACATCACACCACCAAGCAGCACAGGCACAGCCTACTGGAAACTGCCCTGCACTGATTACCGACCCGCCCTGGTGGCTGTAGTAAGTGCCACAAACACCCCGCCCCAGTAACTCCTCTTCAGCTAGACCTGCCCTGCTGTACCATATCTGAGTGACTGACCCTGCCAGTTGGAGAAGGAGGCAAAAAGTATTGAGCACACAGATGAGCAAACAACAAAGAACACACAGTCCGCCTGCTAAGACATAGACAAATTTTATTTTAAAAAAGGGAAGAAACAAATAAATCTACAATCAATAAACGAGAAAAATAACTACTGAATGCCCTGAAAACAGCAGACAATATCTAAACATTTAGAAAAACAGGACAGGATGGTTCCAGTAGGCGTCCAAAATAAAACACCAGATGACTCTCCAGTGGAAGAAAATGCACTAGAAGTACCTCATAGGGAATTCAAATCTCTAATACTCAGAATTCTCCAAGAACTGAGGCAAAAAGCTGACAAACATGAGGAAAAAATTGACAAATTCATGCAAAATACAGACAAAATTTGGAAGAATTCAGGAAGATGATGCAGGAACAAAATACCAAAATAAATTCACAACTAGAAATTATACAAAGACAACAATTAGAAATCCAAAAGATAAACAACAAACTTTCAGAAATGGATGATGTCACAGAAGGGCTGAGAAGCATATTTGAAATGGTGGAAGACAGGATAAGTGGAACTGAAGACAAACACTTGGATACAACTCTATTTGAGGAAAACTAAGAAAAAAGAACAAAGAAAAATGAAGAGACCCTGAGAGTTATGTGGGACAATTAAAAGCAAAAATTTACAAGTGATTGGAATTCCAGAACGGGGGGGGAAACAGAAAACACAGAGAGGATCATTGAGGAACTGCGACAGAAAACTTCCCCAATATCATGAA
>NW_004444005.1:9919540-9947447 GCF_000243295.1 Trichechus manatus latirostris | reverse complement strand
ATATATAAATCAACCATTGACAAGAAACTACTAAATCCACAATCCACTTGGAAAATGCTAATACCTCTCTCCTGGTAAGTGATAGCTGGGCTGGAAATTACTTTCAGGACTCAGGAAGGATAACAAGGAGGGAAAGTAGGGGAGTGGAGGGATAAACTTTATCTTAGTTATCTAATGCCGCTATTACAGAAATACCACAAGTCAATGGCTTCAACAAACAAAAGTTTAATCTCTCCCAGTCTAGTAGGCAAGAAGTCCAAATTCAGGGCATCAGCTCCAGGGGAAGGCTTTCTCTCTCTGTCAGCTCTGGAAGAAGGTCCTTCCTATCAATCTTTCCCTGAATTAGGAGCTTTTCAGCACAGGACCCTGGGTCCAAAGGACACACTGTTCTCCTGGCACTACTTTCTTGATGGTATGAGGTCCCCATGTCTCTCTGCTCACTTCTCTCTTTTATGTCTCTAAAGAGATTGACTTAAGACACAATCTAATCTTGTAGATTGAGTCCTGCCTCATTAACCTAAATTCCGCTAATCCCACCTCATTAACATCGTAGAGGTAGGATTTACAACATATAGGAAAATCACGTCAGATGACAAAATGGTGGACAATCACACAGTACTGGGAATCATGGCCCAGCCAAGCTGACAGATATTTTTGGGGGACACAATTCAATCCATAACAGTCCTGCAAAAGCAGAAATCAGGGGACAATGTCTCTCTCAGCCCTGAATCTAGTGGGAAGAGAAAATTTATCTGGGAATTTGAAACCCCTTCGTGTCCTCAAATATGCCCTTCCCCAGTTTCCCATGGTAGAGATGAAACCAACATAAGCTCATAACTAAAACTTACACAACCATGGAAACTAACAAACCATCCAGAGCAACAATCAGTAGATTAAAAAGAAGGAGAAGGAGGAGGAGGAGGAGAGGCATCAAGCACGGAAAAAGAAAACAGAGCCAGACTTCCGATATTTGAGCTACATTGGAACAGTGCTTAAGTGCTCAGCTGCTAACCAAAGCATCGAAGGTTTGAACCCACCAGCAGCTCCACAGGAGAAAGACGTGGCAGTCTGCTTCCTTGGAAATCATATGGGGCAGTTCTACTCTGTCCTATAGGCTCGCTATGAGTCAGAATTAACTCAACGGCAGTGGGTTTGGTTTGGTTTTGTACAGAATGTAAAATAAGTAAATGCAAAGAAATACAAGAGGGAATCAAAGATATGATGAGGGTGAACTAATTGCATACAATGAATAGATTCAAAAAAGAATGAAACAGAACTTCAGCAAATGAAAAATATAACCACTGATCTCTCCTATTCATTCTGCCAATTTATCTGCAGCTGTTTTGGAAATCTAGATCCTGACTAAGATTGTTGTTGTTGTCCTGTGACAATGAGTCTATTCTGACACATGGCAACCCCATGCGTTACCGAGGAGAACTGCTCCATAGGGTTTTCTTGGCTGTAGTATATGTTTTTTAATTCATTTTATTCATTGTTGTTGAGAATACACACAGCAGAACATACACCTATTCAACAATGTCTACATGTACAATTCTGTGATATTGATTACATTCTTCCAGTTGTGCAGTCATTTTCCCCTCCATTTCCTGAATTGTTCCTCCTCCATTAACATAAACTCACTGCCCTCTAAGTTACGTATCTAATCTTTTGAGGTACTGGTGTCAATTTGATCCCATATAGATGGTTCTTAAAAGACCACCATGCTCAGGGCAGATATTCTTTATTAATTAAGCTAAACTATTGTTTGGTTTAAAGAAGACTTTTGTACTATTGTCTTTACAGAAGCAGATCACCAGGACTTTCTTCCATATGTTGCTGGGTGGGATCAAACCTCCAAACTTCAGGTTACCAGCCAAGTGCACTCTGTGTCATGCAGTTTTCAATTCTTGTATCATCACATCATCTTCGCATAAAGGCACATGAGTAACTCAGAAGTTAACGGGCCTTCCTGCCCCTCTGAGATGTGAGACTTTCTTCCAAGCCCCCACTTTCCCAGTTGCCTCTCTGCGCTCACGTTCAAGTGTACAACCTCAGTTGCATGCCACCAATTAGACACAAAGGCTCGAGCCTACTTTGATCTCTCCACAGACCCACTCACAGGCACGCAGGCTGGGGCTGTAGCAGCTTCCTAGGCTTTGAGGAGCACCAGGAGGAGGTGAAACAGTGGAGAAGCACACAGCCTGCTGCCTCCTCTCTAGCTCCACCGCATCTCTCCACCTCCCTCCAACAAATCAGGAGAGTCCTTCCTCATCATCTCCCAGGTTCCTCTGTAGAGTACTTCTGCTCACACCCAGACCCTGTGGAGTACCACTCTCTGCCCCAAGCAGGCTTGTCAAGAGACCCCTTCTGAGCCAAACTAGCATCTCCTCCACTGGAAAGAATTCACAAATTCTAGAATTTTACGAAGAGAACATTTCTCTGCTTCATTTCAGCCAGCACCCCAGTTTAGCTAGGCTTTCCATCTGCCAGGGTACCACAATACCTAGTATGATTCCAAAATAAACCAGTTGTCATTGAGTTGATTCTGACTCATGGCAACACTGTCCGTGTCAGAGTAGAACTGTGCTCTATAGGGTTTTCAATGGCTGATTTTTGGAAGTAGATCACCAGGCCTTTCCTCTGAGGTGCCTCTGGGTGGACTCAAACCACCAACTTTTTGAGTGCTTTAACTGTTTGCACCACCCAGGGACTGCACCTGGTATGATGAGAAGGCTGGTTTTGTGGTCTGTCTGCATATCTCTCTCTCCTCAGACTGTGAGCTCCTGGGGGCTGAGGTCTGTGCCACACTCACCACCCAATCCCCAGGACGTGGTTTCCCGGTGGTGGGATAGGTCACAGGATGGTGTGTGCAGGAGGTTCTGAGGACCCACCTGCACAGCAGCCGGGGTCTCGCCTCTGCCTGACTCCAGTCTCGGGTGCTGGAGGGTCTCTGCCTGTGGCTTCCTTTTTACTGCCTCCCAGCCTTCCCCTCCGTCTGGGAGGCTGTGGTCAATGGCAAAGAGCTCCCTGGACGCCATAAGGCTCCATGAGCTGCTGATAATGTATATGAAAACTAGTTGCTTTTAAAATCTTTTATGTGCCTATCATATTAAAATCAATCCTTTGGAAATTATCAAGACATGATGAACACTTGCCTACAATTTTTATAGCCTCCTTTTTTCCCCCTAAGTATAGAACTTAAAATACCTGAAAATAAATAGACTTGGTTGCTTTTCTTTCCAAGTGAGTCCCGTAGAGTCTTTTTCCTCTGCATCTCAGGCTGGGCCCCTTCCTCTTCCTGCTTAGCTTGGATCCTTATCTGGGCTCCCCTGGCACAGTCCTCCTACCTGGTTTTCTTGCCCCAACCCACTCAGTCTCTCCCAGCTTTCCCAACAGAAACATATATCCAGAATGGAACCCTGATACGTCACCCCCAGCTGGAGACCCCACAATAGCACTGTCCTTGATGTCCCCAAAGCTGTCTCCAGACACTGCTCACAGTCCCCCACGGAAACAAACAACAGAACCGTGTGCTTGTCCTTTGAGGTCTGTGCCACCCGGCAGCACCGGGGCTAATTCATAACGACCTGTTGGTCTCCTGGAGCCCCGGTGCCGCAGTGGTTAAGAGCTTGGCTGCTAACCAAAAGGTCAGTGGTTGAATCTACCAGCCTCTCCTTGGAAATCCTATGGAGAGGTTCTGGTCTGTCCTATAGGGTCGCTATGAGTCAGAATCGACTCAATGGCAACGTGTTTGGTTTCGTTTTTTTATTGGTCTCCTGCTCACCTTCTCCTTGCTGGGAAGCTTTAACATCTGTTTCCCATCTTGTTCTGTACCTCAACACTGCAGTTAGCCCAGGAGGCCACAGCATCCCAATGCACAGGTGAGTTACTGAGCTCCATAACCTTTATCACAAACGCACCCTCCACCACTTCCTCACACTCACTCACATACACACACACTCTCACTCACACACTCAGACATATACTTACACATGCACAAGTCACACACACACATCCATGCACATTCACGAATTCACATACTCACACTCATTCTCACACACATTCAAATTCACACACATATCCACACTCATGCACATCCATGCACATACTCATACTCAGTCATATGTGCTTGCAGAGGTCACACACACATTCACACACATACTCACACTAATTCTTACACACATTTAAATGCAGACACATCCACACTCACACACATCCATGCACATACTCACATTCACATACTCACTCTCACACACATTCAAATTCACACACATATCCACACACATTCAATTCACACACACATCCACCCTTACGCTTACACACGTACTCACAGCCACACTTACATGGTCACATTCTCACACACATTCATTTGTACAATATTCACATGCACACTTTGCACACTCACTCATATGTATACACACTCACATATGTTCACACTCACACTCACTTTCAGATGAGACCATTTGTCACACTTCAGAGAGAAATCAGCTGTCAGTGTCTTACATAGCATACGGACAAACTCACCTCATCTGCCCCAACCCTGCCCCCCCCATGTCTTCTCTGACCAGAAACCTGTCCCCCCAGCAGTGCCCTGGACCCACCCCGTCCATCAGTTTCCATTTATGTTTTCTGAATATTCACCTTCTATCATGGATTGAATTGTGTCCCCCAAAAATATCTGTCAACTTGGCTGGGCCATGATTCCCAGGGTTGTGTGATTTTCCTATGTGTTGTAAATCCTAACCTCTATGATGTTAATGAGGCAGGATTAGTGATAGTTATGCTAACGAGGCAGGACTCAATCTACAAGATTGGGTTATGTCTTGACCCAGTCTCTTTTGAGATATAAAAGAGAGAAGCAAGCAGAGAGACACGGGGACCTCATACCACCAAGAAACAAGAGCCAAGAGAACAGTGCATCCTTTGGACCCGGGGTCCCTGAGCTTAGAAGCCCCTTGACTGGGGAAGATTGACAAGCACCTTCCCCTAAAGCTGACAGAGAGAGAAAGCCTTCCCCCGGAGCTGGTACCCTGAATTCAGACTTGTAGTCTCCTAGACTGTGAAAGAATAAATTTCTCTTTGTTAAAGCCGTCCACTTGTGGCATTTCTGTTATAGCAGCACTAGATGACTAAGACACCTTCCTGTCCATGTCAAACGTATGCTCAAATCTGCTATCTTTAAAGCAGATCCTTTTAGCTTGTACCTGCCCACCCACTCTCAAAAGCATTTTCTACACAAAGCCTGCACTTCCTCAGCCCCCCATCACCAACCAAGCACTTCACCCTGGCTTCCTGCCCCTACCACACCCCCACATTGCCCTTGCTAAGGCCATGCCCTCTGTGCCTCCAAACCCAGTGGGGCTTCTGACATTGGGCAGCATTGGACGGCACCTGCAGACACTCCTCTTTCTCAGACACCCCACTTCTTGGTTTTCTGTAGCCCCAGCCTCCTGAGGACCCCCTTCTCAGGTCTACCTTTGCCAGCATGTCTATTCTCCCCAAACTTTCAATGATACTGTCCGCCAGATGAGCCCTCCCAGCCCCATCACAGGCCCTCTGCACACACTTCTGTATCCATTAGGGTAGGATTGGGCTGCAATGGCAGAGGGAGGGTTACTTTCCTACAAAGTCAGGGGCAGGCTGTCTGAGCTGCTTTGGCAGCTCAGTGTTCTCCAGGGAGCAGGCTGCATCTGTCTCACCACTCTGAGATCTTCACCTTTGGTTTCCATCCTCATGGTCACCACTGAACACAAGCCCCAGCCGTCCAAAATAGAGCTCTCTGTCTCCCCATACCCAACCTTCTTCTCCTCTGAGTCTTCCCACCTCTAGCAACATGGCTGCAGAAGCCAGAAGCCCCAGTGCCCTGCCTTCTCTCCCTGTCCCTCAAACCTTCCCTGAGCCAGCTTCCTCCTCCTTCACGGGGTGGACTCCTCCCTGGCTGGTTGGACTCCTCCCTGGCCTGGACAAGCTCAGCAGTCTGAGAACCCTGAGCCACCAAGGGCACTGGGGGCCAACCAGCCATGAGGAGACAAGCCCAGCACAGGTGCCGGAAATGAGATTGGCCAGGAGTCTCATGGAGTGTGGGTTCCAGCTACAATACCAGGAACTCAGGCTGTCTTCTGGCCACCGTTGGGGGATGACACTGACGTGATCAGGGGGACTCTAGATTCCAGCAGAAAGCACCAGGGAAAAGTTTAAGAACTAGTCCACTTGGGGAGGGGACTCAGGGCGGGTCTTAGAGATCTGTCCCAAGAAACGAATCTAAGGTCACTCAGAGCGGGGGCAGAAGGAGGAAGAGACCCTCCTGGTTCCGGAAGACAAAGCCCCTCCTGCTCCAGGGACCACCAAGACCGGAGTCTTCAAGGACAACACTGTCTTCTTGAGGGTGTGAGGGCAAGTCCTGTTCCTGAGAGTGGCAGACAGTGCATGCACATGCACACACTCACACACATACAGGTGTGTGTACCACTTTGCACCATGCTCCGAGGGACAGGAGGCTCTACTGACCCTGTCCTCAAGGAGGTTACAGAGGGTGAGCTATGTAGACAAGGGCCCCATTGCAAGGCAGAGACATAAAGGAGCTTGACTGTGTGTGGGCTTGCAGAGAAGATTCCATGGAGAAGGAGCATTCGATAGAGGCCTCGAGGGCCTTCAGCGGTTGAGAAGGGAGGGGCACAGCCCGGACAAAGGGAAGGGGTGGGAAAGGGCCAGGCCTCTCCCAGGGGCAGAGAGCAGGTAAAGCCGTGAGCCAAGAAACAAAAGAAGTGGCCCCTCCCTGGCCCTTGACGCAGTCCTCATCAGAGTTGGGCCGATACCAGTCTTGGGGACACCTGGTGAGGAGAGTGGACTGGAATTCACAGGGGGAGCCTGTGCCTAAAATCACCCTTGTCCATCTGAGCACCCAGAGACTGGAACTGTCTGTGGGGAAGCCCACCCCACAGCACACTTCCCACAGACAAGTCAATGGGCAGGGATCTCCTAGACATTTGACACCTATGCACCCACACGCATACATGTGCCTAGACATGTGCACAGGCCTGGACTCCATCACTCTGGTTTATGGGTCATGTACTTGGGCCCCTAAACTTGTCTGAAAGTTGAGAAATATGACTCACCTCACACACACAGGACCACGCACAGATGGTGCTCGCACAGATGGTGCTCACACAGACACATACACACAAACATGTGCATCTGCACACATGTACACACACAAAGGACCATGTATAAATACACAGGCTGACACACACATGCACACATGCATGCACACTCACAGGACCATGCACAGATACACCAGAACACACACATGCACACCACACAGGTCTGTGCACAGATATGCAGGCTCACACACACATGCACACTCACAGGACTGTGCACAGATACACAGGAACACACACATACATGCTCACAGGACTGTGCACAACACACAGGTTCACGCACACATGCACACTCACAGGACTGCACAGATACACAGGAACACACACATACACACTCACAGGACTGTACATAGACACACAGGCTCACACACACACACTCACAGGACTGCACAGATGCACAGGCTCACACACACATGCACAGTCACAGGACTGCGCACAGATACACAGGCTCACGCACACATGCACGCTCACAGGACTGCGCACAGATACACAGGCTCACACACACACAAGCACACCACACACATATACACACACACATATACACTCACAAGCACACAGACCATGCACGGATATAGAGGCTCACATACACACATGCATGCAAACTGGGCCATCTACAAGTACACAGGCTCACACACACGCACACACACAGATGCACACAACCACACAGGACTGTGCACAGATGCTCACACACACGTGCACAGGCACACTTCCCCATGCTCTCTGCACAGGCAGGTGGAAAGCCCCCATCTCTGAACGCACTCCAATATGACAGTGCTGCCAGCATCCAACCTGACTCTCCCCAATTACACTCTTCAGAGAACATTTTAATAAAGACAATTTGTCAGGCACATCTCGGTTTTTATAGAAATAACAAGCCCCGTCTTTATCACTTCCCAAGCTTTCTCTGTCAGTAAGAAATACATCCTCTCCCTCCCCTAACCCCAGAGCTAACAGATCATCAGCACCGGCCCTCCCAACCCCCCGACTGCCTCCATCTCCGTGATTTATGCACCATGTACTCAGCACCGAACTTGCCTAAAAGTTGGAAATCTGATGACGCGCCACATTGGCAGCTCATACGTATATACATTCTCCAGAACATTTGTGCTCATGCCCACTATAATTGGGAGCTGTATAATCAGTGCATTCAGCAGCCAGCATCGAGTGCACAATTCACGTCAACCTCTCAGGCCAGAAGGAGAGGTCGGCTGCCTCTCAAAGGGGCCTTCAAGGAGCTCCACCCCCACTGCTGCAGTTCGCATGCAAGGTCACAGTGTTCCTCCAGGGCAGAGCTGAGGCAGAACGAAGAGTCCTGAGGGTCAGCTCTGTGCTCTGGGGACTGCACCACAGCAGAGAGCCTGGTCCACCCACATCAGCCATTTCCCGGAACCACTGCTCCACCAAGTTGCGTACTACACGTGGAGGGAGGGGACAGTCCTCTGAGCTTCCAAATCTGCTGTTCAGGTAACAAAAGCTCCTACAGGTGCACGTGAAAATAGCCCAACTGACAACTGTTGTCGGCCCCATTCACAACGGAATGAAATACTTCCCAGTCCTGCTCATCCCCATGATCGGTTGCAGATCAGACCTTTGTGATCCATAGGGTTTTCACTGACTGAATTTTGGAAGGAGATCACCTGGCCTTTCTTCCTAGTCCACCTTAGTCTGGAAGCTCCTCTGAGACCTGTTCAGCATCATAGCAACACGCACGCCTCCACTGACAGACGGGCATTGGCCGGGAATCAAATTCGGGTCTCCTGCGTGGAAGGAGAGAATTCTACCACCGAACCATCAATGCCTCGTAACTAGAAACTAGCTGAGGCAAAAGGGAATCTGTTGATTCACAAGAGTGAAGAATCCAAGGATGTTTCATGCATTCAGGTACAACTGAATCAAGGGGCACAGGACAGCTTTCTGATTCTCAGCTCTGGGTAGCCTCCACCCTTAGCTGATAAGATGGTGGCCAGCAGCTTGAGATTTAATCCTTGTGATAATGAATTCAGAGGGAAAACCAGGGTCCCAGTTAATGATTGCTCTGTCTCCTTGGCTCTGCCTGGCTCTGGTGTCCACCCTCCGGCCGGAGAAATTCAATATCAGTGGTGCCAAGTCTCAGTCACTTGTTCCTGCTCCACACCGGGAGAGGCACACTCTCAACCCTCAAGGCCCAGGAGTGGCAGAGGACTTGCTGCCCAGGGAAGATTTGGGCCTGTTTGCCCACCCTGGGATGGGACTATGACATCATCAACTGGGTGTTAGAGACCGCAGAAGGAGAGAGGCACTGAGATGAGATGAGAGGCAGCAGATCCGAGGTGGATGTGAACGGTCCAGGGGTGGCTTGGGGTGGATCGCCACCCTCTATCCTGAGCCACTTCAGCCAGTCCGCTCCTCCAAAAAACTCAGCTTGCTCACATGCCCAATGGGGGGAGGGGTTATCTACTCATAACGAGCCTTAGGGTGCAGTGGTTGCCTGCTAACCAAAAGGTCAGCGATTTGAACTCACCAGCTGCTCCATGGAAGAAAGATGTGACAGTCTGCTTCCATAAAGATTACAGCCTTGGAAACCCTAAGGGGCCAGTCTTCTCAGTCTTACAGGGTCACTATGAGTCGGAATCGACTCAACGGCAGTGGGTATCTACCCTTAGTCCCTGGAAGGTACAAACAGTGAGCATCCTCAGCTGCTAACCAAAAGGATGGAGGTTCGAGGCCTTCCCGAAGTGCCTCAGAAGAAAGGCTTGGAAGAAAGGTTCGAGTTCTCTCCAAGGCTCAAACTCCATTTTTCCAGGTCTCAGCCCAATCTAAAGTTGGATTCCTGCCTTCAGCAAGCACAGAATCCAGGCCATCCCCAGTGAGAAAGCACAGGGCCTCCAAGGCCTGCTTTTCACAGTAACGAGTCATTACATCGTACCTGGAGCCATCTCTCGGGATCTTACTACATCTGTTTATCAATTAATACTTAACTGACATCTATAAAGCATGGTCAGCTTCTGGGTGGGAGGGAGTCTCGAGGTGCTGGCTTTTTGGTTGAATAGCTGGTTTGCAGACAGCCTCTGGGCGGGCGCCAAGTGTCTGCTGTGACCGAGACATGTTGGGTCTCCCGGCCACACCTCTGCAGGGGAAAATGAAGAGCAGCTGGCCAGAGCCCCACACCCCACCAGAGACTGAGACCCACCTGGACCAGAGGCAGCAGGTGGAGTAGTTTGCATGCACTGAATTGTCCAGTTATTCAAACCAGCCCAGCACCAATCTGCCATGGGTTCATGACTGCCCGTGGGGAGGTTAAGTGACCTCTCTGAGTCTTGGTCCCTGACCTGTAAAGCAGATTCTAATAGCAGCTCCTCTCTCAGGCATGGCTGATATGTAGGGTGCAAGGAGCTCAGCAAGGCCATTACACAGAGAGAGCTTTCCAGAAACACCAGCTGCCATTATTTTTGTCACTCTTTCCAGCTCTTGAACTACATGGAGTCTCTGGGTGACACAAACAGTTAACGCGCTTGGCTGCTCACCAAAAGGTTGGAGGTTGAGTCCACTCAGAGGCATCCTTTGAAGAAGGGTCTGGTGATCTACGTCCAAAAACTTGGCCACTGAAAACCCTGTGGAGCACAGTTCTACTCTGACACACGCGGGGTCACCATGAGTCAGAGTCAACTCAAGGGCAACTGGTGGAGTGGTGGGCTGGACGACATGACATATACAAGCCAAACCCATCACCACCAAGTTGATTCAGACTCACATCGACCCTCTGGGACGAGTAGAATGGCCATAGGGTTTCCAAGGCTGTGATCTCTACAGAAGCAGACTGCCATATCTTTCTCCTCCAGCGAAGTTGGTGGGTTAGAGCTGCTGACCTTTCAGTAAGCAGCCAAGTGCTTAACTATTGTGACACCAGGGCTCCTCAACATGGCGTACACCATTACTAAAATGTGAATTAGTTGAGGCCAGGGGCTGTTGATCACCTGTTGTGAAGAGTTTGGATGCCAGATTCAAGAAGGTCTAGGTTTGAGTCCCAAAGCTGCTTCTTAGCATCTGTGTGATCCTGGGCAGTTTACTCAGTGCTCTGAGTCTGTTTCCTGTCTACAGAGTGGACTCAGTGGAGACGGCACCCAGACCTCATTTACAGGCCTAAAGGAGACAAAGGGTTGGCCCAGGGGGAGGCAAGTCGTGACAGGCCTCCTGTCCATCCCTGCCCCCTCACGGCCCCAGCAAGCGTCCAAATGATGCTCCTGGCCTGGGTAGCTGTAGCTGCACTCCTTTCAGATGATGGCAGCCCTTCTCCTTGGCCGAGTTGGGAGACTCTCCCAGGACTCAGGGCCTAGAGGTGGAGGGGTAGAAGAGCAAACAACTCCTGCACACAGGGCCAGAGCTCATGACTGCAAATGTCTCAGCTCCTTGATTCTCTTTCCCAGGGCGCCCCGAGTGGGCCCAGCCCTTTGGAGAGATGCATCTTGGCTGTGCCAGTGACGAATGGGAGATGAGCCTGCTGTCCCTGCCTACCTGGGAGCTGGAATGTTGATAGAACAGCCATTTCACTCTCTCCAACAAGCAAGTGACAGTGTAAACTGGGGTCTAATTTATCAAAACAGTAGCTTGTATTCTATGCAGCTGTGTTCCCAGCTGAAATATGGCCCCTGCCCAGCTCCAGGCCCACGTGTGTATGATTTTATGATATTTCAGTTTTATGGGGGACATCCCACTGATGAATGTGTCTTAGTGAACGGTCATTCTGGAATCTATTTTGCCTTCAAAGAGGCTTCTTCTGGAATGGACAGGGAGAAGATGAGCACCATGTTATAAATAAATCCACAATCAGTGGAATGGAGCAGGGAAGGAATTAGACCAGCAGGAGACTCTAAAGGAGCGTGTGCATCCACAGCTAAACAAGTCCTTTCTGTCACTGCTCCAGAGGCTGCTGGAGAGGTGGAGGAGCAGCCTTTGGGTCCCCCAGCCCAGAGTGATTCTCAGTGCATCCCTGGGTGGCCCACTCCCCTCTCGGAGCGTCCTCAGAGTCTGGCAGGGCAGTATTATTTACACATCACTGCAAGTCTCCTTCCTGCCCTTGACCTTCATGACTGCACTTGATCTTCAGGACACCACAGGCAAGCCAGAGGTTGAGTGGCTGGACCCAAGGCCCAGGGTGGATGCTGCGGGACGATGAGACCCTTCCCTCCACCCACGCACCTGTCTGCCTGCCCTTTGGTCTCAACATCCTGGCCACAGGCCCTGAGAACTGACTTCCTGTTTCTCTCCCCGGGTATACCTGCGGCTTCAGCCTCTTGTACTAGCGCCCCTGGCAAACTGCCTGCAATCCAAGAATCCAAGCCCTGGCTCTCACATGACGCTGACCATCCAGGGGGCCCTGGACACATCATTCCCACCTGGGGCTCAGGGTCCATGTCTGAGATTGAGGGAGGTGGACAGAATGGTTGTCAGGTGATTGAGGTGTTGAGTCTCCCAGCTAAGACCCTGCAGAAGCCCTTCTTTACTCTGCAGGGCAGGGAGCTGAAATCCCACACCTCATCATATGAGAGCCTTGTTGGCAAAAGGAGGACTCCTCACCCTTCTCCTTCCAATCAAAGGAAGCATGGCCTCCCTTTTCTCTCTTTCCTCCCAGCAGAGTCCTCAAGGTGGAACCCCCAGGAGACCAGCATCAGCATCCTCTGGGAACTTGTTAGAAAAGCAAACTCTCAGGGCCTTCCCAGGCTTATTGTTATGGATTAAATCCTGTTCCCCCAAGAGAAGTGTTGAATTCCTGGCCCTTGCACCTGTGCGTGTGATTCTATTTGGAAATGGGGATTTTCTTTTGTTATGTTAATAAGGTCATGCCAGTGTGGGATGGGTCCTAAACCTAATCTCTTCTGAGTTGTAAAAAAGACCAGGACACAGAGGTATACACTAGGGGAGACAGATGCCACTTGAGGATTGTCTATGAGCCAAGGAAAACCAAGGAACCAAGGAACACCCAGGACTATCAACAAGGAAGGAATCAACTCACCTGAGACCCTGATTTGGACTCCCAGCCCCCAGACCATGAGAACGTAAATTTCTGTGCTTTAAATCCACCCACATGTAGTATTTGTGTCTCAATAGCACTGGTGACCAAGACACCTGTGGAATGAGAATGTTTGGCAGTAGGGCCCAACATTCTGTGCTTTAACAAGCTGTATTAGTTGTCCATCTCTGCTGTTAGAAATTACCATGAACATGGTGACTTAACACACATTTATTATATTACAGTTCTGTAGATTAGAAGTCTACGATGGAGCTCACTGGGCTAAAATCAAGGCATTGGCAGGGCTGGTTCTTTTGTAGAATCTCTAGGGGAGAATCCATTTCCTTGACATTTCCAGCTTCTAGAGCCCAGTCGCATTCCTTGGCTCGTGGCCCCCTTCTTCGTATTCAAAGCCCACAACATTGCATCTTTCTGACTCTCCTTCCATGATCATAGCTCTCTCTGACCCCAGCCAGGAAAGATTACCCTTAGGGAATCCATGTGATTACTTTGGGCCCCAAAAGTCTCCCATCTCTAGGTCCTTAACTTCTTCACACCTGCAAGGTGCCTTTGTCATGTGAGGTAACACATTCACAAGTACCGGGGACTAGGGCAGGGGTACTATTCTGCTTACCATACAAGCCCTCCATGTAATGCTGAGGCATGCTCAAGTTTGAGATACACCTACTCTAGCAAATTATTATCACTAGTGTTAAACTCATTAGAGCCAGGGGCCCTGTCTTTTTCACACATGTATCCCCAACATCTATCTCTATGCCTATCAAACAACTAAATTATCAAAAAAATGAATTTATGAGTTAATGTGTGGGTAAATGAATGAATTATGGGGTAGCCACCCACTCTCAATCAGCCATCCATTCAGGGAACATTCAAGAGAAGGAACTCTGGACTGAGGATCAGGGAACAAGGTTGGGCTTGACAGATAAAACACAGGATGCCCAGTTGAATTTGAATTTCAGATCAACACTGGATTTTTGGTGCGTTAGTTGCCATCCCCTCACATGTCTGTCAGTTAGTCTTACTGTGGTGGCTTTTGTGTTGCTGTGATGTTGGAAGCTGTGCCACCAGTATTCAAATACCAGCAGGATCACCCGTGGTATACAGGTTTCAGTGGAGCTTCCAGAGTAACACAGACTAGGAAGAAAAACCTGGCTATCTACTCCTAAAAAAAAATTGACCAATGAAAATGTTACGAATAGCGGCAGAACACTGTCTGATATAGTGCCAGAAGATGAGCTCCTCAGGTTGGAAGGCGCTCAAAAGATGACTGGGGAAGAGCTGCCTCCTCAAAGTAGAGTCGACCTTAACGACGTGGATAGAGTCAAGCTTTCAGGACCTTCATTTGCTGATGTGTCATGACTCAAAATGAGAAGAAACAGCTGCAAACATCCATTAATAATTGGAACATGGAATGTATGAAGTATGAATCTAGGAAAATTAGAAGTTGTAAAAAATGAAATGGACCGCATAACAATCAATATCCTAGACATTAGTGAGTTGAAATGGACTGATATTGGCCATTTTGAATCATACAATTGTATGGTCTACTATGCCAAGAATGACAAATTGAAGAGGAACGGCATTGCATTCATCGTCAAAAAGAACATTTCAAGATCTATTCTGAGTGCAATGTCATCAGTGATAGGATAATATCCATACACCTACAAGGAAGACCAGTTAATATGACTATTATTCAAATTTACACACCAACCCCTAATGCCAAAGATGAGAAAATTGAAGATTTTTACCAACTTCTGCAGTCTGAAATTGAGCAAACATGCAATCAAGATGCATTGATAATTACTGGCGATTGTAAGGTAAAACTTGGAAACAAAGAAGAAGGATCGGTAGTCAGAAAATATGGCTACAGTGATAGAAACCAAGCCAGAGATTGCATGATAAAATTTTGCAAGACAAACGACTTCTTTATTGCAAATACCTTTTTTAACAACATAAACTGCATCTATACATGTGGATCTTGCTGTGTGGAATACACAGGAATCAAATCAAATAATCTGTGGAAAGAGATGATGGAAAAGTGCAGTATCATCAGTCAGAACAAGGCTAGGGGCTGACTGCAGAACAGACCATCAACTGATCCTATGCAAATTCAAATTGAAGCCGAAGAAAATTAAAACAAGTCCACAAGAGCCAAAATAAGACTTTGAGTATATACTACCTGAATTTAAGACCATCTCAAGAAATGATTTGAGGCACTGAATACTAATCACCAAAGACCAGAAATGCTGTGGAATGACATCAAAGACATCATACATGAAGAAAGCAAAAGGTCATTAAAAAGACAGGAAAGAAAGAAAAGACAAAAATGGACATCCAAAGAGACTCTGAAACTTGCTCTTGAGCCAAGAGTAGCTAAAGCAAACAGAAGAAATGCTGAAGTCAAAGAGCTGAACAGAAGATTTCAAAGGGCAGCTCGAGAGGACAAAGTAATGTATTATAATGAAATGTGTGAAGACCTGGAGTTAGAAAACCAAAAGGGAAGAACATACTCAGCATTTGTCAAGCTGAAAGAACTGAAGAAAAAATTCAAGCCTCAAGTTGTAATAGTGAAGGATTCTATGGGAAAAATATTGAACAATGCAGGAAGCATCAAAAGAAGATGGAGGAATACACAGTCACTGTACCAAAAAGAATTGGTCAACCTTCAACCATTTCAGGAAGGAGCATTTGATCAAGAACCAATGGTACTGAAGGAAGAAGTCCAAACTGCACCAAAGGCATTGGCGAAAAACAAGGCTCCAGGAATTGAACTGATGGAATATCAATTGAGAAGTTTCAAAAAACAGATGCAGCACTGGAGATGCTCACTCATCTATGCCAAGAAATTTGGAAGACAGACTCCTGGCCAACGTACTCAAAGAGATACATATTTATGCCCATTCCAAAGAAAGGTGATCCAACAGAATGCAGAAATTATAGAACAATATCATTAATATCACAAACAAGTAAAATTTTGCTGAATGTCATTCCAAAGTGACTGCAGCAGTACATCACTGGGGAACTGCCAGAAGTTCAAGCCAAATTCAGAAGAGGAGGTGGAATGACAGATATCATTGGTGATGTCAGATGGATCTTGGCTAAAAACAGAGAATACCAGAAAGATGTTTACCTGTGTTTTACTGACTATGCAAAGGTATTCAACTGTGTAAATCATAACAAATTATGGATAACATTGCAAAGAATGGGAATTCCAGAACACTTAATTGTGCCTGTCAAGAACCTGTACACAAACCAAGAGGCAGTTGTTCGAACAGAACAAGGGGATACTGCATGGTTTAAAGTCAGGAAAGGTGTGAATCAAAGTTGTATCTTTTCACCATACTTACTCAATCTGTATGCTGAGTAAATAACCCAAGAAGCTGGACTCTATGAAGAAGAGCACAGCATCAAGATTGGAGAAAGGCTCATTAACAACATGTGATATGCAAATGACACAACCTTACTTGCTGAAAGTGAAGAGGACTTGAAGCACTTACTGATGAAGATAAAAGACTACAGCCTTCAGTATGGATTGCACCTCATCATAAAGAAAACAAAAATCCTCACAACTGGACTATTAAGCAACATCATGATAAAAGGAGAAAAGATTAAAATTGTCAAGGATTCATTTTACTTGGATTCACAATAAAACTCTATGGAAGCTGCAATCAAGAAATCAGATGACATATTGCATTGGGCAAATCTGCATAAGACCTCGTTAAAGTGTTGAAAAGCAAGAATGTCATTTTGAGGACTAATGTGTGCCTGATCCAAGCCATGATGTTTTCAATTATGTCATATGCACGGGAAAGCTGGACAATGAGTAAGGAAGACTGAAGAATCGATACCTTTGAATTATGGTACTGGCAAAGAATATTGAATATACCATGGACTACCAGAAGAACAAAGAAATCTGTCTTGGAAGAAGTACAGACAGAATTCTCCTTAGAAACAGGATAGCAAGACTTCGTCTCAAGTACTTTGGACATGTTATCAGGAGGGACCAGTCCTTGGAGAAGGACATCATGTTTGGTAAAGTAGAGGGTCAGTGAAAAAGAGGAAGACCCTCAACAAGATGGATTGACACAATGGCTGCAACAATGGGCTCAAGCATAGCAAAGATTGTGAGCTTGGTGCAGGATGGGACAATGTTTCGTTCTGTTGTACATAGGGGTGTTATGAGTCAGTATCGACTCTGTGGCACTTAACATCGACAACAAACCTGGCAACCCTAAACCTGGATACTGGCCATGGCCCAGATGTTGGCTTCAAGGAATTCACTGTTCTGACTCAGGGACTGTTTTTGTCTAATTTTCTAGGACATAATCCTTTTCTCTTGTCCAAATGCAGGGTGTTCTGTCTAATCCCTCAGTGACTGAGTCTTCCTTCCTCTTCCTGTCCTCCATTAATAGATGTTCCTCCACCCACCTAGAACTGGAGAAAGCCATCCTTGAAGAAAGCAACCCAACCTAGAAGTGATCCAGGGAGATAGTCTAGGGTCTGGAATCTTCTAAAAGAAGCTAGTCGATAGTGTCCCACCCAGAGCAGCCAGGATCTCAAGTTAATCCGGGGCCCCTCCTTTGGGAGCAAGGAAGATGAGGGTCTGCTGCCTGCAGATTCTACAGTAGACTCCAGAGAAGCCCTGGTTTGTGGCCACAGTTGGAGCTACACCCCTCACAGAATAACCAACTACTGCCAAAAAGAAGAGCTTGATGCCACGTGCCCTGTGCACAGGGTCGGACTGGCCTGCCCTCTTTCTCGCACATTCTGGAGGACTCTGGGTCAGCGCTGTAAAGGCAGGGTGGGTCATAATGGCGGGACCAGCCCTGTCCTTCCCTGTGTTCTCAACAACCACCTCTGGAAGGCAAGAAAGCATCCGCATACATCTGGGAACAAGACCACGCTATCAGCCGCTTTTATGGGTTCTAGAAACTTGTACCAAAAAAAAAATCTAATGAGAATTCTTGATTTCATCTTTGGAGACATAAATGGAAGAGAAAGTATATGAGAGAAAATCCACTTAAACATGTGATCTACTCTAAGGAAGAGAAAAAAAAGGCGCACGCGTCCATATCGACACACAGAGTTCAGGAGCCCCGCCCCCTCTTTTCTTCCCTTCGAGTCTTATTATCCTTTGATCTTCGTAATAATGTTCCTTTCCTGGTAATACGTTTTCATCATCTTCACATCCTATTGATTAGAACTCTTTTTCGGGATTTTTGAGATATTGGATAAAATAAGGGACAAAATAATTTACTCTTCTGATGATGTTTCAAAGGACGGGTGTTTGCAATGTTCCCTGCCAACATGTCACCTGGCTTAAAGAAATCAGGCAGGGGACTGAAGAGAAAGAGACTCCACTTTGCTGTTTGCTTCTTGCCTCTCTCTTTTTTTGTCTTCCCCCATTTTGCTTTTTTGCAGGGTAAATGGGCCAACAATGGTAGTCTGGTCAGTACGGCGCCCTGGCCAGAATGGAGGGCAGGCTGCAGGATGGAGGAGGAGCCTAGGAAGGGAGGTAGATAGCCATGCAATTGTCTCCTTAGCTGAGGCTGGGGCGCTGTGAATTGTTACTGGAATCCTAACCCTTCTGCGCTGTAACTATATATTTAAGATGAGAGGGTTAATCCATCACATGGCAGTGAAGTGATGGTGAGGTATCACGGCTCAGAGTTCCAGAAGATTGTCCAGAATTTCCTGAGGGAGTCAAAAAGTCAGGTACAGGGGATTATAGGGTACAAGGTGGATGACCACAAGGGACTGCGTGGATTGGGCTGGGGTGTCCAGTGAGAGCTGGACCTTTGTGCTATGGTGCTGGCCCTCTGTGAGGGGTTGGTAAGCACAGGAGTGTTGACAGCAGACAAATTGGCTTTAGAGCCATCACTCAGGTGGCTGCATCTGTGTGTCAGGATGTATCTGCTGCTAAAACAAGTATAAATGCAATCCGCTCTTCATTGCTGGAGAGGAAGGGCACTGTGCCTGGACTCCCTGTGAATCTGGGCTTCACTCTTTGCTAACAGAATGGCCTCATTTCCTCATTTCTAAAACAGAAATAGCCACACCACTCTTCCTATAAACACACAAGTAAGTGGCTATGGAGCTAATGATTCATTTTTAAAAAATTGTAAACTGTAGCTCCCCATCATGGAAGTCAAATCACCAAAATTCAGTCTCTAATCCAGAGATCAAAGATCCAGGACCAATATGTCATGGTAAACATTTGCTTTTCCTTTGATCATTGAGGATACTGAATATGTGTGTGTGTGTTTTAATTCTATCTCACATAAAATGTTGGGTGAGATGCAGAGAAAGCCAACCTGTAGCCAAGCAGAGCACAAGGACATGGTTTTGCTGGAGGCTTCCTCGCTGTGGGGCCCCATCTGTCTACTTCAGTCGTTCAATGAAACCATTGCAAATACAATCAATCATCTTTTTATTGAATTAAGACAAATGGCTGGTTATTAATAAGCTAAGATTTAATGAGGAAAATGGATAAAGCTACACTAGGAGAAGGCAAAGAAATGTACATATTAGTTCTGTGTCTATTTGGAAAGATCTGGAAGCATCTCCGGTAAGGAAAGCCTCTGGTTGGATGACCTTTTTGATTAACATGAAGGACAAACAGGGCTGAGCTCAGGAATCAGAAACTCCTGCTTTGAGCCCTTTCTCCAATTACTTCTAGCTGTGTAATGTTTGGTCAGTGCCTTGGCCTCTCTGACCTTCTGTCTCTTCTTCACTGAAGGCACATGGAAGATGCTAGGTTATTATGATGTTGGAACTGGCTCAGTGGTTGGAGGCCAAGGGACAGAGGCTAAGAGAAGCACAGCCACAGTCTCCAATGCCCCAAGTTCTGTAGGGGCGTGGATTGGGCTGGGGTGTCCAGTGGGAGATGAAACTTTGTGCTATGGTGCTGGCCATCTGTGAGAGGTTGGTAAACACAGGAGTGTTGGCAGCAGACAGACTGGCTTTAGAGCCATCGCTCAGGTGGTAACACCTGTGTGTCTGGATGTATCTGCTGGAGAGGAAGGGCACTGTGCCTGGACTCTGAGGTGCAGCATCTACACATCTCATGGGGATCAGGGCTGCAGCAGCTGTAGGGGCAGGGCACTGGAAGAGGGAGGCATGGGGGGCAGCACGCAGCAGTCAACACACAGCCCAGTGAGGTAACACAACCATCTCTCCCAGCAAAGTGTTCCCAGTAATGTTTGGAAACGCGTGTCAGAGCAGTGCAGTGTTTGGAGCCTGGCGTGGACTCGGTTTGGGATGCCTGGAGTCTGTTTATGGCAGTGCTTCTGGGGAAACAGATTGTGTTTATGTCAGAATGAAGAGACCATGTTTCAGGGCAATCACTGCAGCTTGGTAGGTCAGATTAACGCCCCCAGCCCCATCTGCCCAAGTGTGGTGCTCAGCCGCCCTCAGTGACAGCAGTCTGGAGACTCAGCAGGGGGTAGCCAAGCTCCAGGGAGAGGAGTCCTGCCATGGTGCCTGGTGGTCAACCAGAACGCTTCCTCAGAGCAAGGGTCCATGTTATGGATTGAACAGTGCCCCCCAAAAACGTGTTAAAGTCTTAACTCCTATACCTGTGAATGTGATCCTATTTGGAAATAGGGTTTTCTTATGTTATGTTAATGAGGTCATACTGGAGTAGGGTGGGTCCTAAACCTAATCACTTCTATGTGGTGTGTTATAAAGAGGAGAACAGACAAGGAATCAGAGTCATTCAGGAGGGAGACAGACACTATACGAAGATGCAGCTACTAGCCAAGGAACACCAAGAGATGCCCAGGGCAACCCGAAGCTGGAACAGACCAGGAAAGATCTTCCTCTGGAGTCTTCAGAGAGACACCCTGCTGATACCTTGAATTCAGACTCCCCATAGGGTTTCCAAGGCTGTGAATTTTTTCAGACTTCTAGCCCACAGGACTGTGAGGGAATGAATCTCTGCTATTTTAAGCCACCCACTTTGTAGTGTTTTGTTATGGCAGCCCTAGGAGATTTCTCCAACCTGCTTTCTGGATGGTCCATTTGCTGGTGGATGGGGCTCAGAAAGCATCAGCCACAGTTCCTAGGAACTCAGAGTCCACTGGGAAAAAGAGATGTAAAAACATACTGTGGCAGTGGAGGCAGTGGGCTGGTGGAGGGCTCAGAGTGGTCAGGGAGCACACAGAAGCGGTCTTTGAGCTCAGGGGACTCCACTCAGCCCTTGTCCTCGGGGAGGCCATTGGAGGAGAAAAGCCAAGGGACATGATGAGACCTCTTACCCATTGCCATCAAGTTGATTCCAACTCATAGCAACCCTATAAGACAGAGTAGAACTGTCCATGGGGTTTCCAAGGCTGTAATCTTTACAGAAGCAAACTGCTATGTCTTTTTCCTGTGAAGCGGCTGGTGGATTCAAATTGCCAACCTTTTGGTTAGCAGCCAAGCTCTTAACCATGTGCCACCCGTCTATGCAAAAAACTATGGTTATTATCTTACTAAGGGTGGATGGATGGGAAGGGAAGAGCAACCAGGAACCAAAAGGCCTGGCCTCCTGCCAAGGTGACCAAGGGCTTCCTAGTCCACCCAAGGGCCCTCTTGCAGCCCCATCTTACTTTGCCCTCATGGCTGTGCTGGTTGCTGCTGACCCTCCCTCTGCTGTGAAACTCTTCCTTCCTTGGATTTTATAATGCTATATTCTCTTGGGTTTCTTCCTTCTTTTGAGGGGGTGGGTTATCCCCTCTAGCCCCCTTTGATATCCTCTATTGCTCTGTCCAACCCTTAAATGATGAGTTTCCCTGGAGCTCTAGGTTCTGCCCTCATCTTGCCCCTTGACCTCAGCCTGGACTATCTCATCCACTCTTCTATTTTCTCCATACTTTAGTTACTCAGTACCTTCTCTTTGCCCTGTGCTCATGACTAATGCCAGGAGTCCTTGCTGTCATGGAGATTGAAGCCAAGGGGGGCAGGACTCTCAGAGTCACAATTCACTCCATGGTGTCACCACCCTAGCATGGCATCTGACCTTGACTGTCCACCCAGGCTATTCTTCATGCTCTACCTCTAGGAATTTATGATCCAGAAGTGCTGTGTCCTGAGACGGTGATGCAGCCTTGCTCCCTTGTAGTACCCCTTTGTAATCCATCTGCCTAGCAAATTCCTCCTTGTTCTTTCGGAGTGAGCACAGACCATCTCATCTGTTTGCTGCCCACCCAATGCTCCCCTTCCTCTAGGAATAAGCATCTCTCCTCTTCCAGAAACAGCTTCTGCAAATCTACAGCCCCCCCAGTGGTGGGGAGAGTCAACCACAGTTCTTCCTTGGGCTTTTGAATTAGAACTTCTAGCAGCAAAGATGGCAATGTGAGGTCTGGGGCCTGCTCCTCACCCCACAGAGAATATGTGTCCCACACACACTTGGCAACAGGAAAAAGGTAGATTATGGCATGTACCTCCACTTTAGGGTGTGTAATTGATCCACTAAAAAGGTTGTTTTTGAAGACTACTTGATGACATGGAGAAATTCTTACCATATGAAAAACACAGAAGGGAATACAAGTATATATGAACCACGATGCCAGTTTGTCAAAATACTATTAATGGTTATAATTGGGAGGAGTTGTGGGTAGTTCCACCACCACTGTCATTTAGTCACGCTGTGATTGCTTGCATGTTGCTATGAGGCTGGAAGCCATGCCACCCCGGTATTTCAAATACCAGCAGGGTCACTCATGGTGGGCAAGTTTCAGCAGAGTTTCTAGACTAAGACAGACTAGGAAGAAAGGCCTGTCAATCTAATTCCAAAAACTAGCCAATGACAACCCTATGAGTCACAACAGAATATTGTCCAATATAGTCCTGGAAGAAGACCCCCCCCCAGGTTGGAAGGTACTCAAAATACACAGTATCTGTAAAAATGGACTTGAGCATACCAACAATCCTGAAGATGTTAACCAAGGGCAAAATTTTGTTCTGTTGTAGATGGGGTCACCATGGATTGGAGCTGACTTACCAACAACAACAACAATGAATAGTTACATTTTTTCTCCATCTTCAAAAATTCTTCTGGAAATGCATACTAGTTTTATAATAAGGGAAATACATGTTATAAAACCTAAAGAAAACCCCCATCCTTTCTAAAGAGTACCTCCCTGTTTGACAAATAAGCATACAACACATTCCACTGAAGGAGTCAGAAGCTTACTCATGGTTGTCATCTTAACTGACTGGATGCTTAGCTGCTGAACCCAAAATTGAAACCATGCAGCTTCAACTCCCTGTGAAGGGCCCTTCACTGTTTGGAGATGAATCCTCAAGTGGTCCCTTTAGAGCAGAAGCTCTTAACCAAGGTGCTCATCAGAATCTCTGGAGAGTTTCCAGACACATCCCCACCCTAGTACTCCTTAGCCAAAACCTCTAAGGGAGAGATCAATGGCCTCCACAATGGGGAAGCTTTGCAGAGATTGTGACCAGTACCCTGGTGTTATGGATTGAATTGTGTCCCCCAAAAGATATGTTGAAGTCCTAACCCCTGTATCTATGAATGTGACCTTCTTTGGAAACAGGGTCTTTGAAAATGTTATCAGTTAACTGAGGTTATACTGGAGTAGAGTGGATCCTAATCTCATCTGAGTGATGTCCTTATAAAAGAGGAGAAGAGATACAGAGAGACAGACAGAGGGAAGGGGACGGTCTTAGGCTGGGTTCTCTAGAGAAGCAAAACCAGTGAAGCTTATATATATATGTAGAGAGAGATTTATATCAAGGAAACAGCTTACACGATTGTAGACACTAGAAATTCCTAAATCCATGGGTCAGGCTGGAGGCTTCTCCTGACTAACTCAGCTGCAGGGGCTGGTGAACCCATGATTGGCAAGTCAGAGAGCAGGCCTCTAGCTCACAGGCTGTGGAGGTTGACAAATCCCAAGATTGGGGGGTAAGCTGCTCAAGTCCCAAGAACAAGAGGTCAGATGAACAGGAGCCAGCTGCAGGATCCAGAGCAAGCAAAAGCCAATGAGCTTGGCCAGAAAGTCCACCTATATTGATTGGATACACAAGCCACACTCCCAAGAAACTCCCTTTCAACTGATTGGCTGTTCATAACAGATCTTATCATGGAGGTGATTGCACTATATCAGATCGCATTAGAGAGATGATTACATCATTACATAACTACCAAACTACATCATGACTGCAAAACCACTGAGAATCATGACCCAGCCAAGTTGACACACAGCTGTAACCATAATGATGACCATGTGACAACAGAGTTATGATGCACACACAGAGACAGAGGAGAAAATGCCACTTGAAGATGGAGGCAGAGATTGGAGTGATGCATCTACAAGTCAAGGAATACCTGGGGCTACCAGAAGCCTGGGTAGACAAGAAAGTATTTCTCCCTAGAGCTTTCAGAGGCAGTATGGCCCTGCTGACCTCCTGAATTCAGACTTCTAGCCTCCAGAACTCTGAGGCCATACATTCACCCAATTTGAGCTACTTTGTTAGGGCAGCCTAGGACCCTCAAATAGCTGGGGACAAGCTACAGATAAGGGAACATTCACTTATTTGCAAATGTCCCTTTGGTCATCTCCAGGAAGAACACAACAGAGGTCAACCTGATTGCTGTGAGCCCAGTGGTTTCCAAACAAAGAAAAATAATTAAGCCATAGAAGCTATTTTTTCATTCATTTATGGAACAAATACTATGAAAGAAGGAGCTCTGGTGGCACAATTGTTAAGTGTTTGGCTGCTAACTGAAAGGTTCGTGGTTCAAACCCACCAGTGGCTCTGTGGGAGAAAAGACTAGACAATCTGCTCCTATAAAGATTACAACCTAGGAATCTCTATGGGGCAGTTCTACTCTGTTAAATAGAGTTACTATGAATCAGAATCAACTTGACTGCAGTCAACAACAAAAACTATGAAAGACATTTGTGATATGTATTGGAAATACAATGGAGAACAAGAGAGACAGCACCCCTTGTCTAATATTGTGGAGCTGTTCAGTTGAGGGTGGGTACATCTGAGAGCCATGTCCCCATTTTCTACCTCGCTTCTACCCCACCTTCAGGGGGACTGAGTGATTCTGCACATCACAGTTTGAAAACACTGCCAAGCCAGGGGAAGGTCCCGCCTAATCCCCACTTCCCAAAACCACAGCATGCACCAACCCCCACTACCCTGGTCACCCTCAACCTACTAGCAAGCCCGTCTTTACTCTGGCCTGGCCACCGCCACCACCACTGCCACCATCAGCAATGGAGCACACAGAGCAGCCTCCAGCAGGGAGAGTGCCAGACCCAGCCTTGGGAGATGGATGTGACGTCTTCCAAGTCACATTCTCCACAGCCCACCTGGGAGACATCCTTTCTCAGGGCCACAATTGCAGTGAAATGGAAACCAAAGAGGGATTAGCACTTTGTGTCTCCACAAAATGGTTTTCTGGAGGCAAGTCATATTAAAGCAATACATTTCCTCTAAACTATTAAATATTCTCTCGAAAATGTAGGCTGGCAATGAGCAAGTCCATATGTTTGCATTAGTGGGGGCCAAGCCATATTCCATCTGTATCACAGTATGATTTATCAAAGCTCCACCATAGAGATGCTTATTTATGGCATTGTCCTGGCCTTTGTTACATGCAACTCCAAGCCTTTCCTGGATCTCCATAAACAAGGATAATGGAACCCATTGCTGGTCCTGTCTGCTCCCTGCCCTGTTCTCCCCAGAAATGTTCAGTGTGACCAGGGGCTTCGATTTTTCCTGAGGTTACCGTTTCCAACAGGAGGCTGCACGCAGCTCTAAGCATGCTATTTAAAAGCCCACTAACAAGGAGGTTTTGGCTGTAGATAGAAACTAACAGAATTGTGCTCTCGTGGGCAACTTATTCATTTTAGTGCCACTCAGAGAGGTCTAAAAAGACCTGATAAATACTTAAAATCAGAATGATCCTGAGAGTGTTTTACAACACAACAGGTATTTAATTAGCCTCAAATCCACGTTAGGAAGACAAGAGAAAGACACCATTAAATCATTTATATACCCAGACGATGCCTCCTCCCCTCCAGCACACCTACTCCCTGGTTTTGTAGTGGGGAACAAAGCAAATAATTTTGTGGAAGGCAATAAAGGGGGATTGGAGACAGCGGAGTGGGACAGGAGCCAAGGACGGCTAAGCAATATCAAAAGGACACTGCCCTTCTCTGGATCTCATGGTTGATGAGCACAGCCGGGCGCCAGGCCCCTGGAAGGTTCAGAAATCCTGGAGCAGCCTTAAGGAACTAGCTCTATATGGGCCTGTGCAGGGAGGGGTTGTGTGACCCAAAGGGGCTGCTCAGTGCCCAGGCTGTCTCCCAAGGAGGCCACAGCAAGCTACAGGAAGTGTTTGGGAATGTTCTCACTGGGCAGTGATGCAACAGGACATTCAGTGGTGTCACGATGGTTGGTGTCACCCAGTATAGTAACTCATGGTGTCACTGCCCCCATGGACCTCCTCCCGTACCAGACCATACAGAATCCTTAGTAATGTTTTTTATACTAATGCTACTCATAAATAATAATTCCCATATATCACTCTTTCTTTTCCTTTAATTACTACTTCATTCTCAAAAAAGTTATTGATATAGGTTCAAAAATACTAATTAGCATGACATTGTAGCTTAAAGACCAGAAAATGTGACAAAATCAGTGACTATAAAATAACCGGCAGCAACGAAAACAACCGTGCATGCTTATAGTTCGTGCAGATGAAACCATGTGATTCAAAGCTTCCTGGTAATTGGGTAATAATTACAGCTCTGATCAGAGCACATTTAGAAGGTTCAAAAACTAAATTAGCATAGAGTTTTAGTCTTGTAGGTATATTGATACATGTAAACTGGGCTTACGAAAAATGTTTTTTATGTTATAACCAACTATAGGGATATTTTATAGACAGTCATTTTGGTGTCACCCCCTCTGATAGTGTCACTGGGTGTGGTCCACATGCCCTGCATGCCACAGTGATGCCACCGAGGAAGTGTTCACAGAGGGGGCTGCTCTCATTTCAGAAGTTAAGATTCACCAACACATGCAGTGACAGTAAATGTCTGTGTCTTTTCGCTCTCTTCCTGTTTATTCCCAGTCTAGCATAGGATGATCTGTCTTTTCTCCTAGGTAAAAGGTACAGTCCAGGGAAGCTGACCCCAAATGGACTGTGAAGCACTCATTGTAGTCAGTGTAGACATGAAACCAAACCCAAAACCAAATTTATTGTTGTCAAGTCGATTCCAACACATAGCGACCCTATAGGACAGAGTATATGAAGAAGAACTATATGATTGTATGAAGAACTATATGAACTGTATGAAAAAGAACACAGCGTCAGGATAGGAGGAAGATTCATTAACAACTTGTGTTATGCAGATGACACAATCTTCCTTGCTGAAAGTGAAGAAAATTTGAAGTACTTACTGATGCAGATCACAGACTATAGCCTTCAGTATGGGTTACACCTCAATATAAAGAAAGCAAAAATCCTCACAAGCGGACTAATAAGCAACATTATGATAAACAGAGAAAAGATTGAGGTTGTCAAAGTTTTCATTTTGCTTGGATCCACAATCAACACCCATGGAAACAGCAGTCAAGAAATCAGACGAGGGTTCCGGCAAAATGGCGCTTTAGGCAGAAGCACCACGCCGTCCCTCCCCAGCAAAGATCTGAAAAACTAAGCCGAACAGAGAATACAACAATCCTGAAACCCTAAAACATCAAATGAAGAGATAAA
>NW_004444005.1:9893257-9919167 GCF_000243295.1 Trichechus manatus latirostris | reverse complement strand
CCTTCACCTGAAGTACAATAATAAAAAAAAAAAAAAAGAAATCAGACGACATATTGCATTGGGCAAATCTCTTTAAAAACCTCTTTAAAGTGTTAAAAAGCAAGGATGTCACTTTGAGGACTAAGGTACGCCTGACCCAAGCCATAATATTTTCAGTCACTTCATATAGATGTAAAAGCTGGACAGTGAATAAGGAAGCTTGAAGAAGAATTGAAGCCTTTGAGATATGGTGTTGGTGAAGAATATTGACCATACCATGAACTGCCAGAAGAATGAATAGATCTGTCTTGGAAGAAGTACAGCCAGAATGCTACTTAGAAGCAAGGATGGCTAGTCTTCATCTCACGCACTTTGGACATGTTATTAGGAGGGACCAGTCCCCAGAAAAGGACATCATGCTTGGTAAAGTGGAGGGTCAGCGAAAAGGAGGAAGACCCTCAACAAGATGGATTGACACAGTGGTTGCAACAATGGGCTCAAGCACAGCAAACATTGTGGGGATGGCACAGGACCAGGCAGTGTTTCGTTCTATTGTATGTAGCATCAATGTAAGTAGGAGCAGACTTGATAGCACCTAATGACAATATAACAGAACTGAGTAGAACTGCCCTATACAGTTTCCAAGGCTGTAAATCTTTATGGAAGCAGACTGCTACATCTTTCTACGGTGGAACCACTGGTGGATCCAAACCACTGACCTTTCCATTAGTAGCCAAGCATTTAACCACTGCACCATCAGGGCTTCTTGTGTACACATGACTCACACAAAAAATATACTCAAGCTATAACCTATTATGGATTGAATTGTGTCTCTCCAAAAATATGTGTTGGAGTCCTGATCCTTGTATCTGTGGATGTGATCCTGTTTGGGAATAGGGTTTTCTTTGTTATGTTAATGCGGTCAAATTGATGTAGGCTGTGTCTTAAACCTAAGCACTTTTGAGATATAAAAGGAGCCTTCCTGGCACAGTGTTTATGCAATTAGTTGCTAACAGAAAAGTCAGTGGTTCGAACCCACCAGCTGCTCCGGTGGTTATATTTCAAATATAAAAAGCAGATTAGTCACAGAGAAGCAAGCACAAATGGGGGAAAGTTAGATGCCACTTGGAGATCTCCAAGGAACCAAGGAAACACTAGGGCCACAGAGGTGAGACAAAGATTTTCCCCGAGAGCTATCAGAGAGAGAGCCTTCCCCTAGAGCCAGTGCCCTGAATTTGGACTTGTGAGAAACTATATTTCTGTTCCTTAAAGCCACCCTCTTGTGTCTTTCTGTTACAGCAGCACTAGGAAGCTAAGACATAACCCAGGTCAAAGTGGCTGACCCAACTCTGAAATCCAGGTCTTGAAATCCTCCCTTCTTCCCCCTGAGGCTTGCACCATTGCAGCAGTCTGCAAAAGAGGTTAAGGGATGACATTCTTTATTCAACATTCATTGAGAGTGTTCTGTGAGCTGGCTACTATTCTAGGTGCTGGGATACAGCAGAGAGCAAAATAGACATACGTTCCTGTCCTCATGGAGTTTACATTCTAGTTGAGGGAGACAAACAGCAAGCATATAGGAAGATAAGCTAGGTGGTACATTGGAAGTTTGTAAGGGCTATATAAGAGATAAAGTGAAGGAGTCAGACAGTACTGAGAGGCTGCATTTACACCAGGAGATCAGGGGATCTGGGACATATTCACGAGGAAGGGGGCATTTTGGCAGAGACATGAGGAGGAGTTGGAACATCTCGGGGAGAGAGTGTTCCAGGCAGCAGTAATAGCCAGTGCAAATGTCTCCCCGGGGGTCGTGTGCCAGGAGTGATTAAGGAACAGCAAGGAGTGGTAAGAGTGAGTTTGGGGCCAGTAGTCATAGGAGAGGTCAGGAGGGACCTGGCATCTGAATCTCATAGCTCTCGTAGACTTTGACCTTCACCCTGATTGAGATGGAGAGCCACAGGAGGGTTTGAAAAAGAAGTAGCATGATATGACTCTGGACTTAAAAAGATCACTCTGGTTATTGTGCTGAACTTAGATGGCAGGGGACTGAGTAGAGGATTAGTTAGGAAACTATCATAATGGTCCAAGGGAGAGAGGAGAGTGGCTGAACCAATCATGGGGTGTGAGAAATAGTCACACCTTGGGTATATATTTAAAAGTAGTGCCAACAAGACTTCCAGAAAGATCAGATGAGGCATACGAGAGAAGGAGAGGAGTTTGGGGCCCAGACAACTGGCAAGATAGAGGGGACATTGACTGGATGAGCATGACTCTGGGTACAACCGATTTAGGGGAAAAATTGAAGAGTTCCATGTAGGTTTAAGCTTGAGATGCCTGTTAGACATTGAAGTGGATATGTCAGGTGGCCAATAGAGCAGACACACGTGAAGTTCTCGGGAGAGGTCTGGGATGGACACATAAAATTGAGTCTCTAGTGTATAGATAAGGAGCCCTGATGGCACAACTGTTAAGTGCCTGGCTACTAGCTGAAAGGTTAGTGGTTTAAACCCCCTCACCAATGGCTCCACAGAAGAAAGATCAGTGATCTGCTTCCATAAAGATTACGGCCTAGGAAACCCTATGGGGCAGTTATACTCTGTCACATGGAGCAACTATGTGTCAGAATCAACTCATTAGCACCCAGCAACAACACTGTATAGATGATTTTTAAAGCGATGAGACCATCAAGAAGGGAGAGGAGACAGAGAAAAGAATGAGTTCAAAGATGAAGTCCAGGACACTCTGGCATCAAGAGGTTGGGCAAAGGAGAAGGAATAAGCAGTGGAGATGAAAAGAAGCAGTCTGCGAGGAAGGAGGAGAATGAGGGAAGCCGGATTGAGAAAGTGTTTCAAGGAAGGGGGGGTACCGAATGGGTCTGGTGCCATTAATAGATCTTGTAAGATGAAGCCCATCTGTGAAGTGACCATTGGATTGAGTAACATGGCATTCACTGGGAACCTTGACAAAGGCAGTTCTAGTGGAGTGGTGAGGCACAAAGCCCAATTCGATTAGATTGGGTGTAAGAGCTAATGGGACTAGAGGAATTGGATATGTGTGTAAGAGTAAACAACTCTACCTCAGAGTGTGGCCATAAAGGGAAGCAGAGACACTGCGTGGGAGCTGTAGGGGAAATTAGGTCAATAAAGGATTGTTTTAATATAGGAGAAAGCACAGCAAGTTTACATGCAAATGGAATGATTCAGTAGAGAAGGGAAATACAATAGTTCAGGAGAGAGGAGAGAACTGCTGAAGGCATTTCCTCATGCAGACATGACAAAAGCATCTAAGGTGACAGGAGACGAGGCATAGGATATGGTTCCAGGTGGTGGTAGGGTGATAGATGTTGGGCTAGAGCCTGTGGGGTATGACAGTAGTTGAAATAGTAAATACTTTCCGACTCATCAGTATTATCTTCACTGCACGCTCCCCGCCCCAGACTGTGGGGTGTCCTGCTGCAGCTGATAATGATGATAATGCTGGGATGGGGATGTGGTAACAGAAGTAGACATTGCTGGCCTCAAAGGAAGAGGAGTTGATGAGTTGGGGGTTAGACAGGTCCAGAAATGGCCAAGAGAAAAGTGAATGCAGACTCCTCTGCCAAGCTTTCCCATCCTTCCTTCCTTCACTCAACTATTTTCCCTGAGTGCCTATCATGTGCCAGGGATGGTTCTGGGTGGTTGGGATACATCATTGAGCAAAGCAGATAATACTCCTTCTGCTCATGGAATGCACACCCTCACCAGTGTAGGACTGACATTAACAATGAGTGGAAAATCAGATAAAAATAAGAAAGAGTAGAGCATGGCTGAGTAACCAGGGAGGCAGTGGTCAGGGGAGGCTTCATTCTGAAGGTTACACTTTAGCAAAGACCCTAAGGACATGAAAAGTTAGGCAACCAGTTATCTGAAAAAGGGCATTTCTACTCCATGGGAACAGCCCACCTGTTCTAGTTTTCTATTGCTACTGTAACAAATTACCACAAACTCAATTACTGAAAACAATGTCCACTACAGTTCACAGTTCTGTAGGCTAGAAGTCCAGCATGACATGATTGGCTCCTCTGTTCACAGTCTTGCAAGACTGGAATGAAGGGTCAGCCAGGCTAAGCTCTTATCTGGATGCTCTGGGAGAGCATCTACTTCCAAGCTCACTCAGGTTGTTGTCCAAATTCAGGTCATAGGGCTGATGTCCCCGTTTCCTTCCTGACCACAAGTGGGGGATCACTCTCATCTCCCCACGCTACCCACATTCCTCATCCTGTGACCCCTCTCATTTTCAGAGCCAGCAACAGCACACAGAATCATCATGCTTTGAATCTCTGGCTTCCTCCTCTTCCACCTGCCAGAGAAAACTCTCTGCTTTTAAAGGCCTCACCTAATTGATCCAAGATGGCCACACCCATTCTGTAGGTCAATCAGTGATGGCTGTCTCTGGACCTCTCACATCCTCAGTGATGCTGACTGGGCTTCTTCACATGGCAGCAACATCTCAGAAGGCCCCTGGAAGCCTAGGCTTGGCATTCACAAGATCACTCCTGCCAGGTGAGGACTATTCAATAGGAAAGGTAAGCATTGAGTTTACCTTGCTTACCATATCATTTATAGTGAATAATTTCACATTTTTTCACCACATCAAAGATTCTACTTCTAAATATAGCTGACATCTGTGTCTCTCCCAACCCCACAGCACCTTCCTACAGAATCAAAGGCTCTTTTCCATTTACAATCCCTGACAGGGGCAGATGACCCAGTAAGTAAGGTAAGCATGGGCTTACTTGAGCTTACTTACTAATCTGTAGTGAACAACTTTACATTGGTTTCCCCACATCATTTCACCCATGTGAAATTGGTCACTACAGATACGTAAGTAAGCACAAGTAAGCCCGTGCTTACCTTGCCTATTGGATAATCTGCCTCTGACTCCTGCCACTTCCTGTTGGGGAGAGCAAGTCACGAAGCAGTCCAAATTCAAGGGTAGGGAGATAGAATCCACTCTTAATCAGAAGAGCAGCAAAGAGTTTTTAATCTACCACAACATTTGATTGGCATCTAGAACTTGAACGGCAAAAAAAAAAAAGAATTCTTGGGCTGTCCACCTCTCCTCAAGTCCTCTCCATCTCAGCACCTCTGTCAACTGGCTGCTCAAGCCAATAACCCACGTGTCCCCTGTGATCATTCACTTTGTTTCAGCCACATAACCCATCCAGGAACAAACTCTAAAACCTCAGCTTCCAAACAATCTCCCTAGTTTCTCCATCTCCACTGATCCTTGTCAAAGTCACAGTGGATCTAGCTGGGATTCCTAGCTGGTGCCTCTACTTCCATTTTCACTCACCCTCCCCCACCCTTCCATTGATTCTCCACCCTACTGCCAGAATGGGCTCTGAGATGTAAATGAGATCCCATCACTCCCTATTTGAAACCCTCCATGACCTCCCACTGCTCTTGAAATGAATTTTAGGGTCCCCGTGCATGGGTCATCCCTTGCCTTCCTCTCTATATCCTTGAAACTCCACTTGCCCTCACTTCTACTTCTCTGAATAGGCCAAGTTCTTTTTACCTGGTGCCTTTTCCCTGCTTTCTCTGCCTGGAACATTTCTCCCCATCGTTGGAGCAAGGCCAGTTCCTCCTTGTCAACCAGCAGAAGCTTTCCTAACCACTCATCACTCTCTGTAACACTGTCTGCATTAGTTTTCTCAGGCTCCGCTAACAAAATACCATGAAGTGGCTAGTTTTAACAGAAATTTGTTCTCTCATAGCTCTGGAGGCCAGAAGCACAAATCAGGCTATTGGCCATGTAGATTCCTTCTGAGGGCTTTGAAAGAGGGACCATTTCATGTTTCTCTCCTGGTTCTGGTGGCTCCTAGCAATCCTTGGCATTGCTTTGCTGATGATAGATGCATCTGTCTCTGTTGTCACATGGCATCTGTCTTCCCCCTGTGTGTGACTCTCTCTCTCTGTCTGTCTTCCTTTTTTCTAAGACACCACTCAGAAGAGATTAGGACTAGGGCCCATCCTACTCCAATATGACTTAACTGATAACATCTGCAAAGAAAGACTCAATTCCCCAAACAGGATCACATTCACAAGTGCAATGGTTAGGACTTCAACGTATCTTTTCTGCGGACACAATTCAATCCATAACATGATCCCACTTTAATTATTTGAATAATGTCTACTAGCTGATGCTTTTCTTACTGTTTCTTTTCTATTCCCATGAGGGCAGGTCCACCACTGCGTCCCTGGGACCGATGGCAGTATCTGGCACATACCAGGCACACAAGCATATTTGTCCATGTCCAATGCATACGTAATCCCCCAGACTGAGCTCCTAGAGGGCAGGGGATGTGAGAGTTCTTCTCTCTGTCCCTTGTGTTGAGTGGCTGCCCCAGTGTTGCTGAGAACCTGTCCTGCCCCGCATCCTAGTGTTGGCTCACAGCCTTACTGAGGTCCATCACCCCCGCAGAGCCTGCAGAGAGCATGATGCTGCCCTCTCAGCTGGCTGACCCTGAGCCCCAGGCCACTCCAAGCCTCCAAGGAGTTTCTCTGCCTTTCTGAACCCCTCCCAGGCCTCACGTGTGATGCCTCGCTTGGCCATGCTCTGCCGAGAAGAAAGCTCAGTAATAGCTTTTAATTCCAGGCCATTTCTGGCCATAATTGGCTGGTGTGCACTGTCTTTGATAAAGACTGATATCTCATCTTCACCCGATTCAATCCATCACCAGCTCGGCTCTGCTGGAGAAGATGGCCTTCACCTTCCTACGGGGCGTGCTCTCAGCCAACACCATCCACCCTGGGCATGCTAACTCCAGCAGGCACGTCCTCCCCAGCGCTTGCTCCTCGGGGCTGTGCAGGGGCTGCAGCTTTCAATTACCCAGGCCCTTTATCCCTGGTCCTCATGCCATGGAGGAAAGCAGGGCTGCCGATCACACTCAGAGAGAGAACCTGAAAATCAAAGCTTGTGAAAGGAGAGATCAGCTTGCCCAACCTGCTTATTTTACGGACAGGAACACTGAAGTTTAGAGATGCACTTTGAGGTCACACTGAAAAGAAAAGAGGCGAGCGTGAAAAATCGACAACATTTCTTCCCTGACCTGGTAGAAGCTGTGGTTGTTTGCCATTAAGAAGGCGAGCCCACATAGGAACAAGAACTGGAAAAACACATTTATAGACTTCATGGCAAGAACAAGCTTATGACTGGTTTGGTGAGAGCAGGAAGAATGTTTAAACACAGCGTCCACTAATCCACAGGTACAGCAAAGCCTTTTTTTGCCTCCCTAGTGTGAGAAAGTCATTTCTAAAAAACAAAAAAAACAGGCCGGTCCTCAAGCTCCTGGCTCCGTACAAAAAAATCTTATTACTTGGAAGTGTGATTTGTTTAGTTTGTAACAGCGTTGCCTACAAGGGAAATTCTATTACTCTGATTTCTTAGCCTGTCCTAGCAGGGCCTGAGATTACTGTGCAGAAAAGGGTTCTCCTCGCTCTGCGGTGGCACCCGGCCTCTCTCACCACTGTGTCTTCCCACACGCAGGGATCAGGGGAGAAAAGTGGCCTAATTCAATCTGAATTGGGGCCACTGACTGTTTGTAGGCTTAATGAGCTGGTTGTGATTCCAATAAGATCTTTTGACACAACGTGGTCAATTTTTACAGGAAAGAAGCTATAATTAGTTATTTGACTAAATTCTACCTTTTTCACTCCCAAGGAGATTTTACGTATAGATCCAAGTGCACTCTGCAGAGAGAAGGCACCGCACAAGAATGAAGAGCCCACTGGCCTGGCTGGACCCTGGCTTGGTCACTCAGCAGTGGTCAGACCTGAACAACTCCTTCCCTCCCTCACTTTCCATTCCATCCACTGGTCAATTAATTTCAACCCATGAACTGAGTGAGGTGTGAAGACATATAACTTTTCACTTTGCTAGAAGATGGAGCATTCTGCGAAGATAGTGGACAAATCCAAGAGGGTCACGCCTCTCATATTGCCCGGGGGCTGTCTGGTTTCTGTCTGTGGACATGACACCACAGTGTTGGGATGGGTGTCTGGGTCATCTGCTTTTCCAGGCCAGTCATCACTGATTCAGCTCTCTGTGGTTGCCCCTTGTGGCCCTTCTCTCCCAAATTTTAGCAGCTGATTGTGAGCTTCCCAAGGAGCATGACAACAGTGGTGACACACAGATCTCCATGAGGCCAGCCACGGCCACCACACAGCCACCCCCCTCTATATCCTATCACTTTTCTGAAACCCCACCGAGGAGAAAGGGATTCTGCTCCCATCAACTGTTCTCTGTCTCTCTTCTTCTCCCACCCCAGGGAATCCTTTACCTGTCCTCTCAATTTAAATATCAGTGCACCTTCTCTTCTGAGGGAACTCCTTAATGGACTTAGGATGGTGGAAAGCCAACCCCCACACTTGCAGACAATTTTTGCACCCTTCCAGGTCACGTCTCTCCCTCCATGAGCATTGGCTGAAGATAAACTTGAGCAGAGGGAATAAATAGTTCAGTATCTGAGGTGTGTGGAGCCCTGGTGGCACAGTGGTTAAAAGCTCAGCTGCTAACCAAAAGGTCGGCAGTTTGAATCCACCAGCTGCTCCTTGGAAACCCTATGGGGCAGTTCTACTCTGTCCTATAGGGTTACGATGAGTTGAAGTCGACTCAATGGCAACAGGTTTGGTTTTGGTTTTATCTGAGGTGGGTTGTGTTGTTGTTAGGTACAATCGAGTTGGATCAAACTCATAGCGACCCTACGTACAATAGAACAAAACACTGTTCAGTCTAGGGCCATCTTCATAATCGTTGTTATGCTTGAGCCCATTGTTGCAGTCAGTATGACAATCCGTCTCATTGAAAGACTTTCTTCCTCTCTTTTGCTGACCCTCTACTTTACCAAGCATGATGTCCTGGTAAAGAGATTCGTTTTCTCAACAAATAATACCTGGGTTCCTATGGTGGACCTGGACTCCTGTTGTTGCTGAGTGCTGTCAGGTCGATCCTGACTCATAGCCACCCCACTAGACAGCATAAGACTGCCCCATGAGATTTTTCTTGGCTGTAATTTTACAGAAGCAGATTGGATGGGTTCAAACCACCAACCTGTTGGTTAGCAGCCGAACACGTAACTGAACCTCTACCGTGGCTCTTTGCCAGGATTCCTAGACTTCTGAAAACATACAGGCAAACAAGACCGGCAATGTTCCCACCCACCCAAAGCTCATACGCTAGAGTTTGGAGACTGATGCCAATAAGCCAATGACCACAACATAGATAAATGTTCAGAGGTAAGTTCTAAGAGGAAAGAACAACTACATAGTGGGAGAGACAGTCACTAGGGGTGGGAGGCTACTCCAAAACTCAGGAAAGACTTCTCCAAGGAGGTTGTATATGAGCAGAGATTTGAGTGATACGAGGAGGCAGGCATGAGAAAAGAGAAGGGGCTGGGCACAGCAGGAAGAGAGCACAACAAGGACAAAGGCATCAAGGCCCAAGGAGCTGGACATGTTCCAGGGAGAGAGTGGTGTGTAATGAGGCTGGAGAGAAAGCAGAAACCACACTGAACAGACTACAAAGTCACCATGGGAAGTTTGCATGTTTTCTTTCCTAATTGCAATGGGAAAGCATCACAGACTCTTAAGGAAGGGAGTGACAGGTCTAATTTATTTTTTTCTAAAGAGTACTCTGGCTGTTACATTGAGGTGAACTGTGGGAGAATATGAGGAGAATCAGGGGACTTGGGAGGGAGCTACAACATCCCTCAGGGAGGGGAGAGGACCTGAGGACTTTAAGAAATGTGAACAATCATGTTATCTCCAGGGTTGGGTAATCATATTTGTATTTTCTCATCTATAAGTAACAGAACATTAAAAATGGATCTCTTGGTTTTACCTGAGGACCCCAAAGTCTGAGAATAGGCAGGCAAAGTGAGAGGAAAATGTGCATGAGGTAGGGAAACAGGAGAAGCAGAACTTGAGGCCTCTTCCTCATCCCTATGGATTTCAGCCTGAAGCAAGGCTGAGCTGAGGAGGGGAGAAGTTTGAATTTTGAATGAAGTTTGGAGTTTTGACCATTCACTCTACTGGACAGAGTTGTTACTAACAAGAGATTTATTCTGGTGACTAGAAAGACCTGAGGACATTTGTTACCTCTTAAAAAACCAAAACAAAACAAAAACCATTGCTGTCGAGTTGGTTCTGACTCATAGCGACCCTATAGGACAGAGTAGAACTACCCCACAGGGTTTCCAAGGAGTAACTGGTGGATTCGAACTGCTGAGCTTTTTAGTTAGCAGCCAAGCTCTTAACCACTAAGCCACCAGTGTTACCTCCTAGAGCTATCAAAAGTGTTACGTGATGTACCTGAGATATCACACAGGGGCGGGGAAAGAACCATCCATGAACACATCAGGAGACACACTCTTTCAACCTAAGACTTACATGTATTTCTAAAGTTCCTGGAATAAATTCCTCATAAAAATGCTTAAGACTTCGTCTCACATACTTCAGACATGTTATTAGGTGGGACCAGTCTCTGGAGAAGGACATCATCCTTGGTAAAGAAGAGGGTCAGCAAAAAAGAGGAAGACCCTTAACAAGATGGATTGACACATTGGCTGCAATAATGGGCTCAACCATAGCAAAGATTGTGAGGATGGCACAGGACCAGGCAGTGTTTCCTTCTGTTGTACATAGGGTCGCTATGAGTGGGAACCAACTCAAAGGTACCTAAAACAGCAACAGCAACACATGTAGAATTGGCACTCTGTGGGAACTGTCCATCATCATAACCTCCCCTCTGGAGCCCTGAGTTTATTCAGGCATCCCCCCTCCCACGGATCCTGGGTGGATCCTGATTGGACTGAGCTATCTTCCACCCCTTGACAGAGGTTGGTTGATACAAGTCTCAGCTACCAGCTCTCAGCTAGTGCAGGGAGTTGCTCACTCAGAGGAGGGAAATTAACTTTACTTCTTGGTTGGGGGAGAGATTCCTTCCCACTGGATGTAAATGAGGAAGTGCATGGTCCTTAGGGCTCGGTAGCCTCTTGCCACCAGCAAGAATCAGTCTTCAGTGAAGTCAACCCATACTCAGAGGGGAGCAAAGCAAAGAGGCTGGAGGAAAGGGCCCACAGGGGCTGCTGTGACCTCGTCTTGCTCTCCCTGCCTCCAGGGGCTCCCTATGATCTGTTTTCCAAATATAGCTAGAGTGGGGTACTGCCCACTCCTGCTGGAAACTCACTGGTCTTAGGAGAAAGTGCAAAGTGCCCACTGTGGCAAACAGGCCTGCTGGGACCATTCTGCCCAACTTTGCAGCCTTGTCTTCCAGCAGTGCCCACCCTGAATAACACCTGACCCTACAGCCACGCTGAATTCACCTGGGAGCTTTCACATCTGCTCTAATGACTGGGAAGGAGTGCCCAGCAGTCCCTCCCCCAGGCTGTCTGCCCACTTACTAGCTCCTTTTTTATTCTTCATGTCTTGGCTTGAGCGTCACTGCCCCTAGAGTTCGTTCCTGATCCCTGACTTAGTTCTGATGCCCACTAACCCCTGTGTCATCATGCTTATCATCCTCCATTGTCATTGCTTTGTACCCCAGGAGGACAGAGCCAACACCAGTCTAGTTCCTGCCCAGCTTCTTGTGCTTAGCACATTGCCAGGCTTGGTGGGTGCTCAATACATCTTTGGGTCCAAAATCAATGAAATGAAGTCTCCAGATGTCCAAAGGCTCCTGCCTGTTCGTCTGTGAGAGAGTGGGTGTGATGCAGACCAGGATATCTGCATCATAAGGAGAACAGAGCTCTGCTGTCTTGGAGCCTGACTTTGTTTTGCATAATATAATTAAAGGCACATTTGCCGATGCCAGGCTGCTGTGCAACAGAGCCACTCATTTGTAAGGTGCGTTTGCTTCCAAGGCGCCCTTCCATCTCCCAGGCTCACACAGATTCCCTCAACAGAAAGCTCGGATCATGAAGACAGATTGTATTGTGCATAGGCCACAATATGAATATTTATTCTTTCAGCAAACACCACCCATGCATTTCATTTCCTCATTGGTTTAATTTCAGGAGTGGAGCTGGGATCATTGAATCAGTGTTCATGTAACTTTGAATATGACTGATTTGGTTGAACTCCTTATTTGCAATGTAAAATTTGGACACTTCCTCACCCCCATCCATGCCCACCTAAGGAATATTCTCCTCTTTTTCTCAGCTTCTGTCCACAGGAGACCCTGGAGTATGTTCTCAATCCACCACCTCAGTCTGATCTTCTGGTTATTTGTTCAGGGAAAAAAGTCTAGAAGAATTGCTTGGTCAAAAGACATACTTTTAAAATAACATTGATCGATTTCTCCCTGACTATGGTGAGACTTTGTCTCATGTACGTTGGACACGTTATCAGGAGGAACCAGTCCTTGGAGAAGGACAACATGCTTGGTAAAGTAGAGGGTCAGCGAAAAAGAGGAAGATCGTCAGCAAGATGGAATGACACAGTGGCTTCAACAATGGGCTCAAACACAGCAATGATTGTGAGGATGGTGCAGGAGGGGGTAGTGCTTCGTTCTGTTACTCGTAAGGTCACCATGAGTTGGAGCTGACTCAAAAGTAACAACAAAATATGTTGTTGTTGTTGTTAGGTGCCATCAAGTCGGTTCCGACTCACAACGACCCTATGTACAACAGAGTGAAAGACTACCTAGTCCTGTGCCATCCTCACAATCATTGTATGCTTCAGCCCATTGTTGTAGCCACTGTGTCAATCCATCTCATTGAGGGTCTTCCTCTTTTTCACTGACCCTCCACTTTATCAACCATGATGCCCTTCTCCACGGACTGGTCATTCCTGAAAACATGTCCAAAGTATGTGAGACAAAGTCTCAATATCCTCGCTTTCAAGGAGCACTCTGGCTGTGTTTCTTTCAAGACAGATTTGTTCGTTCTTCTGGCAGTCCGTGGGATATTCAATATTCTTCACCAACACCATAATTCAAAGGCATCAATTCTTCTTTGGTCTTCCTTATTCATTGTTCAGCTTTCCCATGCATATGAGGCAATTGAAAATATCACGGCTTGAGTCGAGTGCACCTTAGTCCTCAAAGTGACATCTTTGCTTTTTAACACTTTAAAGAGGTCTTTTGTGGCAGATTTGCCCAATGCAATACATCGTTTGATTTCTTGACTGCTGTTTCCATGGGCGTTGATTGTGGATCCAAGTAAAATGAAACCCTTCACAACGTCAACCTTTTCTCCGTTTATCATGATGTTGTTTATTGGTCCACTAGTGAGGATTTTTGTTTTCTTTATGTTGAGAACAAAATATGGCATACTCTTATTTTGAAGTATTATAAAACCATTAGGAATGAGGAAAACTAACATCACGTGGAACCTACAACCCAGAGTTAATACCTGTTAACCCTTTGATATATTTCCTTCTAGTCTTTTTTCTGTATTCCAACCTCAATCCAATTCCATGTCTTATCTGTGCCTGTAGTACCAGTACCTAGCATGGTACCTGGCTTACGGGGCACCCAGTAAAAGTACCACAGGCGAGTGGTTATGGAGGGTCTCTGACATCCACCACTACCCTATCTGTTCCCTTTTACTCACAGCAGCAAATAGGAGCATCTTCTCCCGATGGCTTGGAACACATGAGTGCTCTTGGGATAAGGGCTAACAATCCACCATGTACTAGAGGTCCCGCATGGTCTGAGGCCTCCCAATTCTCCAACCTTACCCTGCTCCAGTTTCCATCCCCCTATTAGGAGCCCTGGTGGCACAATGGTTAAGAGATCAGCTGCTAACCAATAGGTCAGCAGTTCAAATCTACCAGCCATTCCTTGGAAACCTTATGGGGTAGTTCTTCTCTGTCCTATAGCGTCATTATGAGTCAGAAATTGACTCTACAGCAACAATTTTTAGAAGCCCTGGTGACACAGTGGTTAAGTACTTGGCTGCTAACTGAGAGTATTTAGCTGCTAACAGAAAGGTTAAAAGTTCAAAGCCACTCAGCAGCTCTGTGGGAGAAAAGACCTGGAGATCTGCTCCCATAAAGATTACAGCTTAAGAAACCTTATGGGGCAGTTTTACTCTGTCATACAGGGTCACTATAAGTTGGAAGGAGTGGTGGCTTAGTGGTTAAGAGCTTGGCTGTTAATTGAAAGGTCAGCAGTTCAAATCCACCAGCCACTCCTTGGAAACCCTATAGAGTAGTTCCACTCTGTCCTTTAGGGTCACTATGAGTCGGAATCAACTTGATGGCAATGGGTTTTTTGGTTTTTATGAATCAGAATCCACCGGACGGCACCCAAAAACAACATCAGCATTAGTGTCCATATATGCTATTCCTTTTGTCTGGAAGCTCTCTACCCACTGCATCCCCAATTAACCCCTTCCCATCCTAGATGTGCACCTCAGTCTGCTCCCTGACCTTCGCTCAGGCACAGGTCCCTGGGGACACACTCTCTGGCCACTCCTAACAGTTGGATTTGTTTGTTGACCTCACCAGCTCCTGGTTTAATGGTCTCTAGACTGCCAGCTCCAGGAGGATGACCACTGCACAGGACGACCCACCCCATCCCAAGCACCTGGCAAAGAATCAAGGTGCTCAGTGACTGCTGAATGGTTGAAGGATGAAGAAGTGGAAACTCTCCAGCGTGTGCTGGACAATGAGGTGAGCAGAGAGGGTTGGTGCAGTAGAGATGGACATCTGTTGTCTCATGAGGGAATGGCCTGAGGCGAGCTCAGTCCAACCGAGTGACAAGAGCAAGCGCTGAGATGTGAATGATGCATTAGCAACAGGCTCTCCTGCTCCCCTACTCAGTCAGGATGCAGCAACTCACGGGGCTACTGTTAAAATTCAGAGAGTGCTCCTTTTGTTAGGTGCCATCTAGTTGGTTCCAACTCATAGTAACCCTATGTACAACAGAACAAAACAGTGCCCAGTCCTGTGCCATCCTCACAATAGTTGTTATGCTTGAACCTATTGTTGCAGCCACTGTGTCAATCCATCTAGTCGAGGGTCTTCCTTTTTTTTGCTGACTCTACTTGACCAAGCATGATCTCTTTCTCCAGGGACTGTCCCTCCTGATAACATGTCCAAAGTATGTGAGACAAATCTCGCCATCCTTGCTTCCAAGGCGCATTCTGGCTGTACTTCTTCCAAGACGGATTTGTTCATTCCTCTGGCAGTCCATGGGATACTCAATATTCTTCACCAACACCATAATTCAAAGGCGTCAGTTTTCTTCCTCTGTCTTCCTTATTCATTGTCCAGCTTTTGCATGTATATGAGGCGAGCTCCTTACCAGGCTTCTAATGTACCCTTTAATGGGCTAAGGGTTTTTTCTAGACTCATCCCTTTATGCCTAAGATTAGAAACTCAGAGTTAGAAACCACCATCATCCTCCCCTGAGATGGCAGTGTGGCAGCAGGCTGGCTGTTACTATTCCCACTGCCCCACCCCCTGCGTTCAGCACCTTCCACCCCAGCGAACTCCCCGGACACTGCCTGAATTGAATGTCCAGCCCCAGTTTGCCCTCCTGCCCAGCACCTCCCCTCTGTGTGTGCCAAGAGCCTCCCTGTGCTGAGCTCCATGCAGTGCTGTGACCCAGTCCAGGTCTGGCCTCAGGGAGCACACAGTCCAGGAAGGAGCAGTCAGTCCAGGGAGCAGGAGATTGCCGCTCCAGGGCCACTGGGAGCATGGGGCTGTGCACAGCTCCTTCTAAGGACTAGAGAAGCTTCCTGAAGTCCCTCGCCACAGGGTAGAGCCTGACTCTTTCATTATTGCATTCTTGGTGCTTTCAAGCTGGCTACAGTCAGCTTGCTGGATTCACCTCCTATTTTTCTGCCTGTGCACCTGTGTGTGTGCCTCCCCTAAACCACAACCCCCTACACAGACACAGGGATGCATACACATATGTATGTACATGTGCACAATCACATATACACATGTGTACACATAAAAATGCACAAATGTGCATGCATATGCACATACCCATACGTACACACACGTATACGCACTCTCGTGCACATACTCGCACATGCACACACTTCCATGCACACATACATGCACAAACATGTGCACACACTCACAAACACACATGTGCAAACATATACACTTTACACACATACATGCACACATGGATTAAATTGTGTCCCCAGAAAAGATATGTTGAAGTCCTACCCCCTGTACCTGTGTACATGACCTTGATTGGAAATAGGGTCTTTGAGTATGCTGTCAGTTAGGTTACCACGGGGTCATACAGAGGTGGGTGGGTCCTGATCCCATATGAGTGGTGTCCTTATCAAAGAGAAGACGAGACACAGAGACAGACACAGATAGACGGCATGGCCATGTGAAGACGTGTGGACACGCCAATGATGCCTGGGTCTACCGGAAGCCAGGAGAGACGAGAAGTGCAGCCCTGTCACCATCCTGAATTCAGACTGCTGGCCTCCAGAACCATGAGAGAATAAATTCTGCTGTCCTAAGCCTCCCAGTTTGTGGTACTGTGTCACAGCAGCCGTTGGAGACTGGTAAAAAAAAAACAAAACCAACCCCACTGCCATGGAGTCAGTTCTGACTTCTGCTGACCTTATAGGACAGAGCAGAACTATCCCATAGGGTTTCGAAGGAGTGACTGGTGGATTCAGACTGCCAACCTTTTGGTTAGCAGTCAAGCTCTTGACCACTGCACCAGCATACATGCACCAAACTCCATGTTCCTCTTTCTTCCCTTTGCTGCAGGCATTAGGACAGGACAGCTTGGGGGCCAGGTCTTTTTCAGCTGACCACATTTACTTCAACTTCAGCCCAGGGGACGCCTCTTCTGAGAGGCCTGGAGAAGCCCCTTCCTGCAGTCTTCGTCCCTCAGACCTTGCAGTACTTGGGGCTGCCCTCATAGGTGTTCTGGAGTCCTGGGAGTCAGGAGCTGCAGGAAATGCCTTTGCCAGACTCACTAGCGAGGGAGGGTCTCAGGACAGGGTCCTTGTCCATCTTGTGTCCCCAGACCGTGACCCTGACTCAGTCTGTGCAGTCAAAGTCAACCAGGTCGGCCTGGACACACTTATGCGTTGGGATTAATAAACAACCCACTGCTCATGTAGACAGTTGCAATATTATTGTTGTTGCTGATAAGTGCTGTCGAGTCGATTCTGACTCATAGCAGCTCCATGTGACAGAGCAGAACTGCCCCGTAGGTTTCCCTTGGCTGTAATCTTTATGGGAGCAGATCACAAGGTCTCTCTCCTGTGGAGCTGCTGGATGGGTTCAAACTGCCAACCCTTTGGTTAGCAGCCAAGCCCTTGACCACTGAGCAACCAAGGCTCCTTACATTTTTAGTTTCAGCAATAAGTACAACTGAAGCAACCCTATTCCCTTGTGGATAATTTGCTGTTTTCACTTCATTTCTCAACAGGAGAGAGTTCTTGATTTACTTCTGTTGCCTTTAAAATAGCCATGGACGTTAACTCCCTGAGCAAAGTTTGCAGAGAAATACCTAAAACTGATGCCTCACCTCGGGTTAGAAAGCAAAAGCAGCGTGTGCATTAGCAGCAGGTATTAAAAGGAGGCACTTAAGGGCTTAGCGCGGCCAGGTCGGATAGATGTGCTAATGAAGAAGAATTACAAAAGCAGCGAGGGTCTTGGCACTGTTTCCCAGCCAGTGGGTGGATGCCGGGGTCAGGCAAAGTGAGAGTGGTTCTGCTGAGGGGCCCCAACCCTGGGGAGAACCCTCTGGGAGGCTGAACAGGACACCTTCGCCTCTCTCTCAGCCTCTCCTCACATCCCTCTCATCCTTCAACCTTCCTTCCTGGCTTAAGTTCACAAAGCAGCCACCTGCGGGCCTTCCACCCCAACAACATCCACATCTGTCATTCCCCGCCTCCCACCCACTTTTCCAGACAATCCAAGTACGGGGACTGCAGTTCCTGGGAAGGATTTCGTATTTTAAAGGACCACCCAGGGTTTGTTGGTAACCTTCTGATTTAGTGTAATTCCCGCGACTCCATGTTTCCCAAAATGGCAGACTGAAACCTGGCTGGGCTTCTGGAGATTGAGGAAACAGACACAAGGTAGGAGTATAAACAAAATTTTCTTTTTTACTATGCTGCAGACATTTTTTTTATTATTATTTCTACAATAATACTTAGCATAGAGATTTTCCCAAGAGTATTTGACCTGAATAGAGCAACTGTTGGTGTCTCCCTTGAAAACCACGGGATCATTGTGAACTCATTGGTGATAGATTTTCTGCAGTTATGCATAACAAGGAGCCCCAGTGGCACAGTGGTTAAGAGCTCGGCTGCCTACCAAAAGGTCAGCAGTTCAAATCCACCAGCTGCTCTTTAGAAACCCTATGGGACAGTTCTACCCTGTCCTATAGGGTCGCTATGAGTCGGAATCTACTCGATGGCAGTGGGTTTGGTTTTTCAGTATACATAACAAGCGCTCTGGTGGTGCAATGGTTAAGCACTCAGCTGCTAACTCAAAGGTTGATAGTGCAAGTGCATCCAGAGGTGCCTTGGAAGAAAGGCCTGGCAAACTACTTCTGAAAAATCAGCCATCAAACCCCCTATGGAGCACAGTTCTACTCTGAAACACATGGGGTCGTTACGAGTCAAAAATCAACTCAACAGCACCTAACTAACACATAACAACAACAAAAACAAGACAAAAAACCCAAGTGTTAACTTAACCGAAGGAACATTTATTTTCTCACACAGTGAGAAGCTCCGAGATGGGTGCCCGGCACTGGTTCAGCAGCTCAGGGAGCTCAGGGGCGGGGCCTCTATGTTCCCTTATTTTTTCCTTCCAGGCCTCAAGGTGGTAACTGCTGCTCCTGCCATTGCATCTACACTCCAATGTGAACAAAAGGGAAAAATCATCAGATAAAAAGATTTCCTGGACACCTTCAGTGATGTTTGGTACCCTCTCATGGACCAGACTGTCTCAGAAGGTCACCCCTATCTGCAAGGGGAGTTAGCAAGAGTCATTATTCTGCCTGGCTTCCCCTAGCAACACCGAAGTCATTTTAATAAAGCAGAAACAGAAAGATAAGTGCTAGAAAGGCAAACATCAGTTTCTCCCACAACTAATGAAACATATCCAACTAGAATCTAAATACAGTTCATTTATAGGAAAAATATTAAAAATTTATATATATAACTAAAACACCAAACCTATTACCGTGGAGTCAACCTGGACTCATAGCGACCCTATAGGACAGAGTAGAACTACCCTGTAGGGTTTCCAACCAGCAGCTAGGGGATTTTAATGGCCGAACTTTTGGTTAGCAACCAAATGCTTAACCAGTGAAACCTGTGAGCACTAGAACTTCCGGGACTGTCTTGTTTTCCCGGGTCTTGCAAGTTTCCTGCCTTTGAAGGGGGTACAGTCTTATCCTTTTCTATCACTCATTTTAGTGGAAAATATTTGAGTTTTCCTTCTCTGACAGGTTTCTGCCTTTCACAGTTTCCAGTTTTCATAGGTTTTACTATATATATATATATTTACTATATATATATATATTGCTATTGGGTGCCGTCAAGTCAATTTTCAACTCACTGCAGCCCCATGTGACAGAGTACAGCTGCCCCACAGGGTTTTCTGGGCTGTGATCTTTACAGACTCAGACTGCCAGGTCTTCCTCCAGAGGAGCCCCTGGGTAGGTTCCAACCGCCAACCTTTCGGTTAGCAGCCAAGCTCTTAACTGTTGCGTCACCAAGACTCCCGATACATTTTAGATTTATTTTTAAGAAAATAAACTCTGTGTTTCCCTCCCAGGTCTTTGTACTGAGGGTGAGTATCTTCAAGGCTCGGCACGCAGGATCATTTTCAATGTGCAAATGGTTTATTGACACTGAGAAATATCCTTCACTTGTCTGGGTTGTAAAATATCTGCTTTACTCCAGAGTTCCGAAATCCCGAACGCTGACATCCAATCACATGTTTGTTTGTTTGTTTGTTTGTTTGTTTTTGTTTTCGACAGACGAAAGTATTGAGCTCGGGAAAGGAAAGGACAGCCAAGTAATGTCTTTGGACTTTTGAACTCTGTGGCTATGAAAGCTGGCTACAGAATCTCTGCAGACTGGATGGTCGAGGTCCTGATTTGGATTATTTGGATGGAAACTTCTCTGCCAGGGAAGCAATGGCATTTTGAACTGTCTGTTGATCGAATGGCATTCTCCAGGTTGCTCAACGGCTCCTGTAACTAAACAGAGCAAGGAGTTTGAGTTATGCTTGGAGCAGAGAGCGATGTCTTCGGGGATAGGACAGGGAAGGGTGTTCTAAGAAAGGGCCAGTGGATAAAGCTACAGAGGGCTGAAAGCACAAGGGTTATGAACGGGTTTGGTTTTGTTGCTTGGGTTTGTTTTGTGGGGCAGCTGAGGGAGGATGGAATGGCCCACCAGGACCTATGGCACTGCTGGGAGAGCGGCGGGCAAGGCTGGACACTCAGGAGTCTTGGGGATTCCAGGGCCTCAAATCTCAAGCAAAGGAGATGGAACCTCACCCCACACCCTCGATAAGCTTGTGAGCAGATTCATAGGGGCACCGCTGTCCTATCTGCTTCTCGATTAACTCAGGCCAGCTGCAGAACCAGGACTGGGAGAGGAGGACATGGGGCTGGAGCCAGGGAGAACTGTGGGAAGATATTGCAATGGTCTCTCCTTGGCTCCCTAGTGCTGTTGTAACAGAAACACCACAAGTGGGGATCTTTAAAGAGAAGACATTTATTTTCTCACAGTTCAAAAGGCTAGAAGTCCAAATCAGGGCTCCAGCTCTAGGGGAAGGCTCTCTGTCAGCTCTGGGGGAAGACCGTGTCTCTTTCAGCTTCTGTTCCTCGGTTCCTTAACAATCCTCATGTGGCATCTATCTTCTCCCTGTCTGTGTGACCCTGTAGGACAGAGTAGAACTGCCCCCATTGGATTTCCAAGGCTGTAATCTTTACAGAAGCAGACTGCCACATCTTTCTCCCATGGGGCCACTGGTGGGTCAAACCGCCGACCTTTAGGTTAGCGGAATCAACTCCACGGCAAACGGTGCTTTCGGTTCCCTGTGTCTAATCTGCTCTTTTTCTAACTCAGAAGTGATTAGGTTTAGGACACACCCTACACTGGCATGGCCTCATTAACATAACAAAGGAAACTATCTTCCCATATGAAATTACATCCACAGGTACAGGGGTTAGGATTCCAATACATATTTTGGAGGGACACTATTCAACACGTAACAAGCCCCAATTAGAGACCATGAGGCCCTCAGTTACAGTGGTGATTTGGAGAGATAATTGAAGGTGGAGTCAGCAAAACTACTCACCCCTGGATATTGTTTGTGAGGCTACTAGTGGCATCAGAGACGGTTTCCAAACTCCTGACCTTGGTGCCTTCTTGGGCACAATTCCGTTAATTCAGCAGAAACGTGTAGGGGAGAGATGGTCAGCAGACCATTTGCTGCAGGAGACGGATGCTGCATAGGAAGCTCAGACACTGATGAAGTGGGTGTCATCAGTGAGTGGGAGGCAAAGAAGCTGGGCAGGTGGGACCCCCGGGAGAAAGAACAGAGCCTGGGAAAGGACAGAGTCCACAGGGGAAGCAGAGGAGGAAAAAGAGAGAGAGCAGTTTTCTGGAAGCCACAGATTCAGGAACAAGAAGAGATCAAGAGTGGCTGGTGCCTAAGAAGGGCCAGGAAGTAGAACACAGAGAGGCGCTGGGCGGGGCTGTTGGAGGACCCATTGTTATGACCACTCTGTCCTGGAACTCCACTGCCCTGGACTTCTCCTCATCATTTCTATTAAGCGGTTTTCTCGTCTGTTAATTGCCTTCAAGTCAGATCTGACTTATGGCGACCTTATGTACAACAGAACAAAACATTGCTCGGTCTTGCATCATCTTCATGATCATTGACATGTTTGAGTCCATTGTTGAGGCTATTGTGTCAGTCCATCTCATGGAGGGTTTTCCTCGTTTTCTCTGACTCTCCACTTTACCAAACAAGATGTGCTTGTCTACTTTACCAAACACAATTGGTCTTTCCTGATGATATGTCCAAAGTAAGCAAGCCAAAGTCTTGCCATCTTCTCTGCTAAGGAGCATTCTGGTGGTGTTTCCTTCAACAGTCATTTTCTTCATCTGTACTGTCATTTTAAGAAACAATTTCCAGTTAACATTAAAAACACCAAAATGCTCTCAGTCTAGTTTCAGTTTTTGGAAGACGTCCATTCCCCAGAATACACGCTCTGCTGGAAAAAATGATGACTTACAACTGACAGATGTAATTTGAGGTGTTAAACACATGGATTCGATTAAAGGGAACTAGAAATACTTACCGCCCATCAACCCAGATCAGTCAAGAGCCAGCAAGGAGAGGTCACCCTGCTCTCACCCCCCACCCCGACCTGCACCCCTAGGTCCCCCGCTCTGCTTCAGGTCTGCAGTGAGCTCTCTTCTGTCAAGCTGATAAATGTCAGAGAGCCTGAGCTGGCCCTTGAGGCAGCAGGGCTGTCCATTCTTCATGGACAGCTGTGGTAGGCACTGGCCAGGACCCAGACAGCATCAGAAGTGGCCCCTATAGGAGCAGTTAAAAAGCAAAATTGATGCCAAATGAATAATTACTAGTGTGATGAGGATTGTTGCTGTTAGCTGCCTTGGAGCAGTCTTCTGACTCATGGAAACCTCATGTACAACTGAATGAAATGCAATCTGGTCCTGTGCCTTCCCCATGATCAGCTGTGTGTCAGACCATTGTGATCTGTAGGATTGTCATTGGCTACTTTTCAAAAGTAGATCACCCGGTCCTTCTTCCTCGTCTGTCTTAGTCTAGAAGCTCCACTGAAACCTCTTCAGCGTCATAACAGCACCCAAGCTTCCACTGACAGACAGGTGATGGCTTTGCATGAAATCCATTGGCCAGAAATTGAACCAAGGTCTCTTGCATGGAAGGGGAAAATTCTACCACTGAATCACCACTGTTCCCAGAGGTAAGGATTAAGGAAGGGAAATGCAAAATGCAAAACAGTTGCAGAACGAGGGGATTTTAGCCAGTCCAGACACAGGGTAACCTTCTGAGGGGGATCTGTGTTGAAGCCAGTCTTCAAAATCAACAGGAATGTATCATCTCCTGAAGCTGGCACCAAATGCTGAAGTCCTCATGAGATTAGTGCAGGGATCCTGCCAAATCAAACAGAAATCACAGCAGAGGCTGACCCTACTCATTCTCCAAGGCTTCACCTAGGCACCACCCCTCAAGGAAGTCTCCCTCCTTGGGGTCCTCACAGGTCCATCAACCTTGTGCAGTCCCCGGTTGCCACTCATTTCTGTCATGATAAACTTCAACAAAATATTGTTGCTTCTCTCTGAGAAGTCAATTTTTTAAAATAATTTTTTGTGACAAAATATGTACAAAAAATTAACATTTGAATCATTTTGTGTACAATTCAGTGTTATTAATAACATTCACCATGTTGTGTTACCATCACCATCATCTATTCTCAAATGTTTTCACACCCCCAAACTTAGTGTCCCTTCAGCAATAACTCCTCATTTCCCCTCCTACCCACCTCTGGTAATCACTAATAAACTTTGGTCTCTCTGCGTTTGCCTCTTCTAGATATGTCATAAAAATGGAACCATACAGTATTTGACCTTTTGTACCTGGCTTATTTCACTCAGCGTAACATTGTCAAGGTCCATCCATGTCATTGCATGTATCAGGACTTCTTCACAGCTGAGTAGTATTCTATTGTATGTACATACCACATTTGTTTATCCCTTCATCTGTTGATAGACTTGGGCTGTTCCCACCTTTTGGCCATTGTTAATAGTGCTGGAATGAACACTGGAGTACAAGTGTCTGTTTGAGTCCCTGCTTTCAATTCTCTTGAGTATATACGTAGAAGTGGAATTGCTGAGTCCTATGGGAACTCTGTAACTTTTTGAGAAACTACCTGTCTTAATCTGGGTTCTCCAGAGAAGCAAAACCAGTGAGACATGTATATAAATATAGAGAGAGATATACTTCAAGGAAGTGGCTCACACAACTGTGGAGGATGGTAAGTCCCAAATCCACAGGTCAGGCAGAAGGCTGGAAACCTCTTCCGGCTCATGGGATTCTGGGGGCTGGTGAATCCAAAATCTGTAGGGCTGGTGGCAGGCCAGAGATATTTGCAGGTTTATCTCCTAGGAACATGAGGTCAGGTGACAAGATGAGCACAGGGTTGAGAGAGAGACCAAGCTTTACCAGAACATCAGTTTATATTCTGGAGCCAAGCCCTACCCCCAATGAAACTCCCCTATCAACTGATTGGCTGCTAACATCAGACACATCATGAAAAGTGATTACAGGGTATTACATTATGAAAGCGCACCCAGTCCAGTGTCTGCTAACCCACTGAGAATCACAGCCTAGCCAAGTTGACACATAACAGTAACATCATAACAGTAACATAACAGTATCCATCACACCACCAAACTAGAAAGCAGTTATTAACCTGCTTATTACCCTCTTCTGATGTGATAGACAAGTGAGATGTATGGGAGAAATGCATGGGAAATTAGTATTTTTCTTTGCTACCAAGTAAGAGAAAGGCTGGACAAAGGAGGCCTGGACTTTATTATATTTCCCTTTGAAACTGTCATCCCCATGTGGACAGGAGTGCTACCTCTCTTTGTGTCCCTGAATGTCCAGGGCCCAGCTGGGTACCTGGTACCTATCAGGTGCACATCACACATTTGGTGGCTGAATGCCTGACAGACCTAGTGAGGGCCATCAGTGCCTCTCTCTGAAGAGAGGACATGGGCGCCTCCACTGGTGGACAGAGAAGACAACGCCCTGAATGCAGAGCAGAAGGAAGCCTGTCTGGAGGCCCCTTCCAGCCTGGCTCCATTCTCTTGCTTGGGACTACAGTGACGAGGCTTGTTGTGGGGAGGCGGAGGAGGAATTACTTCTGCAGAAGTGTTGGTGAGTGGGATGGGAGTGGCACTTCCTGGCCCTCATGGTCAGATGTCTGTCTCTTTATCAGCCTTGAAGACAAATGACTCCTTCTGCTTCAAGTGCCATTTCCCGAATGTGCTTAAGCAGCAGTAAGTTAAAATACACCTTGTTAAAGGAAAGGGAGTTTTTGAGGCATTTTATGTCCTGGGGCTGTCACCAATGTGAGTTTGGAGTGTTTTATACTTAGATCAGCTAGTCAGTCATGAAATAACCATGGGAACAAGGTAGAAAGTAAATCCGAGTGGGTCGAGCAGGAATTAGGTTCGTGGGAGTAGAGGACGGAGAAGGCCTGCCTGTCTTTTCTCTCTACCATGACACCAGCTTTATTGGGAGCCATTCCAGCTGGTGAACTTCCAGCAAAGGGCCCAGTAATCATGGATACGCATCATGTAGGGGTAGACACACGTCCCACCTAAGATGCTGCTCCCTAGAGGCACATGACCCCTGGGGAGCCCTCCGGTGAGGCCTCAAAAAGAAAGCCTCTGTATTTTGCATACAGTTCAGCTTCCTACACTGAGCTGTTGTCTAGCCCACTCAGCATTTCGGGAATAACGTCATGTCTGGGGCTAAGCGTCTCTGCATCCAGCCTCCAGCACAGTTCCTGGGTGGCACCAGCCTGGTTGAGGTCCCCTCAAGATCACAGTGGGGAGGTGTTATGGATTAAGGAGTGCCCTCCAAAAAGAGATATTGAAGTTCTAACCCCTGGAACCTGTGACCATCACCTTGTTTGGAAACGGGGTCTTTGAGTATGCTGTCAGGTTAACATGGGCTCATACTGGAGTAAGGTAAACATGACCTTGTTTGGAAACGGGGACTTTGAGTATGCTGTCAGGTTAACATGGGCTCATATTGGAGTAAGGTAAACATGACCTTGTTTGGAAACGGGGTCTTTGAGTATGCTGTCAGGTTAACATGGGCTCATATTGGAGTAGGGTGAACATGACCTTGTTTGGAAAC
>NW_004444005.1:9837282-9893157 GCF_000243295.1 Trichechus manatus latirostris | reverse complement strand
AGTATGCTGTCAGGTTAACATGGGCTCATATTGGAGTAGGGTGAACATGACCTTGTTTGGAAACGGGGTCTTTGAGTATGCTGTCAGGTTAACATACTGGAGTAGGGTGAACATGACCTTGTTTGGAAACAGGGTCTTTGACTATGCTGTCAGGTTAACATGTGCTTATATTGGAGTAGTGTGGATCCTAATTCCCTCTGAGTGATGTCTTTGTTAAAGAGGAGAAGAGATGCAGAGAGATAGACACAGAGGAAAATGGCCACGTGACCGTGGAATTACGTTTCAGCTACAAGCCAAGAAACGTTTGGGGTTACCACAAGCCAGGAGAGACAAGAAAGGATCTTCCCCTACAGCCTTGATGGGGTGTCAGTTTGTAGAAGGAGGATAAACCTGACCCACAGACACAAGCGGAGGGGAAGTGCTGACTGGGACAACCCCAGGGGCTGCCCTCCAAGGCTCAGTCTCTCGGGTCCTCTTAATTCTTGGAGTGAGACCAGGATCCAGTTATTCAGTCCCCTCACGTGCTTCCAGCTGCCCAAGCCACTCTCTGTCACTTACAACCAGGGCGCCCTGGCCAGGTAAGTTGAATTGACCTTCCTGAGAGCATCTGTGACCAGGTGGAGCTAAGGATCAGGGCAAAGAGCTCCCTCTGCTGCTCCGTCTCCAGTGAGCAGGAAGCCAACGGAGAGATTTAACGGAAAATGAAAATGACAGCTTCACAGAGAAGATGGCTTGAGCTGTTTGGATTCTGCCATTCGGCAGCTGGATGCTACATGAAAACACACCAAATAGGAGGGCTTAATGAGCAAATTAAATGAGAATAGGGCACCAAGATTGGAGGAAATCTCATTAACAACTTGCAGTATGCAGATGACCCAACCTTGCTTGCCAAAAATGAAGACGACTTGAAGCTCTTCCTGATGAAAGTCAAAGACTACAGCCTTCAGTACAGATTATGCTTTTAATGTGAAATAAATAAAAGTCCTCGCAACTAGACCAATAAACAACATCATGATAAATGGAGAAGAAATTGAAGTTGTCAATAATTTCATTCTACTTGGATCAACAATCAACACTTATGGAAGCAGTAGTCAAGAAACCAAGCCATGTGTTGCATTAGGAAAATCTGCTGCAAAAGAACCTTTTTGAAGTTTTAAAAAGCAAAGATGTCACTTCGATGAACAAAGGTGCACCTGACTCTAGCTATGGACTTTTCAATCACTTCCTATATATGTGAAAATTGGGCAATGAAAAAGGAAGACAGAAGAATTGATGCATTCCAATTGTGGTACTGGTGAAGAATATTGAATATACCACCAATTCCCAGAAGAACAAAAAAATAACTCTTGGAGGAAGTACAGCCTGAATGCTCCTTAAAAAAGAGGAATGGTGAGACAGCCTTGCTTACTTTTGGACACATCATCAGGAAAGACCCATCGGTAGAGAAAGACATCATATATGGTAAAGTATAGGGTTAGTGAAAATAAAGGAAACCCTTAATGAGATGGGTTGACAAAATGGCCACAACAATAGGCTCACACATACCAACGATCATGGAGATGGTGTAGGACTGGACAACATTTCATTCTGTTGTCCATCAGGTCGCCATGAGTCGGAGCTGACTGGACGGTAACTAATAAAAATGAGCAAATTAATAATCATTCATCCCCTGGTGGCATTGTGAGGGGATCTGAAGGCCTGGCCCTAATCCTGCATGGACTTCTTGAGCAGGTCGCTACACCTTGGGGGCCTTGTTCTCTGCCCCTGTGAGGTGTGGATGGCAACACATGGTTCCAGATCATTGGCAGAATTTCCAAAAAGATGTAAACTCTCAAGTGAGGCCTGGGGCACAGCAAAATAGTAGATATCAGCATTGATAGCCTCACCCACATAATTGTTATCAATTTCCAATTACTTAATGAGAGCAACACGGGGACAGAGGCAGGAACAACTTAGCTCCCACAGGCTGTCAGCCCCATCGTGTGACAGTTGTGGAGGGGCGACCAGTGTCAGCATCTAATTTCTGGAAATTATTGGGTTGACATTAAATAAATGAATATTCTAAGGCTTGACAGTGTCTGAAAAGAAAAGGGAGGAGAAATCCGACGAGAGGGCAGAGGTTCCACTCAGAGGAAGCGACGCTTCTCCCGCTAATGGACCTCATCTCAGCACGCTCTCTGGGAGCTCAGTCTATGGGAGGAGGATTCTGTAGGCGGGAGTGGCACCCTGGGCAGCCTGGAAGGAGCACACTGGACAGAACACACTACCTCCTGGGCGCTCTGAGCCTCACTCAAGAGAGAAACAGGCTGTGGGGAGGGCGGGGGAGGAGGTTCCACCTCACCAGCTCCACTCACCAGGCTCCTCACTGTCCCCTCGGAGTGTCCTGCACTAAACATATGACAGCATGCACCACTGGGCTGTCCCCACAGCCCTGGAAGTTGGGTTTATGACCCAGATTTACAGAGGAGGAAGCAGAACCTTCTAGAATGTAAGGTCCAAGCCGTATGGCTTGTTAGTTAGTCTTTCTTGGTCTCAGGTTCCTTGGCTATAAAAAACCATCCAAAAAAACCAAACCTGTTGCCCTCAAGTCAATTCCGACTCATGGTGACCCCATGTGTTACAGAGTAGAACGGTGCTACATAGGATTATAGATCACTGGTCTTTCAGAAGCAGATCACCAGGCCTTTCTTCCAAGGCACCTCTAGGTGGACTCGAACCACCAAGTTTTCAGATAGCCACTGAGCATAATAATTGTACCACCCAGGGACTCTAAAAACCAGTTACCACCCAGTTAGTTCTGACTCATGGCGATCTCATTTGTGTCAAAGTCGAACTGTGCTCCATAGGATTTTCAGTGGCTGATCTTTTGGAAGCAGATCACCAGGACTTTCTTCCAAGGCACCTCTGGGTGGGTTATGACTGCCAGTCTTTCAGTTAGTAGTACAGCACTTAACCATTTGCACCACCCAGGGATGCCATTTGAGTGGTATCCATCACAGCTGCGTTATCCTGGGGTTAGTAGTGCTCTCCTTGGAGCAATACTGAGTTCATGTACTTAGCAGCATCTCTGTAAACCCTTGCAGTATATAGATTCCACCTTGAGCTCAACCTGGGGAGGCCATCAGGCACCTGGCTCTAGAGAGACAACTGGCCAGAGCCTGGCTTCATTCTAGGCCACTCCATCTCCATGGGATGAAAGGGAGTCTGATGTCTATTTTCTATGCTACACATTTAAGGCTCAAGGACCAGGCAGCAGGCTCCATCCTGGAACTCCAGAAGCAGAAGAGAGTTCAGAGACTGTGAGCCCCTGTGGGGTGCAGGGACCATGAGGATGCACTTGCTATCAGGCCCAGAAGGTGCAGGACTAAAGGATAGGGCCTGCCCTTGAGAAGCTCGAGGTCACCTGCAGGAGGCAAGCATGGGAGCCCACAGGTGCCACCAGCATTTGGGATGCACTGGTGAAAGAAGGCACAGACTACAGCAGGGACACATAACAGGGGAAGGTCGTCTCGCCCTAGGAGGGAAAAAAGGCTTCAAGCAGGCCTCCCAGGCCCACACCTGTAGACATGCAAAGGGTTCAAAGGGGCCAGGGGTGGGCAAAGCTTACTTAAGATGTTCCAGTCTACAGCACTGAGCCGCCCCATCCGATCCCCAAAGGCAGCACCATCTTGGTGGCCCTCAGAACTTTACATGGGGTACCTGCCCAGAGTTGTTGAATGAGTAAGGGGAGGAACGGAACGCAATGGATGCTGAGCCAGTGGTGATTCTCTGGGTCCTCTCTCTGGCTGTGATCCATGTCTGCAATGTTCCTGGGGTGACTGATATTCTGTGTCCACTTGTCTGAGCCATGGTGCCCAGGTGTTGGGTCAAACACTAGTCTAGAGGTTGCTGTGAAGGGATTCTGTAGATGTGGTTACCATTTATAATCAGTTGACTGTAAGTAACGTAGATCACCCTCCAGAATGTGGGTGGGACTCATCCAATCAGCTGAAGGTCTTCAGAGTAAAACCTGAGGTTTCCCAAAGGAGAAGCAATTCTGCTCAAGTCTGTAACAGAGACATCCTGCGAGAGTTTCCAGCCTGCTGCCTGGCCTGTGGATTTTGGACTTGCAGCCCCACCGTCACGTAAGCCAATTTCTTAAAATCAATCAATCTCTCTCTCGATATCTATCTACAGATGGAGATGCTAGAGATAGAGATGAGTCCCTGGGTGGCGCCAACGGTTAAGCACTCATCTACTAGCCAAAAGGTTGGTGATTCAAACCCACCCGGAGGCACCTCAGAAGTCAAGCCTGGTATCTACTTCTGTAACATCCCAGCCTTGAAAACCCTATAAAACAGTTCCACTCTGCACACATGGGGTTACCATGAGTCGGAATCTATTCGACAGCAATTAACAACAATTAACAACATAGATACAGATAATAGAGACAGAGAAATACAGACATCCCACTGGTTCTGTTTATCTGGAGAACCCTGACTAACAACTCCTTTTTAGGAGACAATTGGCCAGGGCTCCAGGGGCCTCCTTGCCCATATGGCTCTATTGAACATTTGTTCCCTTCAGGTAACAGCCTTTTCATCACCTCTGCGGGTTCAGCATCGCAAAATGGCGCATTTTGTCTGACGGTCAATTAGGTGTAAATGTTCCTAATTGCATTACTTTCATTCTGATATGAATCAGGGCCCAATGACTCCTAATGGAGGAGGCTTCTGAATTACTCAGGCAAGGCTTTAATTTCCATCGGAAATCCGATTACTCATGTTCATTTTCCTTTGGATTAATTTGGAATTTTAATTTCAATAGGAAGATTCATCAAAGACAATTTCTGTTCAATACAAATCAGTCTGATTGTTCCCCATAATTCCCATAATTAGCATGGTGCCTCTCGTGCTTTCTACACATTAGCCAAGGCTGGTGGGATTCTCTCACAGTGTTCAGGGGACAAGCACTTGCCTTTCATTTCGTTGTCAAGTGCACTGCAGCCCCCTCTGCAGGAGGGGACCACTCATTGCAGTTAGTGGTCCCATTAGTGTATGGGGCCAACGACTGAATCAATGAATTATCATTCCTTCCCAACAGTTTTGAAAGAATAAATCACCTCTCTGGACCATGTGCTGTCCTGACTAGCCATCAATTTCCCTTGGCTGTGAACTTTCTAGAAGAAGCTTTACCTCCTCTCATCTGTATCCACAGGCCCAAGCACTGAGTCGGTCACAGAGGGGCCCAGCAGACATCTGATGTGTCTGGTTGTTGATAGGTAAATCGTTCTTCAGCTTGGACCCAGTGGAAAAACAAAGTGCATTTCTTCCCAATGTGCTAGTCTCCCATCGCATGTTTGGGTGGTATCTGTGGGCAATCTGGAACCTTAGTGCTCCTGGGTGGGGATAACATGTATCCAGCACAATGGCATCATCATGTCCACCTCTGGCCAGCTAGTAGAGCCTGTGCCTTGTCATCCTGCTCTTTGCCTACTCCACGTACACACCTGGTGCACCTGCGTGTCCCGTATACACACTTGACGACTTGGGCAGACACTCCATGTGCCCACTCTCCTGGCACCTGTAACGTGTAGTGCCTACTGTCTCCTCAGGAGAGCAGGGAGAGCGTCTTCTTCAAATATGTAAGCCCAGAGTGTGGAACAGGACTTGGCATCCACTAGGGCCTCAGTGAATGCTCTGGAATGAATGAATCCATCTTTGTATTTTCTCCCTTTGTATTCTAGCAAGATGCTCCCCAAAAGTACACTTCTAAAAAGGAAACAATTCAAATCCCTGACCTGTTAAGACTTGAGATGACTTACCAGAGCAGTGCCACTGTTCAAACCAGACTCCCTTGCCAGAAGGTTCTACCAGAGCCGACAAATGAGAGGTTCTCGTGCAGGGTATAGGGAATGAGAAGTGGGAGAAGAGTCATCCCCCATGGAAGCTGCACGTGCAGCATCAAAGGCAACTGGGGCAGGTTCACCCTGGCTCTCTGGGTGTTCCTGGTATTCACACATGGGTGCTGCAAAGATTCCGGGGGTGATCTCCCTGCCAGCCTCAGCTTTCCTGGATTCCCAAAAGTAATCTTCCTGATCTTCACTCCCCCTTCTTCTGTAGGGTCGTGCAAGGCTGGAACTCCCTGTACTAAGGCACCTTCTTCCTCTCTAGACAGCAGGAGTGGTGTCAAGGCATAGCAGCACCTCCCAGCCCTCCTTCCCAGCCCAATGCCCCCAGGCAGCAGGGAGAATGAGAGCTGTCCCCATCAGCCTGACGGTCCCTGCCTTTGCTGCTGTGGTTGCTGACCCCCCGCCCCCACCTTCACTCACACAGCCCTCGCTCCACCTTCTTCCCTGATACAGCCCACATTTCATTCATTCATTCATTCAAAGAAAAGGCGTTAAGTGATTATGATGTGCCCAAGCCCTGGCCCCGACTGAGATCCTCATCTCTCCTCACGCACCTCCATGTCTACCCTGCCCCTGAAGGCTGCTGTCCACACAGCTCTTTAAGACAGTGGATCTCTTCCAGCTTAGCCAAAACCATCTATTGACTTCCCACTGGGCTCCGAGTAAACCCCAGATGCCCCACCCTGTGCTAGGAATCATCAGTTAATAAGCAGGCAAGTCCCTGAATCCATGGAGCCTCAAAGTGAGAGAGGAAAGACATAGCCATAGAGTGGTAAAGAAACGTGTGGACAGCCTATCTGAGAAGGAAATTAACCAGGGTGGTGGTTTGCTTTGGACCAGGCACCAGTGAAGTCCTCACCCAGGAGGTGCCACTTTACAGAGACTCAAACAGCAAGAAGGACCCAGTCGCAAGAATACATGTGGGAGGAAGGGCCAGGCAGAGTGGACAGCAAGTGCACAGGGCCTGCGGCAGGAGTTGCCTACCCCGTCAGAGGAAGGTAAAGAGGCCATGGGGCCAAGACAAAGGGAGAGGGAAGAGGACGCAGGAGACAAGATTAGAGCTTTGAGCAGGGACCCCAGGAGCCTGTGGCCTAGGGTGGGGAGTCAGGGGTTTACTCCGAGTCCAGTGGGAAGTCAGTAGATGGCTTCAGTTAGGCTGGAACAGATCCACTGTCTTAAAAAGCAGTGTAGACAGTAGCCTGCAGGGGCAGGGTGGATATGGAGGTGGGTGAGGAGAGATGAGGGTCTCAGTCTGGGTCAGGTCAGTGGAGGGGGTGTGAGGGTCTGGAACTGAGCCAGCTTGTGGAGGAGGTGCCATCAGCCCTAGCTGGTAGGTTAGATGTGAGTGTGAGAAACAGGCAGAACAAGACTAACTCCAAGATTTATCTTCCAATACCCAGTGGAAAAGACCGAGAGGGGAGGAGGTTTTGTTTGGGGAGGTGCGGGCCATGCAGAGCGTATATTCATCAGGAGAGGCTGGAGCTGGTGCAGAAGTGGACAACCCAATATGGCAGTGGTCCAACGTGACAAAGACTGCTTTCTTGGTCCACAAACTGGGCCACGCTTCACCATCTTGCAGCGATGCCTCTGGGGCCCAAGGCCTATGAGATCTGCAGTACAGAGGGGTGGGTGGGGGAGGCACACTGGCTGTTAACAGCCTTCCCCAGAAATGACTTGGGTGGCAGTGGACTCATGACTCATTGTGGTGTAAGGAAATTTAACTTTACCTAAAGTAATGTGGTCTTGTCCTTGTTTCCTGAGAAGAAAACTCTAAACCTATGGAATTTCCTGAAGGCCTGTGCTAATAAGTGGGGCTAGCCTGATCAGAAAGACCACCTGGTAGTCCATAACAATGACCCTCAAGAGGCGTGATTTAACTTATCATGCGTATGCAATGAGGCCTCAATCGTGGCGACACAATGATGGAGGCCAATAAAGACTGTAAACATGGATGCTCGGAGGGCTGAAAGATATCCATGCATCTGAGAGGGCAGTGTATCCTTTGGGACATGGAAACTTCACATTAGGAACCCTCCCAGGCCTCACCCATGTGTCTCTTCCTTATGCTCACCCTAATTTGTATCCTTTGCTATAAGATCTGTAATTCTAAGTACTTTCTATGAGTTCTGTGAATTATTCTCGTGAATTATTGAACCCAAAGGAGTAGTGGGAGCCAGTAGGTGAATGTAAGGGAGCCCAGGGGACCCCCGAGCTTGTGGCTGGAACCCTGAAAGGGTAGTGGGAAAACCCTGGATTTGCTGCCAGCAGATAGGAAGCAAGTGTGCCATGTGGACTCCTGAGTTTGTGGCTGGCATCTGCCTATTTGGCAATCTGAAGGACTGTGACCTTTCAAATTGTGAGCTCTGACCCAGCTCCAGGTGGCTAGGGGAAGAGAGAGGGAGTGCTGCATGAGATGACTGGTGTCAGAGATGACTGAGAAGTGGTAAAGTGGGGATTCGATTAATCTCCACATTTGGGGGTTGGCTTTATGTTGATTGACTCTTATCCACAAACCCAACATTAACTGCAGGGGAGGCTGGGAACCTGGGGTGGAACCTGAGCTTGCCACGCCTGTCCTGCGAGAGTACACAAGTGGCGGGTATGCAGAGGACAGGGGAGGGCTGGAGCTGTGCTCTGGGGCTGCCAGATGGGACCAGCTCAGGGGCAGTACAGAGAGACTCACAGCCTGAGCCCAGGCTGCCAATGCTCAGAGCTGGGGGATGAGCAGGAACCAGCAAAAGAACACAGTCAAGGGGAGCGAGTGGCATCAGGGAGGCAGGAAAGACACCCTTCCTGGTCAGGGGACTCTCGGTGATGTACCCCTTTGAATGTCTCCCTCATGACCTCAGGGCCTCAAAGGCATCGTGGCCTTGAGCCCTGTACTTGTGAAAGTGACCTTGTTTGGGGAAATAGGGTTTTTCCTTTGCAGATGTAATCAGTTACGTTAATGAGATCATGCTGGAGTAGGTGGGTCCTTATCCTATATAACTGGCATCTTTCAAAGAGAAGAGGACAGCCATGGAGACAGAGTCACACATGGGGGAAGTCATCACGTGAAGATGCATCTATAAGCAGCAAAGGAACTCCGAGGAGAGAGGAGAGATGCACGGAATGTCCTCGTATGTCGCTGTCTGTTAATGCTGGCACTCGATGCCTCCATGACGTGACTCTTGGCTTTCTCAAGACCACAGTGCTCAGAAGAGAGAGTGAAAATGCGGAGGTCATGGGAGAAGCCCAGGGTTGACCTTCTATCTCTCTGTGTGACCTTGAACATCACGTCATCTCCCTAATCTGCACAGGAGCCCTCCTCCTGCCTTGGGAGTGGCCGAAGCCTTTGCTGACTAGGAAACCGTCTGCAAACATAAGCTGTGTTCTATTTCTTCCCTGGGTGCCTAGAAAGACTCCATACAATACTTATGAGAAATAAATTAGGTTTTTATCTGTCCCACAATAGGTGAACAAAGTGTAATTCAATTTCCTAACTTTCAACCAGGTGTTTTGAGTGAAAGAAATGATAAATTCTCTTTGAGTTCCTTCATTATTCTTGAAACATTTGAAAAAAATCCTTTACAGTTATAGAGCGATGCTCAGAACAAAACATTTCCCCAGCATTAATTAAATAGGTCTGAAAGATTCGCCCTGACTGGACAGTCTGTGTATCTCCAGGACAGACCCACACTCAAGATGGCGGCAAGCTCAGATGCTGGTCCAGGCTCAGAGCCAGCCAAGGCCCTAGGGTGGGGTCTTCCCAATGAGTGAGGTGAGGTGAGATGTGTCCTGACTTGAGACACATGAGGTCCTGGAAGAAGGAAGATGTCATGGCGACCTTCTTAGTGTCCCAGGGTTGACGAAGCAAAATACCACAAAGTGTTGTTGTTAGTTGCCATCAAGTTGGCTCTGACCAACGTCAATCCCACGTTTAACAGAACAAAATGCTGCTCAGTCCTGCACCGTCTTCTTGATCATTGGTGTGCTCGAGTCCATGGTTTTGACCACTGCATATTTTGAGTGCCTACCAACCTAGGGGCTCATCTTCCAGCACTAGATTGGACAGTGTTCTTTTGGGACCCATAAGATTTTCATTGGCTGATTTTCAGAACTAGATCATCAACCCTTTCTTCCTAGCCTGTCTTCAGATGGAAGCTCTGCTGAAAACCTGTCCATCATGGGTGATTCTGCTGGTATTTGAAATACCAGTGGTATAGCTTCTAGTATCACAGCAACGCATGGCCACTGCAGCACGACAAACCGACAGACAGGTGGTGAGGAGGAGGACTTTGAAAAACAAAAATTTATTCTCATAGTTCTGGAGACTACACGTCCACATCAGGATCTAGGCTGTGTTGATTCCTTTGAAAGAGGAGCTGTTCTGTGCCTCTCTCCTAGCTACCGACGATCCTTGGCATTCCTTTGCTGCTTATAGACACATCTTCACGTGGCGACTTCCCCTGTGTGTGACTCTGTCTCTGTGTCTGTGCTCCTCTCTTTGAAAGACACTGGCCACTTAGGACTAGGACCCACCCTACTCCAGTATGACTTCATTAGCCTAACTGAGCACGTCTGCCAAAAAAAACCCTGTTTCCCCAAACAAGATCACATTCACAGGTACAGGGGGCAGGACTTGAACATATCTTTCTGGAGGACTGTTCAGTCCACAACAGTGACCTTGGGCTTCCATGACGATGCACAGACATCAGGGTCAGACGGGCTATGGGCTGACCTCCTAAGAGATTGTCTGAGCACAGTCCAGGTGCGTTGGAGTGGGACGGACCTTTTGAGGGCTTTCAGGCCCAGCTCAAACACTTGTGTGTCAGGTGGGGCTTGGATTTCCCCAGAGAGGGGAGGATGAGGCTCAAGGACCCCTAACAAGAGAGTGGCAGAGAGACAGTGGGGCCTTGTGTCCTGGCCGCAGCTGACATCCTTCCTGTCGCCTGCCGTCCACCAGCCTCAGAGCAGAAATGGTGATTCAGCCCTCCCATCAGGGGCAGACACTACATGCCAAGGGGCCCCAGACCCAGATCTTCCTCAAGACCCCCTAGGCCCCATTTACTGCATGTCCTAGAGAAAGGAGAGTAGACCTGGGGCAAAGCAGGTCTAGTCTCACCCCTGGGCCAGCTGCTCCATCTACTTGGAGCTTCAGTTTCCCTACGTGCAAAAGCAAAAGCTCACGAGGTTCCTCTGGTCACACAGTAGGCACACAGCAGCATCTGCAGCCTGTCATCCACCCCTCCTGCCTAATTAGAATTCAAACAGAACCACCCAGAGAAAATCTCAGGAAAATCGCTGGCTCCATCATCGTCTTCGATGGGATAATTTAGAGCAATTTTGCCGAGCGAGCAGAACAATCTGAGGAGACCAGCGGAGGGTGGGCGCTGAAGAAACTTCTTTTAAAAAATTGCTCGGGCAAATAGTGTGTACCATAGCAGTATGACTTATTTGTGGTTCGATGTTCCCAGATGGCCATTTTTCATTTGTGGAAGGGAGGAGAGAGTTGGCGAGAGCCCAGGGATCTCGCCAAGCATTTTCACAATTGATTTTTTGGAACTCTTTGACTAATGGGGCCATTTGGCACTGGGTTCATGAGGGAATCTCAAATCAGGTGCTGAAATGTGAGGTGTGCCCTGAAACATGGATTCCCATGTTCCTGGGGTGGGTGGGGAAGAAGTGTCCAAATATATGTCTTCTCTTAGATAGAGATAGCCTCTCAGTGCAAGTGGTTGTCGTTGGATGCCATCAATTCTGACTCATGGAGACCCCATGTGACTGAGTAGAACTGACCCATAGGGTTTTCGAGGCTGCAGTCTTCACCAGATCTTTCTCCCTCAGAGCCGATGGGTGGATTTGAACCAACAATCTTTTGGTTAGCAGCTGAGCATCTAACTGTTTGTGCCACCAGAGCTCCTTTCAATGCAGTTAGTATATCACATTTTAAAACCAGTGGATAACACCTAGTAATATTTTAGAAATGTCTTATGCATGTAAAAATAAAAATAAGTGATGATGTTACAGTCCTAACACACATTGTCCTGAAGTAATCCTGTATACTTATACAGCAAGGCATGGCTTTGTCCTGGCTGGTCACTGTCCCCCTGGCTAGTGGATGCTCAGGGATGACGGATATTGACCCTTTGGGAGGCTGAAGAGCCAGGGAACCAGAGCTCTGAAGATGAGGGAAGAACCAGGGAGGAAGGTGAGCAGGTGGGTGGTGAGAGGCGGTGGAGGGTCTGCTGACCTCAGGGGCAGGGCTTGGGGGCGGAGCTGTATTTCAGGCGACAGACCTCAAGTCAGCCCCAGAGGATGTTCCTCACAGTCAAGGTGACCCCAGAAGGAATCGAGCTGTCCTGAGCAAGAGTGAGCCCTGGTTCCTGGAAAGACTACAGTAGTCCTGGTGTGAGTTTGACATGGGAGTCACAACAGGAACGGGGCCAGTGCTCTCTGTGCACAGGTCTCAGTGACTCATCTCAACAAGCACTTTCAACCAAAACCAAACCAGTTGCCATTGAGTCAACTCAGACTCCCAGCGACCCATTGTGTTAGAGTAGAACTGTGCTCTATAGGGTGTTCAGTGGCTGATTTTTTGGAATTAGATTGCTGGGTCTTTCTTCTGAGGAACCTCTGGGCAGACTTGAACCTCTAGCCATTCAGTTAGCAGCTAAGCATGTTCACTGTTTGCACCACCAAGGGAATCATTGCTGTTGTCAGGTGCAGTCGAATAGTTACAACTCATAGTGACCTTAAGTACAAAAGAATGAAACACTGCCTGGCCCTGCACCATCCTCACAGTCTTTGTTATGCTTCACCCTTTGTTGCAGCCACTGTGTCAATTCATCTGGTTGAGGGTCTGCCTCTTTTTTGTTGACCCTCTACTTTACCAAGTATGATGTCCTTCTCTGGAGACTGGTCCCTCCTGATAACATGTCCAAAGTTTGTGAGAATTATTCTCGCCATTCTTACTTCTAAGGAGCATTCTGGCTGTACTTCTTCTAAGACAGATTTGTTCGTTTTTCTGGCAGTCCCTGTTATATTCAACATTCTTCCCCAACACTATGATTCAAAGGTGTCAATTCTTCTTCGGTCTTGCATATTCATTGTCCAGCTTTCCCATACTTATGAAGAGTTTGAAAATACCATGGCTTGGGTCAGGCGCACCTTAGTCCTCAAAGTGACATCTTTGCTTTTTAACACTTTAAAGAGGTCTTTTGCAGCAGATTTACCCAATGCAATATATCATTTGATTTCTTGACCGCTGCTTCCTTGGGTGATGATTGTGAATCAAAGTAAAATGAAATCCTTGACAACTTCAATTTTTTCTCTGTTATTATGATGTTGCTTATTGGTCCAGTTGTGAGGATTTTTGTCTTCCTTATGTTGAGTGCAATCCATACTGAAGGTTGTGGTCTTTGATCTTCATCAGTAAGTGCTTCAAGTCCTCTTCACTTTCAGCAAGGAAGGCGATGTCATCTGCATATCACAGGTTGTTAATGAGTATTTCTCCAAGCCTGATGCAGCGTTCTTCTTCATAAAGTCCAGCTTCTCTCATTATTTGCTCAGCATAAAGATTGAATAAGTATGGTGAAAGGATACAACCCTGACTCACACCTTTTCTGACTTTAAACCACACAGTATCCCCTTGTTCTGTTTGAATTACTGCCTAAGATCTATATATACAGGTTCTTCATGAACACAATTAAGTGTTCTGAAATTCTCATTCTTTGCAATGTTATCCATAATTTGTCATGATCCACACAAATGCTTTTGCATAGTCAATAAAACACAGATAAACATCTTTCTGGTATTCTCTGCTTTCAGCCAAGATCCATCTGACATCAGCAATGATATCCCTCCTTCCACATCCTCTTCTGAATCCTGTTTGAATTTCTGGCAGTTCCCTGTTGATGTACTTCTGCAACTGCTTTTGAAAGATCTTCAGCAGAATTTTACTTGTGTGTAACATTAATGATATTGTTTGATAATTTTCACATTCTGTTACATCATCTTTCTTTGTTTTTTTATTTAATATATTTTCTTTTTTTATTGTACTTTAGATGAAAGTTTACAGAACAAATAGTTTCTCATTAAACAGTTAGTACACATATTGTTTTATGACAATGGTTAACAATCCCACGACATATCAACACTGTCCCTTCTCAACATTGGGTTCTCTATTGCCAGCTTTCCTGTCCCCTCCTGCCTTCTAGTCCTTGTCCCTGGACTGTTGTGTCTCATTAGGCTCATTTTGTTTTACGGGGCTGTCTAATCTTTGGCTGAACGATGAACCTTGGAAGTGACTTCATTACTGAGATAAAGGGTGTCTGGGGGCCCCTTTCTTTGGAATAGACTTAAGTATGGATCTATTCCAGTCTGTTGGCCAGGTAGCTGTCTTCCAAATTTCTTGGCATAGATGAGTGAGCACATCCAGTGTTGCCTCCGTTTGTTGAAACATCTCAGTTGGTATTCCATCAATTCCTGGAGCCTTATTTTTTCCAATGCCTTCAGTGCAGCTTGGACTTCTTCCTTCAGTGCCATCAGTTCTTGATCATATGCTACCCGTGAAATGGTTGAATGTTGAACAATTCTTTTTGGTACAGTGACTGTATTCCTTCCATTTGCTTTTGATGCTTCCTGAGTTGTTCAATATTTTGCCCATAGAATTCTTCAAAATTGCAACTCTAGGCTTGAAGTTTTTCTTCAGTTCTCTCAGCTGGAGAAATGCCAAGAGTGTTCTTACCTTTCAGTTTTCTAACTCTAGGTCCTTACACATTTCATTATAATACTTTACTTTGTCTTCTCGAGCTGCCCTTTGAAATCTTCAGTTCAGCTCTTTTACTTCCTCATTTCTTCCGTTAGCTTTAGCTACTCTAAATTCAAGAGCAAGTTTCAGAGTCTCTTCTGACATCCATTTTGGCCTTTTCTTTCTTTCGTGTCTTTTTAATGACCTTTTGCTTTCTTCATTATGAAATCCTTGATGTCATCCCACAGTTCATCTAGTCTTCAGTCATCAGTGTTCAATGGGTCAAATCTTTTTTTGAGATGGTCTCCAAATTCAGGTGGAATATACTCAAGATCATATTTTGGGTCTCATGGACTTGTTTTAATTTTCTTCAGCTTCAACTTCATATGAGTAATTAATGGTGTGTTCTGCAGTCGGCCCCTGGCCTTGTTCTGGCTGATGATCTTGAGCTTTTCCTTCGTCTCTTTCCATTGTCTTTTTCCACAGATGGAGTTGACATAATTGGTGTTTTCCATCTGTTGAGATCCACGTGTGTAGTCACCATTTGTGTTGTTGAAAACAGATATTTGTGATGAGTATGTCCTTGGTTTTGCCAAATTCTATCATGAGATTTCTGGTGTTGTTTCTATCACCAAGGCCATATTTTCCAACTACAGATCCTTCTTTTTTTCCAATTTTTGCATTCCAATCACTAGTAAATATCAGTACATCTTGACTGCATGTTTGATCAATTTCAGACTGCTGAATTAGATAAAAATCTTCAATTTCCTCATCTTTGGCATTAGTGGTTGGTGCATAAATTTGAATAATATTAACTGGTCTTGCTTGTAGGTGTATGGATATTATCCTATCACTGACAGTGTAGTACTTCAGAATAGATCTTGAAATGTTCTTTTTGACAATGAGTGCAATGACATTCTCTTCAAGTTGTCATTCCCAGCTTAGTAGACCATATGATTGTCTGATTCAAAATGCATTGGGAAAATCTGCTGCAAAAGACCTCTTTAAAGTGCTGAAAAGCAAAGATATCACTTTGAGGACTAAGGTGCATCTGACCTAAGCCATGATATTTTCAATTGCTTCATATGCATGCAAAAGCTGGAAAATGAATAAGGAAGAACGAAGAATTGATACCTTTGAATTATAGTGTTGGCAAGGAATATTGAATATACCATGGACTGCCATAAGAATGAACAAATCTGTCTTGGAAGAAGAACAGCGAGAGGGTTCCTTAGAAGTGAGGATGGCAAGACTTCATGTCACCTACTTTGGACATATTATCAGGAGGGACCAGTCCCTGGAGAAGGACATCATGCCGGTAAGGTAGAGGGTCAAAGAAAAAGAGAAAGGCCCTCAATGAGATGGATTTACACAGTGGCTACAACAATGGGATCAAACATAGCAATGATTGTGAAGATGGTACAGTACACAGCAACATTTCCTTCTGTTGTACATGTGATGGCTACAAGTCAGAAATGACTCTATAACATCTAACTAACTAATCTAAAATTCTTTGTATTCTGAAAATTGCTACCGTACTTTGGAAAGAGAAATTGTTGTCTAATCAATAGTCATTCTCAAACTTATTATAAAATGACGGCAGGGGTGAGGAACTCCTGTTGTCTAGCTGACACTCCACCTTTCCATACCCCCCATGTCACTCAACTCAAAGTGTTTGGAGTTGTTCAGAAGCTCAGAACTGCAACCGTAAGGGAGGTGATTGTCCCATGAGGCCACTCATGCTGTCCACTTCCTGGCCTGGTAACTACCTGACTGGGCTTCTGCAGAGTCTGAAATGCTCCTGGGAAGAAGAAGTCTTCGAAGATCCTGATGAAACGAGTACTACCACAGGTCTGGTGTTTGGAGTCACTACAGAAGCAAGAACGACCAGCGTTACTCGGCACCTTTTGGTCTGACTGAGGACCAGATTTGAGAAGACGTTCTCTATCATTCCTTTGTTGTCAGCAACCATCACCCTTCAGCAGAACGTCCTTTGTGGATCTCTCTCCCAGGGCTTACAACAAAGGCCACAAGCTGGGGAGCTCAGAACAACAGAAATTGATTCTCTCACAGTTCTGTAGGCCAGAACTCTGAAATTTGGATATCATCTGAAATTGGGATATCAACAGGGCTCTAGGGGAGGATCCTTCCTTGTCTCTTCCAGCTTCTGGTGGCCTCAGGTGTTCCTTGGGCTGTGGGAATGTCACTCCCACCTCTGTGTCCATCTTTACATGACATGTTCCCTCTGTGTGTCTCTCTCTTCTTTTCTTATAAGGACACCAGTCATTGGATGTAGGGCTCACACTGTGCCAGTATGACTGTCATAGTTTCCTAGGGCTGCTGTAACACAGATACCCAAGTGAGTGGCTTGAAAGAAGAGAAATTTATTTTCTCACAGTTCAGGAGACTAGAAATCCAAATCAGGGTGTGGGCTCCAAGGGAAGGCTCTCTCTTTCTCTGCTGGCTCTGGGAGAAGGTCCTTGTCTCAGTTTCTGTAGCCTCAGTGTTCCTCAGTTCCTTGGCAGTCTCCATGTGGCATCTACCCCCCACCCTGCCTTGCCATTTATGCTTCCTTCTTTCTGTGTCTATGCTTCTCCTTATACCTCAGAAGTAATTAGGTTTATGACAAGTCTTACACTAATATAGCCTTATAAACATAAAAAGAAGTCTTTATTTCTAGACAGGATTACATCCACAGGGATAGAGGTTAGGATTCCAACTCATATTTTGGGGGAGACACAATTCAGTCCATAGCAATGGCCTCATGTTAAGTTTGCTAATTACATCTGCAAAGACCTTATTTCCAAAGAAGGTCACATTCATAGGTACTGGGGGTTAGGATGTGGGCATGTCTTTTTGGGGGACACAACTCAACCCCCAAGGGTTACTGATATTTTGTTTGTGCATGGTATGGTTATGAGACCATTTCTCTGTGGCTCTAAAGCAGTTGAGAATGTCAGCACACAGGAAGTGAAGAATAAATCCTCTGCTCATTAAAGCTTTAATCCAACGATTTACATGATCGGGTGTCCCACACAGATGGGGAATGGGCTGCACACTCACCATACAGTCCGTGTGAGGGTCTGCCGAGCAGTGTGTGTTGGCCACACAAGGACAAGGAAATGAACATATTGCAGTCCATATAAACAGTTACTTTCTCATAACACAATTAGGGAAATGAGCCGGAAGCTGAATAATGAAGTAGAGTTTTCATTACATCTAATTACATTCTTCTGTTGGAGACCGAGTAACAACATGGAGGTAGGGTGGACTCAAATTAGTACTTGCCTACGACGCTGACAACTGACCCCTTTCTCTAACGTATGGAATGGTGATGGCCAGCAGTGGGTGTCTCAATCTCCTACTGCTGCCATAACAGAAATAGCACAAGTGGGTGGCTTTAAGGAACAGACATTTCTTTTCTCACAATTTAGGAGACTAGAAGTCCAAATTCAGGGCACCGGCTCTAGGGGAAGGCTTTTTCTCTCTGTTGGCTCTGGGGAAAGGTTCTTGTCTTTTCTCTGTTCCTTAGTTCGTTGTCGATCTTCAGGTGACACCAATCTTCCCCCATCGGTGTTTGCTTGCTTCTGTGCCGTTGTTGTTGTTAGGTGCCTCCGACTCATAGCAACCCCACGTGACATAGTAGAACTGCCCCATAGGGTTCCCAAGGCCTCAGTCTTTACAGGAGCATATCACCAGGTCTTTTCTCCTGTGGAGCCGCTGGTGAGCGAACTGCCAACCTTTTGGTTAGCAGCTGAGCACTTAACCATTGCGCCACCAGGGCTCCTCTTCTGTCCCTAATTACTCCTTTTATATTTGAAAAGTGATTGGCTTAAGACAAAACTTACACTGATATGGCCTCATTAACATAACAAAGAAAACCCTATTCCTAAATGAAATTACATCCACAGGTATAAGGGTTAGGATTTACAACACATGTTTTGGGGGGACGTGATTCAGTCCATACCAGTAAAGAACAGACTCGGGGCTGAGTGGGGTGAAGGGAGGAAGTGGAGCAAACCTGGCAGGTGGCCCACAGTGCTGGCTGGAATGCAGAGGCCAGGGCTGGCCGAAGGTACACTCCCTTCTTGGTCTCTCTTAATCCCTTCTAGAGGCATGCGTAGGCTAGGCACAGCCCAACACTCAAGGGCAGTGCTTCAGGAAGGGAACCCCTCTGCTCATCCACCCCTTATTAGAGCTGGCGAGGGTGGACTTTGCAGAGCACAAGGGTGGCCTTGCTATGTAGACAAACACCTGCATCTAGACAGCCACCACCCAGGGGCTGTGCCCCAGCAGTGCCTACAGATCTTCAGGGAAATTGAGGATGTGGGCAGCCCCCTCACTGAGGGAGGAGGGGCCTCTGGTTCCAGATGGCTTACAACCAAGTGGTATGGATTGAATTGTGTCCCCCAAAATATGTGTTGGAATCCAAACCCTTATATCTGTGGATGTGGTCCTGTTTGCAAATAGGGTTTTCTTTGTTATGTTAATTAGATCTTTCAAATCTGTTTTGGAAAAAGTACAGCCAGAATGCTCATTAGAAGCAATGCCAAGACTTCATCTCACATACTTTGGGCATGTTATCAGGAGGGATCAGTCCCTGGAGAAGGACTTCATGCTTGGTAAAATAGAGGGTCAGCAAAAAAGAAGAAGACCTTCAACACGATGAATTGACACAGTGGCTGCAACAATGGGGTCAAACATAACAACAATTGTGAGCATGGCACAAGACTAAGCAGTGTTTCATTCTGTTGTACATAGGGTCTCTGTGAGTCAGAGCTGACTCAATGGTACCTAACAACAACAAGTATGGTGGGTCCTAAATCTAATCAGTTTTGAGCTGGAGGAGACCAGGCTGAAAGCAGATATCTGGTTAGGAAAACATGGCCACAGTCTGGGAGAGAGATGTGGGAATCTTGAACAGCAATGGGGCCAACCAGAGAGAGATCCTAGCTTGGTGGTTTAGGCTGGGTCTTCCTTATGTCTACGTGTTCTCTGTGTCCTGCTCAAGTCATGCCTGGGGGCACTGATGAAGAAATGCACCCCACCCAGGTGGGCCCAGCTGGCGTTGCCACCCCAGGGCCTGAACAGCACTGAGCCTTTCTCCCAGGCATTCCAGCACCTTCCCATGCTGACCCAGCTGCCTGCCTCTCCTCATTGCCTCCTGCTTTTCAAAGAGCCATCTGTCGGCGGCCGTGTGTTGGACAGTTGTTGTGTGTTCAGCCTGGAGCAAGTGCAACTTCAAGGAGAGTGAAATAATTGCTCGATGTACCGTCTGTCACGTTATTTATTTTTATGATGTGCTTTTGATGGAAGGCATCGTCTCCATGCATGTTACTGATGGCCCACGTGAATTTGCATTAAAAATATCTGGAGAATGTGACTAGGGTTGGCCCAACTTGCCAGGGTCTCTGCTACAGCTGGATGTCAGGGTGGATGTCCAACAGAGCAGAAAAAGTGACTCTGACCCCGACCTTAAGGCTCATCTAGTTAATTACTAGAAGGAATTAGTAGACTGTCCCAATAGCACTTCAAGCTCCACATGTCCAATACTAAGTTCTTTATCTTCCCCCAAACTTGTTCCTCTCCTCCATCCCTGTCTCCGGGAATGATTGACCATACTGCCTGCCCCCTCACTCAAGACAGAAACCTGACTCATTCTGACTGTCCTATCTCCTCATGCCCACTCCCACCTGCAGTCAATCATCAAAACCGGCAAACTCAATTTCTAAGCATCTCTTGACTCTGCTCCCTGCAGTCCCTAAAATCACCACCCTGACTCATACTCTCATTGTCTCTTGTTGGTTGATTGAAGCCTCCAGTCATGATACCCAAATCAGAGGAGTCTTCTCAAAATATCTAGTACAGTGGCTGGAGGTGAGCGTCAGGTTTATGTTTAGCTATTCCTGCTGATACCTCTTACAAGCTTGGGTAAGGTGGTTAATCTCTCCGAACCTCCATTTGCTCATTCGTAAAATGAGGGCTATTCACAGTATCTATCACCTAGCGGTTCTGAAGATCAAGTTAGTTGATACATATAAAACTACCTAGAACAGTAGCTGGCATAGGAAGTCACCAATAAACATGAGGTTTAAATATAATCATTGTGTTAATTTAAAATCCTTGAGCAGCTCCCACCCTCTATAAAGGCCACGTTTTTTCTGATGCTTTACCAACCAGTTGCCATTGAGTCCATTCTGACTCATGGTGAACTTATGTGTGTCAGAGTAGAACTGTGCTCCATAGGGCTTTCAAGGCTGTGACTTTTCCGAAGTAGATCACCAAGACTTTATTCTGAGGCGCCTCTGAGTAGACTCGAAACACCAACCTTTTGGTTAGTAGCCGAAAGCTTAACCATTTGTGACATTTGGGATACTGATGTCTTTGCCCCTCCATAAATCTCCAGTTTCATCTCCTGCTCCCATTCAAACTTTATTCTCCAACAAATATCTAAGTGCTGACACATCCTTGAACATAGCAAGCCATCTGCCGACTCTTATCTATCACTTAACATTCAGGTCACACCACCTCTATGAATCTGTTCTACAGAAAAGCTCACATATGTGCACAAACACACACACACTCACACATGCAGCCACACACATGGATGCTTCTGAAGGAGCCAAACCCTTGGAAACAATGGAAGCGCCCATTAAGAGAGGAGCGGACGATAAACACAGTGCACACTCTGCAGCTATTAAAAAGAATGAGATCGACCCATGATGTTCTGGTAGATGTTTAACAACCTCTGCTCCTGGGAGAGTTGGGGGCTGGCTTCCCGTGTTTGATGGTTTCTGTAGCATCAATATTTCCACCTTGGCAGTGTGCTGCCAGATAGACCTGAAGACATCAAAGCATCTCAAAGGCATGTTGTGTGGCTATTCGTTTAACATGATCCTGTTTCTGTAGGGTCCCATTGGTGTGGAAACAAACAACATGTGCTTTATTATGTGTATACCTAATAACTAAGCCAGTTCAGGCACAGTTGTCTCAGGAAGCTTTCTGTGTCTGAGTGCAGACCTCCATTTATCATAAATTATATTTGTTTTTCTTCCCACCAGTCTGTAGGCTTCTTAAGGCAAGACTGAGGAGCAGGGAGAGGGTTGTGTTCCTTTTATTGAATTCCCAGAGCATAGACCATGGCACCACCACCTGTTTGTCAGTTTGTCATACTTCAGTGGCTTGCATGTTGCTGTGGTGCTGGAAGCTATGCCACCAGTATTTCACCTATGGTGAACAGGTGTCAGCAGAGCTTCCAGACTAGGAAGAAAGGCTTGGCAATCTGCTTCCAAAAATCAGCCAATGAAAATCTTATAGATCACAATAGAACATTATCTGACTTGCTTGCTTTGGACATCAGGAGGGATTAATAGCTAGAGGAGGATATCATGTTTGGTAAAGCAGAGGGCCAGTGAGGACAAGTAAGACCCTCATTGAGATAGATTGGCATAATAGCCACAATATGGACTCGAACATGCTGGCAATTATGAGGATAACATGGGAGTGGGCAATGTTTTGCTCTGTTGTACATAAGGTCACCATGACTCGGTGGTAGCTATCTTTCTCTATCTACACCATGGTGTGGCTACCAGGAGACCTTTGATCGAATGTTCCTGAGTCAGGAAGCCCTAAATTTACCCATCAAAAGACTCACTGGTATCTCCCTATGGAAAACTAACTTCAATTCACCCATCATCAATCCAGAGTCAACTTCCCCTCTCTCTTCAGCTCAGTTGGTTTCTCCCTGTCTCCACAGCCTCCCCTACCTCTTGTCTCTTGGTGGGAGTCCTCCATGGGGAAATATATCTATAGTCTGTCTCGTCTCCTTCAACAGCCAATAGGAAACCACTCCTGATTTTTCACTGACCAGAGCCCAATCTGTGACAAAATCCAGAAGGCCCATGGTGCTCAGAAGCTACATCATTGAGCCTCCTGAAAATCTCTCTGGAGGTGCCCAATCCACAGAGCCCTGGCCTCTGTTCCTTTCTTTTGCTGGGTTCTGAAAGAGCATCTTATGGGCAGTGACAAAGGAGGACTATCTGAGAGACAAGGAGAGCCAGTCAATCAGAAACATTGCTTTACAACTTATATGCTGGATATTTCTTTTTCATCACATCCTTTTTCAACATTAAATCTAATAAACTGCTCTGTCTTCCTAGATGAGGATTTGGAACTGGCCACAGAGGGGAGTGAGCTGAGCATTGGAGTGAAGACTTAATCCGGAGAAGAACCATGATAGGGTCCTCTCATGTCCTCAGTGGCCAACAGGCTGGGGTATGGGGCTGGTGGTATTTCCCCATTTCGCAGATTAGGAAGCAGAGGCAGTTACTTACTTAGCAGGAACAGTAAGATGCAGAGTGAGAACAAAAACACAGCTCTCTCAGACTCCACATTCCATGCTCCTTACAATAATTTCTATTTCCTTCTTGCCCTTCAGTATCCAACAAAGGGTTGGGTGCCCTCTTAGCCCCTAGCGCTGTTGATTCCTTCCTTGTCGGTAGCCCCGGGTGTTGCTTGGTTCCTTGGCTTGTAGAGGATCCCCACATGTAGTCTGTCTCTCCCTGTGTGCGTCTCTGTGTCTATTCTGCTCTTTTTATAACTCAGAAGGACCCACCCTACACTGGTATGACCCCATTCACATGATAAAGAAAACCCAAACAGGATTACATCCACAGGTATGGGGTTAGGATTCCAACACACATTTTTTGGGGGGATACAATTCAATCCCTAACAGGTGCAGAGATGTGGCTCTAAAATGCTAGTAGATTTTAATTTAATAGGTTGTATCCAGGTTGATGTCATACTACTGCAATCATTCCAATTGACATGTGTCTTAGTTATTTTCATGGATTGAATTTTGTCCCCCAAAAATATGTGTCAACTTGGTTAGGCCATGATTCCTGGTATTGTGTGGTTGTCTTCCATTTTGTGACTGTAATTTTCCTATGTATTGTAAATCCTAACGTCTGCATGTGGTTAATGAGGCAAGACTAGATCATGTTAAAGAGGATTAGGGTGGGATTGTTACACCCTTACTAAGGTCACATCTCTGATCCAACGTAAAGGGAGTTTTGTTGGGGTGTGGCCTGCACCACCTTTTATCTTAAAAGACATAAAAGGAAAGGGAAGCAAGCAGAATGGGGGGAACCTCATACCAACAAGAAACAAGAGCCAGAAGAATAGTGTGTCCATTCAACCTGGGGTCCCTGTGCTGAGAAACTCCTCAACCAGGGGAAGATTGATGACAAGGACCTTCCTCCAGAACCAATAGAGAAAGCCTTCCTCTAGAGCTGATGTCCTGAATTTGGACTTGTAGCCTACTAGACTGTGAGAGAATAGATTTCTCTTTATTAAAGCCATCCACTTGTGGTTTCTGTTATAGCAGCACTAGATGACTAAGACAGCTATCTAGAGCTGCAGTAACATAAATACCACAAGTGGGCTGTTTTAAAAAACAGAAATTTATTTTCTCACGGTTTAAAAGGATAGAAGTCCAAATTCACAGCACCAGGTCTAAGGGGAGGCTTTCTCTCTCTGTCAGCTCTGGGGGAAAATCTTTGTCTCAACTTCTATAATCCTGGGTTCCTTGGAGCTCTCCATGTGACATCTATCTCCCCCAATTCGTACTTGCTTCTTTCTGTGCCTCATCCGTTCTTTTTATATCTCAAAAGTCATTAGGATTTAAGGCACACCCCACACTGAAACAGTCTCATTAACAAAACAAAGAAAATGCTATTCTCCAACGGGATCACATCCACAGCGATAGGGGTTAGTACTCCAACACATGTTTTTGGGTGACACAATTCAATCCGTAACAACATGGAGACCCAAACTTTCCAACTTGTCCACCCTAAGACAAAGTATTCTGCAAATGTTCATTGCTGTCCAAGGTACCAGGCTTGGTCAGGGATGCTATCTGGCTGGTTTTTATGTTCTCTGAAAATAGGAGTCTTAAGACAAGGAGCACAAGCCCAGCTTTGCGCATCTTGGTGCAGAGAGCGCTGGGGTGAAGGAGGCACTGCAGAGGCTGAGTGTGGGGCTGACTGAGTGCACATTCCCACCCATACCAGAATTAACTCCCTTCCCCTTCCCAGCAATCAGCTCATCAATCAGCGGCACCCCAGAGGCCAGTTATAGCTGTTCCATGCAAACATCCATCCTTCATTCTAAGAACGGCTTCATCATTATCCTGTGTCATGATTATTTTGACAGGATAATTTGAAAGATAACTTATTGAATATTTAGTCATATTTGTCAAATAAACAATGGAAAACAGTCTGTTTCCTCTCAGTCATTGAGTGCACCACCCACAGACTTCAGAATTCATGGCAGACAGAGTGGATTCATGGTTTCCTCCAGCTGAAAGCAACAACTGCGGGTGAAGACAGAGATTGGATGTGGCCTCAGGGAAAATTTTGAGAAGGAGATGTTTGTCTTCCAAAAATGTCTTCCACCCTTCTGGAGCCCCTTTCTCTAGGCAGACATAGCATTGGTGGGAAATTTTCTTAAAATTTACATGTTCTCCACCCTCACTGCAAAGACCAGATGTTGGATAATGCATTGTTCCCATGTGATCAGCGACTTACCTACCCCATTTCTGTCCCTGAACGTGTGGAGAGCCACACTCTTCTCCTCAGCACTCCTTCACTACTTCTGCCCATCATTTTTGTTAGTTGCTGTCGAGCTGGCTCCAACTCGTAGCTACCTTATGTATAAAAGAACAAAACATTAGTCAGTCCTGCGCCACCCCCACAATCATCAGTATATTTGAGGCCATTGTTGCAAATGCTGTGTCAATCCATCTCATTGAGGGTTTTCTCATTTTCACTGACCTTCTACTTTACTAAACATGATTTCCTTTTCAGTGATTGGTCCCTCCTGATGACTTTTCAAAATAAGCAAACCAAAGTCTCACCATCCTAGCTTCTAAAGAACATTCGTGTTGTATTTCTTCTAAGATGGATTTGTTTGTTCGATATTTTTGGTCAACACCACAGTTCAAACACATCAATTCCTCTGTCTTCCTTTTTCATTGTTCAGCTTTCACATGCATATCAGGCAATTGAAAAGACCATGGTTTGGATCAGGCACACCTTAGTCACCAAAGTGACATCTTTGCTTTTTTAAGATTCTAAAGAGGTCTTTTGCAGATTTGTTCAGTGAAATACATCGTTTGATTTCCTGACCACCACTTCCATGAGTGATGATTGTTGATCCAAGTAGAATGAAATCCTTGACAACTTCAATTTCTTCACCATTTATCATAATGCTGTTTATTGGCACCCACCCTACATGTAAGGAACATGGATCAATCCCACAGTCCTACAAAGCCTCCATGCATCACTGCCGACTATGGCTACAGACAACCACTGGGCATCTACCAGGGTCCAACCACAGATGGATGCTGGGATTCAGAGAGAGAAATAAGGATGCCCTCCAGCAGCTCAGCAGCTATTGGAGAGAAGAGAAGCCAACCTCCTATGATGAGGACACAGTGTGGATACCACAGCAAATGCTGTGGGGACTCAGACTTCAAGGAAGAGGGTCAGAGAGCTCTTGCAGAGGAGGCCCAACTGCCAATGATGGATAAAATAGATTGAGCTGGATAGAGAGAAGGAAAAACCCAGTCTAGGCAGGAGAAATGGTACATATGGGTTGTCTGCAGTTGACTTTTCCATTTTCTTCCAATCCCATTCTCTCCTGAACCCACTTCAATCAGGAAATTGCCCTAAACACTTCCTGAAACAGCTCATGTCAAGGTGGCCAGTGGCCTGCCCATTGCTAACCCAGTGGCGAGTTCTCAGCCCTCCTTGTGTGTGATTTCTCATCAGTCTTTTGCACAGCTGATCACGCCATCGGTTTGCAAATGGGCTCCCTTGATTCCCAGGACTCTGCTCTCTCCTGGCTTTCCCCAATTCTTACTGAGCTCTCCTGGGTCATTGAAGTGTCCCACTTCCACACTTGGTTTGGCCTCTTTTCACTCTGTGATCTTACCCAGCCACGTGTCTGTAAATGCCACCATGTGTTGACAACATATGTGTTGTCCAATTGTCCTCCCCTGACCTTGAGACCGACTCCCTACATAACATCCATGGGATGTCCAAAAGGCATCTCCAACCACACACCTCAAACCCAACTCCCAACCTCACCCCCCGAACCTGTGCCCCTACACTCTCCCCATCTCAGGAAATGATAACCTCATCCCCCCCATTCTCCAAACCCGAAACCTCACTATCCAGTCCACCAGCTAACTCTGTGGCTTTTACCTTCAAAATATGTACAGAATCTGAGCTCAAGGTTTATCACTTGAGTTACTGCAAAGCTTGTTGTAGTTGACCTCCCTGCCTCATCCCTTACACGCCATAGCCTATTCTCAGCGCAGAAGCCAAAGCAATACTTTTAAAACACGGGTCAGAGTGTGCCTCTCCTCAGCTCACAATTCCTCAGTGCTTCTCTTCCCCTGGGAAGAAAGCCAGGTTCTGATGCTGGCCCACATGCTTTCCAAGCTGTCCATCCCATCTGCTCTGACCCAATCATACTCCTGTGCTCATGTCCTTCTCCTCTCTGGTCCAGCCACTATGGTTTCCCTGATGTTCCTCAAACATCCTGGATGTGCTCCCAGATTGGGGATCTCTGTGGTTGTTCTGTATGTCTGGAGTGCTCCTCCTCAGACATCCCCACAGCTCCTACATCATTGTCTTCCAGTCTGCACTCCATGGCTCAGAAAGTTCTCCTCTGAGCACCCTCTTTGACCTGTTATAACCACACTCCAGCACACCTTGTCCTGTAAGCTTTCTTTTTCTCCACTGAATCCATTATCCACTCCTTATCACTTTATAATTTACTTATCCCATTTGTTTCTTATCTACCTCCCAGAATTCTAGCTCCATGAAGACATGATTTTTTTTTTTTTTTTGGCTTGATCACTTCTCTATCCTCACCACCTGGAACTCTACCTGCCTGTCTTAGTCATCTAGTGCTGCTGTAACAGAAATATCACAAGTGGATAGCTTTTACAAGGAGAAATTTATTTTCTCACAGTCTAGTAGGTTACAAGTCCAAATTCAGAGTGTCAGCTCCAGGAGAATGCTTTCTCTGTCAGCTCTGGAGAAAGGTTCTTCTCATCAATCTTCCCCTGGACTAGAAGCTTCTCTGTGCAGGAACCCCAGGTCCAAAGGACACGCTCTGCTCCTGGCACTGCTTTATTGGTGGTATGAGGTCCCCAATTCTGCTTGCTTCCCTTTCCTTTTATCTCTTGTAAGATAGAAGGTGGTATGCGCCACACGCCAGGGAAACTCCCTTTAGATTGGATCAGGGATGTGACCTTAATAAGGGTGTTACAATCCCACTCTAATCCTTTTTAACATAAAATTATAATCGCAAAATGGAGGACAACCACACAATACAGGGAATCATGGCCCAGCCAAATTGATACACACATTTTTGGGGGGACATAATTCAATCCATGACACTGGCATGCACTAGATGCTATACACATATTTGCTGAATGAACTGATGAACACACAGGCATGTAAAGCAAGCAGTTGAAGGTAACCATAGAAAAGGGCACTGAAGGTGACAGGAGGAAACAAAGTTGTCCAACGTTGCCTGTTCCCACCTTCAGAAGCCAGACTGGACATTTCCGGGAATGCAACTGTTCCTCTTGATGTAGTGGAAAACTTATTAAAGAGCTTCGTTTTTGCAATAGATGTTTCCTCTATTTTAGTCTCTGTGAGCACAGTGGGATATCAGACTATGCTCTCACTGTCTTTTCACCGCTTGCTTTTCCAGTTCTCTTCTCTGCTGGCCACAAGGCTCAGTTTTCCGTTTTCCTTCCAGGAGCTGAAGGTGGCCTAAAGAATGTTGGATTTAGAACCAGAAGATTTGGGTTCAAATTCAAGTTTTGATACCTGCCAACTCCCTGGCTAGAACGGATTTTCTGAGCCTTGGTATCTTCATCGGTAAAATAATACATCCTGAGTGATAGATGCATCTCCCAGGATGGTTGTCAGGAGTTAACTGGAAGTCCCGGGCACAAAGCAGGTACTCAATGTATGTTGTTCTTAAACTCATGGGGAACCATTAACATCTCACATGTGAAGGAACTGAGTGATTATATTTGTGCTTCAGGTGCGTCTGTGTACAACGTGGAACTCTGACCAAAGAAGGATCAGATCCAACCCATCAGGTGGTCCTTAGAATACAGAATGAGAAACTGAAGAGAACTGGAATAGAGGGAAGGGATGCCTGACTCACTTCTAACTGATGCTTCAAATCCCACTGTGTCCATGATCACTCATCAACCCCATCCTCTTACTTCCACTCCTCCCACTCTCCCATCAACCCTCATCACAGTCAACCCTTTCACACAAACTCCTCATCTTTCACTCCTCAGAGTAAAAAGAACTCTGCTTGGTTGAGTTTTTATATCTCTGCTGCCCACCAAGACAGAAGATCCATTTTCTGTCAAAGGAAATAAAGATGTGATTGAGTTGGTTTCTTTCCTGCTCTGTCATTTGGGTTCCCAAAACACTTTGGACCAACCTCTGCTATAGCACTTAGGGTGAATTGCAGTTGATTTCTATGTCTCTCTCCATGGCCTTGAGAGCTCTGAGGGAGGAAACTTCATTCTATTAATCTCTAAATTCCCAGTGCTTTCACAGGCCCTGCCACATAGTAGGGACTCAGTGAATGTGTATTGGTGAATGGATGAATGGATGAGTGGGCTAGTAGATGGATGGGTGAGTGGGTGGAAGGGCAGGTGGATGAATGGAGGGGTGGGTGGGTGGGTGGCAGTATGGATGGATTATTTTAACACTAGTTTTATGTGTCTGCAATTCCCACACAACTGGTCAGACCAAAAGCAATAAATGGAGTAGCCTTTCCTGGCTACGTGGAGAAGACATCTCAGCTGTAATGATGAATTTCTTAGGAAAGGGGAATATGGATTACCCTGAAAATTAATGAAACATAAACAAAAAAATTAATGATATGAAAAATGGCTTATGAGAGCAGCAAATAGCTTCTATTGACCATATGCTATGCAATTCTCTACCTCCTAAATCATAGTAAACCATTGCCTGAAACATTATATACCTTTCGTAGGGACTAATTTTGTAAACCAGCTCATTCGGCTTTTTATCTGCCCACCTCTGTCTTCAACGAGGGGCCCTTCATTTCTCTGCACTCAGTTTCCTCACCTGCAGGTTGGAGATGATGACAGCTCTAATGTCAGTCTCCAGGGGTCATTTGGAAGAGGATGTGAGGTTATTCCTTTAAAAAGTTAAAATTTCTGTTCAGGTATAAATTATCATTTTTAGACTCAATAATTCGATATTTAAATTAATTCATTTAAAGGTAGACCTAAAACTTATTCAGCATATGTTTAACAAAGCTGACTCTAAGGTACTCTCCTTAATCCAGTTAAGCAAACAAATTGATTTCAAACCTTCAAAATCCATCATTTAATTGTGATGGACTAATTACAGATAATCCTTACCTTATAAGACTTCTTATGTTAGAGAACTGCTGATTTGAAACACTGTATCTAAAACCAAAAAACCCATGGCATGGAGTAAATTCTGACTCATATCAACACTGTAACTAGTAGTAACAAATTTCCTCTTTTAAAAAGTTACAACTAAGATTTACTCTGGATTTGTACCTCTGCCCCATTGTTGTTGTGTTGTTGTCGTGGTTGTTAGGTGCCATCAGTCAGCTCCAACTTATGGTGACCTTATGAATAACAGAATAAAACATTGCCCAGTCCTATGACATCTTCATGATTGTTGGCATGTTAGAGTCCATTGTTGTGGCTATTGCATCAACCCATCTCACTGAGGACTTCTCTTGTTTTCTGTGACTCTCTGCTTTACCAAATATTGATCCCATTTTCTAGTGAATGGTCTTTCCTGATGACATGTCCAAAGTAAGCAAACCAAAGTCTCACCATCTTTGCTTCTAAGGAGTGTCCCATACACACACATTAACCCATAATTCTTCTCATCCTGATGGCTGGGGAGATCCATAGAAATCTATTGGACATCAAGTCTTCGTCAACACATAGCCTTCAACCCCAACGAGACCCTCAGTCCAAAGGATAACCCTTGATTTCTCTGCTTCCTCACCTCATACCTACAATCCTGATAATGCATACATTAGATGGTAAAACCAAGGGAGGGGAGGTTTTCAGACACTGGGAGAGAAGGGGGCATTACAAAGAAAATTCAATGTTCCTGTAGTTAAGTTTCCAGGTAAGAAACGTGTGTGTGATCATTAAGGTTGTGTGTCAGCTTGGCTGGGCCATAATTCTCAGTGGTTTGGTGGTTATAATGTAGTTTGGAGTCGTATGAAGAAGTGATCACTTCCATGATGAGATTTGATATAACATGATCACTTCCATGATGGGATCTGCTGTGAGTAGCCAATCAGATGAAAGGGAGTTTCCTTGGAGGTGTTGCCTGCATCCAATATAGGTGGACTTTCTGGCAAGGCTCGTGGGCTTTTGCTTGCTCTGGATCCTGCAGCTGGCTCCTGTTCATCTGACCTCTGGTTCTTGGGACTTGAGCTAGCAGCTTACTTGTTGTCTTGCCTGCCGATCTTGGGATCTGTCTGTCTTTGCAGCCTGTGAGCCAGAGCCCTGTTATCTGATTTGCCGATCTTGGGTTCACCAGCCTCTGCAACTGTGTGAATCAAGAGAAGCCTCCAGTATGACCCACGTTCCAGCCTCTACAACTGCATGAGCCATTTCCTTAATATAAACTTCTCTCTATTATATATTTTTATATGCTTTAATGGTTTTGCTTCTCTAGAGAACCCAACCTAAGACAGTGTAGTTCCCTTCCTCTCCAGTGAGCAGCACAGACTCTCAGGCTAAGCAGGATCCACTTTCCTGGGTCTTCTCGACAACAGATACATACATGCCGCACCCTGGGTTTCTACCCTCACCAGCCCCCTCCCTGCAAAAGAAAGTGCCCATCTCTGCCATCTTGCTTTCGCTCTTTGAAGCTGTCTGATCTGGCACCTTGGAATAGAAGCTTCAAAGGAACACTTGGACTGCTCCTGCCCCAACTGGGTTCACATTCACAGGTGATATCACCCATGTTTATGTACCTACAGGAGAGCCGGTGGTGCAGTGGTTAAGAACTCGACTGCTAACCAAAACCTTGGCAATTTGAATCTACCAGCCACTCCTTGGAAACCCTATGGGGCAGTTCTACTCTGTCTTACACGGTCACTATGAGTTGGAATTGACTCAATAGCAATGGGTTTCTTTTGGTTTTAGACATCTCCAGGCATCTTCTGGTACCCACTGCACTGCCATCAGGGCCACCCCAACCCTGACATCCCTCCAAAGCCATGGCTAACACATCTCTGCATCCACTCCACCTAGGGCAAGGAAGCAAAGATGCTGGTCTCCAGCACACTTCTGAACCCTGCCAGCTTCCTTTGTTTTGCAGGTACAGGGCCTTGGATTCACAAACAGCCCCGTCCACTGACCTGGCAGGGCTCAGATCTTGAGCGCTTATCCAGACAGAGAGAGCATGGACCCTCCAGGCTGTCGCTCCAGGCAGCATCTCCATGGGCTTCCCCATGGGGAATGCTCAGAGCAGACCCAGCATAATCCACCGCAGGCTTCCTCCCTCCCCCTGCCACACCAGGGTCCCATGCTCCCCTCCCACAATCAGCTGTGACCCTGGGCCCAGCTTGGATTTCTGAAGATATCCTGAGGCCACACCTCCATACCTGGCTTAAAATGCAAATCCTTTCCTCTCCTTGCCCCCTCTCCAAATGTGCCCACTCCCACGTGCCAGCAGCTTTCCCTCCAGGCTCAGGGAAAAAACCACCTCCTGGTATCTAAGCCACATCCTGTCCTCTGCCCAGAGCCACTCCTCTGGTCTCTCTGCTGTATCCACTGACCCTTTCCTCTCTGTCTCTCACATCTTAGCCTCTCTCCTACCCTAAAGACCGCCCTCCCTGATCCCTTATGGCCCTCACGTTACACTTTCTCTACTTGAGGCCAAGTTTCTGGAAATAGTGATCAATATCTATTGTTTTTTTCCTCCAGTTTTTTTTTTTTTTTAAATACTCTATAAAAAGTCACCCCAGACTTCACCGAAGTCCCTGAAGCAAACCTGATCACCCTTGTAGCTCCTCGGCCATCCTATAAATACACACGTACCTGGGCAGGATGCAATTGTAGCACAACCTTCTCAACTCTTTGAAACCTATGTTTCTCTTTGTTGTTGTTAGCTGCTGTCAAGTTGGCCCCAACTCATGGCAACCCCATGGTGCCCAGTCCTGTTCCTTCCCCAGGATCAGTTGTGGGTCAGACTGTTATGATCCATAGGGTTTGCATAAGCTAATTTTCAGAAGTAGATCGCCACGCCTTTCTTCCTAGTCCATGTTAGTCTGGAAGCTGTGCTGAAACCTCTTTAGCATCATAACAACACGCAAGCCTCCACTGACAGACCAGTGGTGGCTGCACATGAGGCGTTCTCTTTAGACAACCATAAAAACATCACATCACCCTCCTTCCAACCAAGGTTCAGACCTGCTCCAGCCCAGCCTGCCCCCTATGTTTGAGAACCCCCAGTCCCACTGACCTCACTGCTAGACGGTAGACATTATTCTGTCTGCCCAGATCCCAACCTTTTGATGACAACCTCCCCAACCATGTGGCCAAAATGGAAGCAGCTGTTATGCATAAAGTAAAACTGATTGGTTAGGGGGTGGTCACGTGACCTGTGCTGGGCCATTCAGAACCTCTGTCTCATTTTTGGATTGGTGCCCAGAGAGTTGGGATGGTTTCTCTCCTGGTGAAGAAACAGAGGTGGTGAGACTGCAGGCCAGGTACAGGGGTGCCGTAATGCTAGAGAAGGGAGATCGAGCAGGAGAGCCTTGTGGGCCTGTCCGTGTTCATCAAAGCCGTACGTCCTCCCAGAGTTCTTCTGTGCTCCTCACCCTTATTGGGAATCCCAGCTGTGGCATGACATGTGCATGTGCCAAGTGACTGACTTACCTTTCTGCCCTCAAGTAGATCTTTCTCTGTTTTATACACCAGCTAAATGACACCACTGATACTGAAACCTGGGAGCAACCCCACCAGGTCTCTCCATCTCAGCCCTCACACCCAACCCATCATCACATCTGAGGGCTGGATGCACGTTATGTGTCGGCTTTGAACCTCTCTCTCTCGCTCATTCCAGGTCCCACTGGCCCAGCGGAGACGTCCTAGCTCTCACTGGGCAATTCCGACAGCCTCTTTGTGCCTTTCTGTAACAATCTTGGGTGAGTTCAGGCCACAGTTCATATTGTCCCCAGAGTGACCCTACTAAAACGCAATCACCTCACTATCCTTCCATATCCACCCCTACCACCACCAAATAGAAAAGCTCAAGATCTTTCACCTGGCATTTGAGACCCCTCCTCACTGGCCCTTCAATGTCTCCAGCCTCTCTACTCGCATTTTCCTCCACTCTCCCTCCGTCGTTAAACATCAGCAAACCCAATTATTTGGAACTCTCCATAAACACTATGATACATGTGCCTCTGAAATCTTCATACTCTTCTCTCTCACCAAAAATGCTCTTTTCTACTTTATTCACTAGGCTAATTTCAACCCCATCACTTCTCTGTCAGTTGTCACACTCTGGTGGTCTGTGTGCTGCTATGATGCTGGAAGCTATGCCACTGACTTTCAAACACCAACAGGGTCACCCAAGTGGACAGATTTCAGTGGAGCTTCCAGACTAAAACAGACTTAAGAAGAAAAACCTGGCAGTCTACTTCCAAAAATCAGCCAGTAAAAACTCTGTGGATCATAACTGAATATTCTCTGTTACAGCGCTGGAAGATGAGGCCCCTAGGTTGGAAGGCGCTCTAAATACACAGTGGTCACAACAATGGACTTGAGCACACCAACAATGGTGAATATGGCGCAGGACTGGGCATCATTTCACTCTGTTTTACATGGGGGTCTCCAGGAACTGGAGCCAACTCAGCAGGAACTAACAGCGACAACAATTTCAATCCAATCCTAAAATATTTTATTCAAACATCAGTTCCTTCAGGAAGACTTTCTTATGTTACTCCCAAATTTTGCTCTATTAAATGCATATGTTTATGAGTGCACAGGCACACTCATTTCATTATTGTTTATAATAGAAAATAAAACAGCAAACAGTAAAAATGCCCATTATTTGGGAACTGATTGGAAAAATTTATGGTGCATACATACTGGCATACCATGAAGTTATTACAAAGAACAAGGCAGAATGTCTTATATACGTATAAAACAAATCAAACCAATTATAAAACAATTCCCCATATCAAAAGCAAAACAAAAGAAAGAATGTAACTGTGTAGTGAATTGGTGGCTCAACCACAGAGAGAAATTATTTTAAGGGAATGTAAAACACAGTTATTTGACTATATACCTCTAATTACATCTGTTCTAAAGACAAAAAAAGTGGCAAAAAAAATCTTAAAATTGTTTTAGTAATCATGTTGCCAATGATGACATTATTATTGTTATTTTCAAATAGTATCTACACATGTATATGAGAAAGAAAATAAGTATGTTAATATTATTAGAAGCCAAGACTTGGGCCTAAGAGAAAATAAATATAAATAAATACAAAATCAGAGATAAAATAAAAACTGTAAACCTAAATTTGAATTGGAAGTATCAGTATAAACGTATGATAGGATATATTTTTCTCTTAGAAGAACATGTTTCCTTGCTCTGCCCAGGGAAAGACTCTAGAGTCAATGGTCAACACCAGCAGTGAGCACCCTGCCACCTAAAGTGTAATTGCAGAATACCATTGTTCACTTCAAAGAACCAGGGAGGCTTAGAGAAATGGTTGATTCCAGGGCTGGGGTAGGGTAAGTGCGAGATGAACCTCTTGTTGTACCAGAAAGTAAAGGCAAGATCAAAAAATAACGGCGAAATATCCAAAGAACACAGACATTAGTGTAAAAGACTCTTGATGGCCAAATCTGGAATGATCTGAGCATCAACTTCATGATAGTAAACAATTATAGTCCACTGAATAAAGTGAAAATCTGGGTCCGTACTAATATAAATAAGTAAATGAATAAATGAATAAATGGAAGACTTCTTACAGTAGAAAGATAAGTAATAAATGTAGAAGAAATTTTTCTAGAATTGTTGCTGCTGTTAGGTGCCATAGAGTCAGTTCTGACTCATAGAGACACTGTGTACAACAGACTGAAACATTGCCCTGTCCTGTGCCATTCTTACAATTGTTGTTATGCTTGAGCCCCTTGTTGCAGCCACTGTGTGAATCCATATCGCTGAGAGTCTTCATCTTTTACACTGGTCCTCTTCTTTACCAAGCATGATGTCCTTCTCCAGGGATTGATCCCTCCTGATCACATGTCCAAAGCATGTGAGATGAAGTCTCACCACCCTTGCTTCTAAGGAGCATTCTGTTTGTACTTCTTCCAAGCCAGATTTGCTCATTCTTTTGGCAGTCCATGATATATTCAATATTCTTCGCCAACACATAATTCAAAAATGTCAATTCTTCTTCAGTCTTCCTCATTCATTGTCCCGCTTTTACATGCATTTATAGAATTAGAACCTCACCATCCAGTAACCATCCTGACAATAATTGGTTCAAGCAAGAATCATCAATGGATGCTAAACCAAGGAAGTGAAAGCTTGGCAAATAGCATGATAGTCACATAAGCTCAAAGCATTTCTTCACAAGAACCTTGCTAATTGCAAAGGGGAGAAATGCAACTTTACTGGAGAAAGCTAGCAAACACCGGCTTTGCCAAGTGTTCAAAGTTAACGTCTCCAGTAATGAGACACATCAACATCATGTGCCTCCTGATATGAAGCACTGAAAAGATCACAACATCACTTCTGTGGTTTTTCTGCCACAAGCGCATGATCTGAACTTAATCTCAAGGAAACATCAGACAGATAAAAAATTAGAAACATTCTGTTGTTGGTGTAGTTGACATTGAGTCGGCTCAAACTCACAGAGACTTTATTACAACTGCACAAAATGTTACTGGGTCCTACACCATCCTCATGATCGTTGGTGTCTTCAAGTCCATTGTGGGCAGCTATTGTGTCAGTTCGTCTCATGGAGGGTCTCCCTCATTTTCACCAATCCTCTACCAACCATGTTGTCCTTTTCTAGTAATTGGTCTTTCCTGATGACTTGTCCAAAGTAAGCGAGCTGAAGTCTCGCCATCCTCACATCTATGGTGCATTCTGGTTGTATTTCTTCTAAGTTGATTTGTTTGTTCTTCAGCAATCCATAGTATATTTAATATTCTTCACCACCACCATGATTCTAACACATACTACATTCTACAAAATAATAATTCGAAATTGCCAGGGTTGTGAAAGACAGAGGTAGACAGAGGGGCTGTTCCAGATTAAGGAGACCACAGAATGCAGCACAAGATCTGGGGTTTTCTTTCATGACAAAGGATCTTACTGACACAGTTGGTGAAATATGGAAAGTGGCTGCAGAATAGATCATCCTGTTGTCTCAGTGTTAGCTTCCTGACTTTTACAGCCGTAGTTATGAAAACGAACGCTGCTGTTTTTAGAAAATACACACTGAAGTATTTGAAGGTAAAGAACCATCAATTTACAAATGACTCTCAAATATCTCAGAAAAAGCACAATATATTCAAATGACATGGTAAACACATAACAGGGAAGAAAGAAGCAAAATTCACAATATAAGAAATTCTGTTGGACAAGCAACAGATAAAGTGTAAGGGGAAAAAGAAGGAGGAAAAAATATATACATTAAAAGAAATTAATAGACATCCTGGCAAATTCAATGTGTGAATTTGGTTTGATTCATGACTCAAAGAAACCTTTAAAAGAAATGGCCAGACAATCCAAGAAATTTGAACACTGGTTATTTTAACATCTTAAGGAATTATTGTTAAACGTTTGAGGTATGATAATAGTGTTGTGGTTGTGTTTTTACAAGTACTTCTCTTTTAGAGATAGATGAAGACATGGTGTCTGAAGTTGGCCCATGATGATCCTGTTGGGAAGGAGAGTGGGAGAGGGGTTTAGTTGAAACAAGATGAACAACATTGATAGTTATTGAAGCTGCATGAAGGGTACATGGCGGTTCATTTTACCACACTTTTTAACCTTTATATAAGCTTGAAATTCTCCTTCATACAGAACTTAAAAAGAATGAGAGCGAGCTGTGTGTTCGATACAGAAAGATGTATGAGGCACACAAAGGGAAATGAAGGAAGTGGCTAATATATGCAAAGTGACCCTCACTCTGTAAAAAGAAAAAAAAAAGATGTATATTCCATAAATCTTGAATTACACAGATATAAATGACACATAATATATATGTCCTTATATATGTATAATATGTATTATTATATATTATATACGTTTGCATATATATACATGTGCATATATATGCATATACATTGGATAGATAGAGTGATAGATAGACATAAAAAACAAATCTGTTGCCAGAGAGTCATGGTAACTCCGTGTGTTACACAGAGTAAAACTGCTCTGTAGGATTTTCTTGGCTGTAATTTTTATGGAAGCAGTTCACCAGTCCTTTCTTTCAAAGCACTTTAGATTATTATACACACACACACATATATACATATGTGCAAAGACCTGGAGATAGAAAACCAAAAGAAATGAACATAACTGGCATTTCTCAAGCTGAAAGAACTGAAGAAAAAATTCAAGCCTCAAGTTGCAATTATGAAGGATTCTATGGGGAAAATATTAAATGACACAGGAAGCATCAAAGGAAGATGGAAGGAATCCATACAGTCACTATACAGAAAAGAATTGGTCAGCGTTCAACCATTTCAGGAGGTAGCATATGATTAAGAACCCATGGTACTGAAGGAAGAAGTCCAAGCTGCACTCAAGGAACTGGCGAAAAACAGGGCTCCAGGAATTGACGGAATACCAAGTGAGATGTTTCAACAAATGGATGCAGTGCTGGAAGTGCTCACTTGTCTATGCCAAGAAATTTGGAAGACAGCTACCTGGCCAACTGACTGGCAGAGATCCATATTTATGCCCATTCCAAAGAAAAATGACCCATCTGAATGTGGTAATTATCAAACAATATCAATAATATCACACACAAGTAAAATTTTGCTGGAGATCATTCAAAAGCAGCTGCAGCAGTATATCAACAGGGAACTGCCAGGAATTCAGGCCAGATTCAGAAGAGGACGTGGAACCAGGGATATCATTGCTGATGTCACATGGATTCTGGCTGAAAGCAGAGAATACCAGAAAGATGTTTCTCTGTGTTTTATTGACTATGCAAAGGCATTTGACTGTGTGGATAATAACAAATTATGGATAACATTGCAAAAAATGGGAATTCCAGAACTCTTAATTGTGCTCATGAAGAATGATGTATGTATCTAATGATACATAGACCAAGAGGCAGTAATTTGGACAGAACAAAAGGATACTGTGTGGTTTAAAGTCAGGAAAGGTGTGCATCAGGGTGGTATCTTTTCACCATACCTATTCAATCTGTATGCTGAACAAATAATCCAAGAAGCTGGACTATATGAAGAAGAATAGGGCATCAGGATTGGAAGAATACTCATTATCAACCTGCATGATGCAGATGACACAATCTTGCTTACTGAAAGTGAAGAGGACTTGAAGCACTTACTAATGAAGATCAAAGACCACAGTCTTCAGTATGAATTACACCTTAACATAAAGAAAACGAAAATCCTCACAACTGTACCAATAAGCTATATCATGATAAACAGAAAAGATTGAAGTTGTAAAGGATTTCATTTTACCTGGATCCACAAGCAACACCCATAGAAGCAGAAGTCAAGAAATCAAAAGATGCATTGCACTGGCCAAGTCTGTTGCAAAAGACATCTTTAAGGTGTTGAAAAGCAAAGATGTAACTTTAAGGATTAAGGTGTGCCTGACCCAAGCCATGTTGTTTTCAATCAGCCCATATGCATGTGAAAGCTGGACAATGAATAAGGAAGACAGAAGAAGAATTGACGCCTTTGAAATGTGGTGTTTGTTATGGATTGAATTGTATCCCCCCAAAATATGTACCAACCTGTTTAGGCCATGATTCCCAGTATTGTCTGTTTGTCCTCCATTTCATGATTGATATAGTTTTCCTGTGTGTTGTAAACCCTAGTCTCTGCCTGGTTAATGATGTAAGATTGGGTTATGTTAAAGGGGATTATGGTGGGATTTAACACCCTTACTCAGGTTACATCCATAATCTAATGTAAAGAGAGTTTCCCTGGGGATGTGGCCTGCATCACCTTTTATCTTACAAGAGATAAAAGGGAAGAGAAGTGAGCAGAGAGTGGGGGACCTCATACCACCAAGAAAGCAGTACCAGGAGCAGATCACATCCTTTGGACCTGGGGTTCCTGAGCGGAGAAGCTCCTAGGACAGAGGAAGATTGATGACAGGATCTTCTCCAGAGTCAACAGAGAGAAATCCCTTCCCTGGAGCTGGTGCCCTGAATTTGGTCTTCTAGCCTACTAGACTGTAAGAAAAAAATTTTCTCTTTGTTAAAGCCATCCACTTGTGGCATTTCTATTATAGCAGCGCTAGATAACTAAGACAGTGTTGGCAAAGAATATTGAATATACCATGGACTGTCAAAAGAACAAACAAATCTATCTTGGAAGAAGTACAACCAGAATGATCCTCAGAAACAAAGATGGCGAGACTATGTCTCACATACTTTGGACAAGTTATCAGGAGGGATCAGTCCCTGGAGAAGGATATCATGCTTGGTATATTAGAGGGTTAACGAAAAAGAGGAAGACCCTCAACAAGATGGATTGACACAGTGGCTGCAAAAATGGGCTCGAGCATAACAATGATTGTGAGGATGGCACTGGATGAGGCAGTGTTTCGTTCTGTGGTGCATAGGGTTGCTATGAGTGGGAACCAACTTGACGGCACCTAACAAAAACATATATATCTATATAGATGCATATATATATATATGCTTGTAGATGCATGAGAACTTTCTGAAAAAGTACGCTTCACAGCTACTGTCAGCCCTCTGTATCCACAGGTTCCACACCCAAGGATTCGACTAATCTCGGATCAAAAATATTCAGAAAAATAGAAGAAATTTCCAAAAAGCTAAACTTGAATTTGCCACACACCAAGCACTAGGCTGAATCCAGGAGAGTAAAGTGACATGGAGACATCCCCTGCTGTAGCCTCCCACTGTCTCCCAGGTCCTCAGTCTCTCCCAGCACTCATTACTGAGCATTGTTTGCCCCAGATCTTGTTCATTCGCTACTCGTAGTGGGTGCACCCTTGGCTTCTGTCAAAAAAATGTTCCTAAAAAACAATAAAGTGGTCAAAGCAATCCTTCAAAAGCTAAGTGTAAGGGGCTTGAGGAGGGGGAGAGGAAGGAGTGTCAGGCTTGTGAGAGACGGCTGGCTACTTCTGTAAAGTGCTGCAGCCCCCAGAACTTCAAGATCATGGGCGAATTGGCTTCGGCTGATGCTCAGGCAGCATCAGCGTTCCCAGAACAGCTCAAGAAACTCAGAGAAGAGAAAGGCTACCTTCCATAGCAAGTCTTCAGTTGTGATGGAACAACAATTTGCATAGCACTTACATTGTATTAGGTATAAGTAATCTGGAGATAATTGAAAGTATACAGGAGAATGTGCATAGGTTATATGCAAATACTACAACTTTTATATAAAGAACTTGAGTATCTTTGGAATTTGGTATCCTTGGGGGTCCTGGAACCAATGCCCCTGGGATACCGAGGGACTAGACTGTACTTCTGAAGACCAGCAGTGAGGGGAAAGATGATTGTTTTTGCATGCCTTTCTGTACTCTGGTATTTTTACCATGTACAGGTAGTAATTTTACAATTTACAACCAGTTTACATTTCAAAATAATAATGATATTTCTAAAACTGGAAATGCTTAAGTGTCCTGTGATGGAAGATTGATTAAATAAACTAAAACAAAAGCAGACAACGGAATGCTCTGACTTAGCCATTTAAAGATAGATGCGGATCTGGTTTAATTGTCATTGAAAGATGTGAGGTGAACAAAATGATGTGCTGCCAAATGACATGTATGCAGGGTTCCAATTTGTACACACATCTGGATGCACACAAAATGACTGCTTACAGACAGGGGGGTTATGAGTGGTATTTCTTTTCTTTTTACCTACTTATGATTTCAAAATTCCTAGATGAATGCAAACTAATTCTGAAATAAAAAATTAAAGCTCAACACGATCTGTTGGTGCATCAGTGTTCCCCCACTCCCTGAGAACAAGAATTGTCCCTGAATCCCCAACCCCTGGCCCTGTCATCCTAAGCCTGGTGGAGCTGGGGCCCAGCAAACACTTGCCCATCAGAATTGAACCAGTTTGTCCAAATGAGTGAGGTTTGAACATGTACATCATTTGATAGACATATGGCGTGTTCCTGATGAACTAGGCCACCTGCTTCTTTAGAACAAGGCTTGTGATCTACCCAACCATCCGGTACTGAATATCTCCAGAGGAGGGCTGAGTTTTGGAGATAAAACCATGAGATAGACGAAGGCCTTGGCCTCCAGAGCAGACCATAAAGCATGGAGGGATAAGACCAAATGAAGAAAGGTCTTCCAATATGGAAACAGCTAGAGCAGGAGACGAGCAGCCTGGTGGGAGCCCAGGGGGCTGACTCTACTTGGGGAGATCAGAGGTTGCTGGTAACCAACCATGGTTCATGTATGATTGAAAGGATATGTGCTAGGCAGCTTGCAAAATCCATGTTAATCATGCATGCAAAGAGTATATCAAGGCTCCACACTGCAGACACATTGATGCATTACCAAGGTGAGCTGGTGTGGGGCTGGTCCACCTGTCCAGGTGAGCAATCATGAAGGTGGAAATGGGCCAGTGGACACGAGGATGCAGAGCAGCTCTAGGGGAAGGCTCTCTCGGTTGGCCGTGGGGGAAACCCTTGTCTCAGCTTCTCTAGTCGCCCATCCTTGGAGCTCCTGGTCTTGTGGACTGGTCTGCCTCTGTTGTGTTCAGATAGTGTCGGTCTTCCCCCATGTCTGTTTTCTTCGGTGCCTAATCTGCTCTTTTTATATCTCAGTAGTGATTGGCTTAAGACACACCCTACACAGAGAAGGACATCATGCTTGGTAAAGTAGAGGGTCAGTGAAAAAAAGGAAGACTCTCGACTAGATGGATTGACACAGTGGCTGCAACAATGGGCTCAAGCATAACAATCATTGTGAGGATGGTGCAGAACCGGGCAGTGTGTCATTCTTTGGTACACAGGGTCACTATGAGTCGGAACTGACTCGAAGGCACCTAACAACAACAACACCCGGATATGGCCTCATTACAATAATAAAGAAAACCCCATCCCTATATGGGATTGCATCCACAGGTATCGGGGTTGGGATTTACAATACATATTTTGGGGCGACACAATCCAATCTGTAACAGAGACTTCTGAAACTCCTGGGGTTTGCTGTAAGGTGGTGTCAATTAGTACTGGCTGAAAAGAGCTAGCAAGGCATATGGCATGTCCACTGGATAGGTACAGAGTCAGATAGACATGTGGACGTGCTGGGTGCGGGGTGGGAGGAGACTGAAACCACAGAGATGAGTCTGTTTGGGGACCTCCCCAAGGTCGGTCTTCCCCAGACCTGCAGTAGGCCCCCAGAGTAAACTACTGCAGTGGAGAATCTTGGTCTGTCCCTTCATAATGACACAATCCTGGGAAAATCATTTCGACTCTGAGCCTCAGTTTCCTCAACTGTAAAACAAAATTGCATGACTTGGTGGGCTCCTGCGAGCAGTGAATCACGTGACTTTGAAAGGCTCCCCAAGCATGCATAACTACTCACACAGGCAGAGGCTTACCAATCACCATTCCTGCTCTTTATTCTTCATTATGCCATGGGTTGACCATTTGTCCCTGTTTCCAGGACTTTGCCAGTTGCAGAAATGATTTAAAATTATAGCCTGCTAATGTGGTTTTTGAAAGTCACTTTACCCCTTACAATGAGAAACATAAATCCATGGGGTTTTACAAACCGCTTAGACTAAATGTGAATTATTTTGTCCCTGTGGAAGAAGCGGCTGGAGATTGGTTGGAAGGTGCTCACAGATCCTGCTGCCTGAAGCCCAGCTGAGCCTCAGTTCTATGCAGCCAGGAAGCGAGGGCATTTCAGGAAGATAGGAGATGGTGCGGGAGGAGCCTCTGGCTATTCTAGGTCACTGCCGGAGATGGACACCCTCAGGGGGGCCCTGGAACATAGGTCACTAGGGTGAGTCCTTGCCAGACCCTTCTCCCCCATTCTCTTCTGGCCCTGAAGACAGCTCTCTCATCCCCACAGTCATTCACCCATCCCCAGGACCCTTCTGAGTGTTACAGCGGGAAGAACAACATGCCCCACCACAGCAGGAAGGGTGCAGGGTGGCCTGGGCACCCCTTTCCTAGCCTCTGCTAAGGACTCCACAGATGGATCTTCAAAGCTATTTCCTTGAGATACTTACAAGCACGTTCAAATATGAATATCTCATATTTGCTGCTATGTTTTTTAGCAATCGCAAAGTGTTACTGATTGGCAAATTCAAATGCATATTGTCCTTAATTTGAGGTTAATTATATATAACATTTCAAAGGAGGTAATCTCATTAATTTTGATTTGCTTCTAACAGCATTAAAGCACACGGCGGAAGATTGACTGGATAAAAATGGAGCGCCTGGGAGAAGATCCTCACTCTTACAACATTGTGCTGTGCATTTTATTACCCAGGGTGAGCCAAGGAGGATGCTGATGGAACTTCTCCAAGATTAACGGTGCGCTTAAGTGAAGCTACCCAACAATCGGGAGAACGTCCTCTCTGTACATGTTCCCAGCTCAGCACCTGGTATATATCAGAGGGTTCATGAACATTTGTTGGCTGAATAAATGAATGAATGGGAGTTCCCACTGGGATAGTGATGGCAGAATATAAAAGGGAGATACAATGATCTGCATCATTCTTTCATGCATTCATTCAGCCAACAACCAACTCAACAGAGCACGGACTACAGGCTGGGTACTGTGTGAGGGAATCATAACCCCCTCCATCAAGCAGGAGTCCCCAGATGGTGCAAACAGTGAAGGCACTTGGCAGCTAACCAAAAGGGTGAAGGTTTGAGTTCACTCAGAGGCACCTCGGAAGAAAGGTCTGGTCATCTACTTCTGAAAAACCAGCCATTGAAAACCTTATGGAGCACAGTTCTACTCTGACATACATGGGGTCGCCATAAGTAGGAACTGACTCAATAGCAACTTATTATTATTATAAAAATAATCTTTTAATAGTCTCAGGGACCCCCAGGGATCTTGGACTATACTCTGAGAACAGATGATTTAGACTGTATATAGTCACTATCTGGAGTTCCTGGGTGATGCAAACTGTTAACACCCTTAGCAGCTCATTGAAAACTTGGAGGTTTGAGTCCACCCAGAGGTGTCTTGGAAGAAAGTCCTGGCCATCTACTTCTGAAAAATCAGCCATTGAAAATCCTATGGATCACAGTTCTACTCTGACACACATGGGGTCGCCATGAGTGGGAATCAACTCTGTAGAGCTGGTTTTTCCCTCACACAGGTCACAGTCCAATAGGAAGACCATCAATAACTCACCTCAGTGAGAGTCAGTATTTGTGGGTTTCATTTATTCTGTGCTGGGCACTGTGCTGAACAGAGGGGAGGGGCAGCGAATAAGCTCGACACCTCCCTGCCCTCAGGGACCTGATGGCTCCGTGAAGATGCATCACACATGTGTGATCACAGCAGCAGGGCAGAGCTGTGATAAGGAGATGGAGCTACACATTGCTCCATTGTGGGACTTGTCTCTGCAGACACAACAGGTTGAGTTTGAAAGGGAGCCTTCCAGGTGCAGGAGAGAAAGGAGGTGTATCGGGAGGAGGGGACAGGGCAACCAAAGCCCAGAGGCGTGAGGGCACAGCCACAAACTGGGAAGGGTGAGCTGGTCACCGCGTCCTGAGGACTGACACAGCTGGACATGTGACAGTGCCAGACCCTGGGGGCCTGGGAGGGCATGCCAATGGCTGGAACCTCATCCTGAGAGCTATGCATGGCCCCTGGTTCCCATGTCAGCGCCCGATTTTGCCCTTCACCCACTCAAGCAAAGCTCTGTGCAGATGGGAATCATGTCTGTACTTTTCCCCGTGAGGACCAGGCACAACTCCTGGCAGGTAATCAGCATGTCTGAGTTGCCTACTGTTGCTGTAACAGAAACACAGTCGTGGCTTTAAAACAAGGGAGCATGAGCGTCCTCTCCAAGCTTCAGGGGTCTGAGTGGAGCAGGCTGGACCCTGACTGAATGGCCGGAGGGCTGGGCTGAGCCATGAGAAGGGTGACTGTGCTGTCCACCATGTGTGGCTGTCCTAGCTGACCCTCCAAAGTGGCCTCTGTCTGCGGTGTCCCCAACTCCAGCTCCCCAAGGATGCTCCTGAAGGACATGCAGGAGTAACATGAAGAAAACCTCTGTCTGCTGCTGTACCTGGAAAAAGCCTGATTTTTGGGGGGTGGGAGGGTTTATCCTCCTGGCGGGCTCCAGGGGGCTGTCGCCATTTTGGTCGTGGTTCTATAGCTTGTTAGTGCGTGGTTGTAGGCAAGGACCAAGCCTCTCACTCTGGCCATCTGTTGCTGTTATTAGCAGCCATCGAGTCAGCCCCCAACTCATGGCGACCCCGTGAGCAATGGAACAAAACGCTGCCTGGTCCTGTGCCATCCCTGTGATCGGTTGCAGATCAGACCTTTGTGATCTACAGGGTTTTCATTGGCTGATTTTCAGAAGTAGATCACCAGTCCTTTCTTCCTAGTCTGTCTTAGTCTGGAAGCTCCTCTGAAACCTGCTCAGCATCATAGCAACACCCTAGCCTCCAGTGACAGATGAGACTTGGAAAGGTCTTTTTCGCTCTTCTCTGTCCCCACCTTGTTGTCTGGGATACAGAGGTGATGGCTGAAGTTCCAGCAGTCATGAGGTGTCCTTCAGGATGGAAGCTAGCTCTAAGGATGCTAGAACTGGCAGATAGAATCTTAGTTCTCTGGTAACTCTGAGACAGTCCCATACCAGGCCCAGAGTACTTAACAATGGAGCCGTTCTCTGTGAGAAAATAACACTTAGTATGGTTAAGCCTTACAGTCAGGTCTCTGTTAGCAGCAATTCAACATTAGTCTTCCTTCCTGTCATGCATTCATTCAACAAAATCTCTTAAGTGCTTTGTTATGAATAGAATTGTGTTCCTCAAAATATTTGTTGAAATCTTAACCCCTATTCCTGTACAGGAAACCCTGGTGGTGCAGTGGTTAAGAGCTACAGCCGCTAACCAAAAGGCGAGCAGTTCAAATCCACCATTCACTCCTTGGAAACCCTATGGAGCAGTTCTATTCTGTTCTATAGGGTAGCTATGAGTTGGAATCAACTCGACATCAATGGTTATACCTGTAGATGTGATCCCAGTTGGGAATAGGGTTTTCTTTGTCATGTTAATGAGACCATAGCAGTATAGGATGTGTCCTAAACCTAATCACTTCTGAGTTATCAGCTGAGACACAAAGAGAAGCAAGTACAAATGGAGAAAGATAGATACCACATGAGGATTGCCAATGAACTGAGTACACCAGGCTACAGAAGCTGAGACAAGGATTTTTCTTAAGAGCAAACAGAGACAGAGAGAGAGACTTCCCCTAGAGCTGATACCCTGAATTCAGACTTGTAGCCTCCTGAATTGTGAGAAAATAAAAGTCTGCTCTTTAATCAGTTCTTGGTCCCTGGGTTGCACAAACGGTTTGCACCCGATTAACCTAAAGTTTGACAGTTTAAATATACCCAGTTGTGCCACAGAAGAAAGGCCTGGCAATCTGTTTCCATAAGGATTACCATCAAGAAAGCCCTATGGAGCAGTTCTACTCTGCAGCACAGGGGGCCACCATGAGTTGAAATCAACTCCATGGCAGGCAACAGGTTTGGTTTGGGTTTTTGTTTGTGGCTGCACCAACGAAACACTACACATAAGCAGAGCTTATTCGATTGTGAGAACTAAGACATCAAGTCCGGGCTCTGGAATTGTTTGGAAAAGAAGCTAGAGGGAGGAGGCCCGGCAGCTGGGGAATTCTGCAGGACAGATGGCCAGGATGAGCTGCTTTAAATCTTTATTCTAAAAAGCAACCCAACAACCGCCAGATCCAACCTGGTGATAGCAAAGATAAGGCAGATTGGGAGTAGAAAATTAAATACCAATCAAGTTATTTGATTTGGGGCATACATTTGTGACAATAGAACTAAAGCACATATTGATCCCAAGTAAGAGCACGTTCAAGTGCTTGTCTTTGAGGTGCAAAGTGCTTTGGAGCCTTAACTAGAAGGAAAGAAACAGAGGAAGCAGTGGCTGCTGACTCTGAATTAGAACGGCACCCAGGTATTTGAATTGATTGGATAGATTTTCCACTTTGTTTTGTTGAAGGGAAGTTCATTTTATGCCTTTCCACACTCAGCTAGCTCCAACAGACCTGGAGGAGTCCTGGGTCGGCTGCGGGTCCACTAGCGGCATTCACAGTTGGCTCAGGGAAGTCAAACGGTGGCGCAGGAGTATGGTGGGCAGGTAGTTCATCTCTGCCTGCTGCTTCTTGGGAGGTCCCATTATATAACAGACATAACAATTGGTCTTCATCTGGAAGGAAAAGGAAGCAAGCGTTCACCAGGGAAACGGTGGCAGGAAGGGATTCCAAGCAGAGGGAGCAGCATAAACAAAAGGATGGCATTTGAGTCTAGATCTAAAGGAAGAAGGGAGTTTTGAGAAATGTTATAGAAACTTAGCCCATGGCCATTGTGTGAAGGGCTTTCACTGTCAGCCTGAGGCTACCGGACCTCGCTGTGATTCACTCTCCCCATGCTTTATCGAATGCTTCTTTGTGTAGACACTGGGTAAACTGTGGTGAATATGGTTTCTGCCCCACGGACCTCAAAGTCTAGTGGGGGAGATGTATATTAAGAATATAATTATGCATGTTGCTGTTATTAGGTGCCGTTGAGTCCGCTTCGACTCATAGCGACCCACGTACAACAGAACGAAATACTGCCCGGTCCTATGCCATCCTCACAATCGTTGTTATGCTTGAGCCCATTGTTACAGCCACTGTGTCAGTCCTTCTCATTGAGGGTCTTCCTCTTTTTCGCTGACCCACTACTTTACCAAGCACGACGTCCTTTTCCAGGAACTGGTCTCTCTTAATAACAGGTCCAAAGTAAGTGAGATGAAGTCTCATCATCTTTGCTTCTAAGGAGCATTCTGGCTGTACTTCTTCCAAGACGGGTTTGTTTGTTCTTTTGGCCATCCATGGTATATTCAATATTCTTCACCAACACCAGAATTCAAAGGTGTCAGTTCTTCTTAGGTCTTCCTTATTCATTGCCCAACTTTTGCATGCATATGAGGTGATTGAAAACACCGCATGCATATGTGCAAATACATACATAATTATGCATCCAGCTCCACTGGACTTGGAGTCAGTTTTGATTCTTGGCAACCCTGTGTGTGAAAGTGAACTGTATCCACAGGGTTTTCAATGGTCGATTTTTCAGAAGTAGATCACCAGGCCTTTCTTCCGAGGTGCCTCTGAGTGGACTTGAACCTCCAACTTTTTGGTTAGCAGCTGAGAATATTAATTTGCACCACTCAGAGACAAATCATTATGAACTTTGTAAATAATAAATGTAACTGTGTAAGTGGTATGAAGCCAGACGCTATGGGGAGAAAAAGAGGGACCTCATTTGGTTTGGAGGTCAAGGGTGTACTTTCTGAGGCAGTTGAAGTGAGAACCAGTGATGGTATGAATTCACAGAGAAGGGATATGAGCATCCACACTGCAGTGTGGCAGAAGACAGGGAAACGTAGGAAAGGTAAAAATTAAATATTTAAAAAAGATCCATCTTTAATGCTTACACTAAAGTATATCCCAGATGAAGTTAAGATTTAAAATCTTTTTAAAAACATAAATCTGTATGGCAATGTTTATTGTTATAATCTGTGAAGGAATTGCACTTTTATAATAGTTGGATGAGGAGCGTTTTTCTAAGCTTACCTCTAATGGCAAATCTATAAAGTAACATACCAGTACAGGCGTCCCTGATGGGATTCTGTTCTGACGACTCCATCGTAAATCGGTTCTGTGGTAAATCAAATATCTCTTTTTTTTTTTTTAAGTTTTCATTACTGTTGCCTTTTATTATCAGTATCTTTATAAATCCGATCTTGAACATGTGCAGGTGAACATCTGAGAATGATAACATCAGCAAATTATGTGCTGCAACATTATAGGTAGTATATATTACTAACGACAAGATGCACGAAGATAAAACACAGACGGTTGTATGGCTCCTGGTGATCTTATGCACAGCAGAAGGAAACGTTGCCCGGTCCTGCCTTATCTTCATGATCACCGGTATGTTTGAATCATTTGTTGTGCCTATTGTGTCGATCCATCTCATGGAGCGTTTTCCTTGCCTTTGCTGACCCTCTGCTTTACCAATCTTGAGTCCTTTTCTAGCTCCTGATCTCACCTTCTGTATTAGTCATCTATTACTGCATAACAAATTACCCCAAAGTTAACACTTAAAAGAATAATCAACATCTATTATCTCCCACAGTTTCTGAGGATCAGGAATCTGGGAGAGGTTTAACTGGGTGGTTTGGCTCAGATTGTCTCATGAAGTTGATATTAGGATGTTGACCAGGGCTGTGGTCATCTGAAGTCTTGGCTGGAGCTGGAGGATCTGCCTCCAAGATGACTCATATACTTGGCTGTTGACTGGAGGCCTCAGTTCCTCAACACAAGGCTCTCTCCACAGGGAAGCTTGAGTGTCCTCCCAACATGGCAGCCGGCTTCCCTCAGAGCAAGTGATCCAAAAGAGAAAACAAGGAGAAGCCTTATGCCTTTCATGACCCAGTCTCAGAAGCCTCAAAGTGTCACTTCCGCCTTATTCTACTTGAGCCACTAAGTCCAGCCCACACTCAAGGAGAGAATAATTAAGTCCCTCCTCTTGAAGGAAGAGTATCAAAGAATCTGTACATCTTTTAAAACTACCACACCCTCTTTAGAGGACTCAACACTATGGTTTGGACTGATATTTCTCAAATATTAATATGCTTGAAAAGAATCTGGGTATCTGCTCAAATACAGCACTCATTCAGTAGTTCTGTGGTGGAGCTCAACACACTGCACATTTTAAAATTCCCAGGGGATCTAATGCTGCTGCCACAAGGTTTAGAGAAAATATAGTCAACTAATGTCATGACGGAGCCCTGGTAGCACAGTGGTTAAGAGGTTGGCTGCCAACCAAAAGGTCAGCAGTTTGAATCCACCAGCAGCTCCTTGGAAACCCTATAGGGCAGTTCTACTCTGTCCTATAGGGTCACTATGAGTCGGAATCGACTCAACAGCAGTGAGTTTGTTTTTTGTTTTTTTTTTCTTTTTAGTGTTCCAAGGGGGGTAATCACAGAATAGGCAAGGGCCCAGTGGAGGCTGGCAGGGATGGTTTATGAGGTGACAATCAGCACAGTTTCATCCGGACCAACTCCCAGCTCCTGACTCTGACTCCAGGCCATGCCTTGATTAACATTTCACCTGGCACAGCTAAGAGCTGGTATCATATGCTCCCAGGCAAATTCCTTCAGCACTTTCCCTGGAGCCCAGGTTACAGAGCTCTCTGCCCTGGTAAACCAAAAAAGAACAAACTAAAAACAGAAGCCCATTGCTGTCATGTTGATTCCGACTCAGAGAGACCCTGTAGGACAGAGCAGAACTGCCCCATAGGGTGTCCAAGGCTGTAATCTTTATGGAAGCAGACTGCCGCATCTTTCTCCCTCGGAGCAGCTGGTGGATTTGAACAGCTAACCTTTCAGTTAACAGCCTGCTTAGGTAGATCTCAGCAAAGAAAGCAGGAAGGGGGGCTCGTCCAGTAGGCCACACTCACTGCCACACAGACTCTGCCCCAGGGTGCCTAGTGCCTCCTCCCCTCCCCCTTCTGAGGCACCAGGCACATCCAGCCTTCCTCCTCCTCTGCCCTCCATGCTGAGCTCAGGTCCCAGGCACGAGCAGATGGGTAGACTCAGAGCTTGTAGGCTGCCAATTCCCAAGGGACAGAGGAAGGGGTGTCATCCAGAGCATCCTTGGACATGGGGGATCTGGGCTGGGGGCACGGGGCTGGGGAGAGGCAGAGGGGCTGGAGGGCTCTCAAAAACCTGGGGAGAACATTGTGCGGGGAAGTAGGAGAGTGAGGAGACAGGGATAATGTGAGCTTTTGGGGGAGGAGATCCTTAGAGAGAGGCTGGTTCTGAGGAGGTGAAGGACTCTGAAACTCCTCCAAGTCCCTGTTCTCAAGGAATACGTGATCAAACTTGCCAGATCTGAAAATCGAAGTTCCTCGCATGAGCCCCCATCTCGTTCCTCCTCTCAGCCCTGAGAAATTCACCCCAAGCACCACTGTCACCACCTCTGCTTTGTCTCTTATGTCGAAGGAAGACATTGATGGAGTTGCCCTTCATTCCTGTTACCCACAAGTCCTGCATCCTCTAGGACCAGACACAGGAGGCTTTCCACGGCCCCCTAGTCCTCTGTGCCTGACACGCTTGGCCCCCCTCTCCCATTGGTGCCTGGCCGTGCCCCCTGCCCAGCCCACCACTGTCTCCTTCTCTGCCAGGCTCACCAGCCTGTGACCATGGTCAGGCGTGGCTGCTGCCTGTGCCATCTGCATTCCGGCTCCTGGAAACGTGGCGCCTATCTCGAGGGAGGCCCCAGCTTGATTCTGAAAGGATGCAACTGTTTATTTCAAATTTTTAAAAGGAAGTAGAATGGCAAAAGGCCAAGAGTCAGGCTCAGGGGCTGATTATCCAATAGGTAAGGTAAGCACAGTTCTTACCTTGCTTACCAGATCGTCTGCAGTGAACAATTTCATGTGGGTTTCACCACATCTTTGGTTTACTACAAATTTATTACAGATTAGCAAGTAAGCACAAGTAAACCCGTGCTTACCTTGCTCACTGGGTTATCTATCTCTGTCAGGGACTGTAAATTTGAAAAGAGGCTTTGATTCTGCAGGAAGGTGCTGTAGGGTTGGGAGGGAGAGAGATGCCAGCCATACCTAGAAGCAGACTCTTTGATGTGGTGAAAAATGTGAAATTGTTCACTACAGATAATCTGGGAAGCAAGGTAGGCACCATGCTTACCTTGCCCATTGGATAATCTGCCTATGCCCAGGATGCCACTGGTAACATGGTCACATGAGGGCACAAGGAATCAGGGCACCTCTAAGTCCAAAGAGGTGCAGCCCCATCCCTTTCCTGCACCACTTGGGTGCTCCCCTTCGCCTCAGTCCTGATTCAAGGTCTAGAAGGATGGATGTCTCTTGCCTGGGGCCATTGTGATGGAGGAAGCTCTGTCCCCACCAGCACAGAGAAGCTCAGTGTCTAGACTGCGGGACATTTTCGCCAAGGTGGACCATGGGAGAGTATCTCCTTCACAGCATGAAAAGGGCTTGCCTTTCTATTGAAGAATTACCTATGTGAGATTGAAATCTCGACCGTAACTCTAAAGCACAGACGAGAACTTTAAGGGGCAGAAGAGTCTCAGTCACAGCAGTGAAACAGTGGAGGCAGAGACAGTAAGAAGGATGACACGTGCAGAACGCAACCATCATCAGTGAACTGTACACATGAAAATTGTTGAATGGGTGTAGGTTTTGTTGTACATATTTTCACCAAAAATAAACATTTTTTTTTTAATTTAAAAAAGAGGCATTACTGAGTGTTAAAAATAAAACAGGTTCTGAAGAGGAAAAAAAATAGGGCCCCTCTGTCCCAGCTGACTTTTGCATGAGCACTATATTCTGAAAACCTGTGCCCCCTGCTGGCCCATGGACGGGTTACAGAAGGGTCTCCATGATCCCCTCTACTGCGGGGACCCTCACATCCATCCCAGCAGAGACCTTGGTGACATTCTTCAGTCCACATATTCACTCTCTTTGCGCCAAAGAGGCCACTCATTGGAACCCAACCAAACAAATTGTCATCGAGTCAATTCCAACTCATAGTGACCCTACAGGACAGAGTACAAGTGCCCCGTAGGGTTTCCAAGGAGCAGCTGATATATTCGAACTGTCGACATTTTGGTTAGCAGCCGAAAACTTAACCACTGCACCACCAAATCTCCCAGCCACTGGAAGCACGGAACTAATTTCTCCCAGGAAGGAAAAATCAAGCTTGTCAGCGACTCATACTCAGATATTTCAAAACACATTTGCAGCCTACAGTTTAAAAAGTCTAGCAAGCCAAAGAACTCTGGAACCCACAACAGCATTTGTTGTTGCTTGCTTTAAGCGTCTTTACACTTGTTGGGTTTTTTCAAACCATGTTGCTTCCGCTGAGACTTTCCCATCAATTTAACTCCTTTCGACTCTCTTGTTCCACTTGCATCCGACAAAACGAAGAATATTCCAAACAGTAAATAGCCTTCCTTGAATTATTTCCTTTCTCTCCCCTTCCACCGTCACCCCCACCTCCTGCCACCAAAATGTGTATCTCTTAAAACTCATATGAGGCGTCCTGTCTGAGGAATAATGAAGCCGAGAACACCTCCACCTGTGTCAGAGAGAAGATGTCTGGGGACCTCATTAGAATGTGCTGCTTTCACAGACAAAGAAAGGACAGTTTAGAAAGTTCCAAGTCTCCCAGGAATTCACCAGCCACTGACCGAGAGATGAGTGATGGTCCCCACTCCTTGCCAAATCCGAGTGTTGAATTCCAGTGCAACCTCTCAAGTCGATATCATTGTCGACTTAAAATAGCTCAGTTAACTTAAAATGCCAGTTACGTGGGACCCGAAGGAGACACGCCTTCCACCAGGCTTTGTCAACACTGCAGAACTAATGGAAGGCATTTGGAATTTATTCCTGCAAAGGAAGGTAAGCAGCTGTCTTGACATCAGAATTCATCCAGCACCCCCAAAGACAGCTCACAGTTGTAGCTTCATCAAAAACAAATGTGCTGCTATTGGCACAGCGCACTAAGGCTCTAGAGACGCACTCAAATCCTTCTTCCCAGCTGGGCCTTACCATAAGAGCCAGGGCAATCCCTTGCTACACTGAGGAACAAATAAATGCCACCTTCTTTAGTAAAAGCAAAATCCAATCCCTCCAAGGTTGTCACTGAACATGAGTCTCCAGGTGCAGACAGGCAGATGGAGATTGTGGCTCAGACGCTTCCCCTTCTAGAGATCTGTCATGGATACCATTGCTACCAACATGATGGACCCAAGAGGATGCTGAACGCTCTGGCCCACTGGCAGCTAGGATCCATCCCAGAGCCCAGCTCCACCATTCTGTGCACCGAAAGATATCTTCTCTCAAGATTCAGGACTAACGAGGAGTTCCAGCAAAATGGCGCTCTAGGCAGAAGCACCACGCCGTCCCTCCACAGCAGAGATCCAAAAAACTAAGCCGAACAGAGAATACAACAATCCTGAAACCCTAAAACATCAAATGAAGAGATAAAGAACTCAGCCAAGCACCAAATGGAGTGAAAAAACTGACAGAGAACGGAGAGCAAGGAGAGATTCATGCAGAGGTCCTCTACCAGCTAACGCAGCACGGATCCACCATCTTGGACTCCTATCGGAGACCAGCAAACGGGGGTACGAGAAAGAAGCCTCACGCAGTGTCCAGCGGGAGACAAAACAATCGGTAATTGACAATATACGCTTTCCCACCTCCCACCCCTCTGTGCCCCGGCTCGGCCTCCTCTGCTTCCCGCGGCCACGGTCTCTTGACCGGGAAGCGCCGGCTGCTTGGATTCCACACACCCAAGCAGGCTGCTCTCTGGGTGCCATTTGTTGGCTGCTGGTGGTGTTGCTTTTTTTTTTTTGCTTCTTCTGATTTCTCACTTGCCTCTTGCCACCTCCGCCTCCTTTCACTCGAGTGCCTGGCTCTGTGCGCCATCTTTGCTTCTTCCTGAGGGGCTGCAGAGCACCGGCAATTTGTGATATACGCTTTCCCACTCTCTACCCTTCATCACCCACACTCGGCCTCCTCTGCTTCCCGCGGACACAGTCTCTTGTCCAGAAACACCAGCCCGCACTAGCTGGCTCTCTGAGTGCCATTTGTTGGCTGATGGTGTTGCT
>NW_004444005.1:9811503-9829718 GCF_000243295.1 Trichechus manatus latirostris | reverse complement strand
AAAAAAAAGGTTGAGAAGTTAGAGGGTTAATATGTTGTGGGGTTGTTAACCAACGTCATAAAACAACATGTGTACTACTGTTTCATGAGAAACTACTTGTTCTGTAAGCCTTCACCTGAAGTACAATAAAATATAAAAAAAAAAGAAAAGAAAAGATTCAGGACTAACAAAGGGAGAAATGCAAAGTGCACAAGGAATCTAAAGGTCATGAACGAGGTTAGTTCAGTTTCCTCTGGGGTCTCCTAGCTGGACTTGTTTTAATTTGCCTCGATATCCCATCCTTTTAAGATGAGGTCAACCCATGTACATTTATTGTAATTACTGTTATATTTGTAATTATTTCTGCCATTTTTATTTGTGTTTTATTTCGGCTATCATGTTTATCATTTTTCCTAATTTCTCTTGATTTAATGAAAGTTTCTTTGTTCTCTGTTGCTTTAGAAACTGTACATTACATCCTTTAAAACATTTGCCATAATCTTAAAATACATACAGTACATGTTTTCCTAATAATGCTTAAAGACACTGAGTATTTCTATCTTCCTCCCAGTACAACATGGAATTTAGCTCACTTTACGAGCTAACAACCCCTCCCAACCACTGTATTCTTGTTATTGTAGACTAGAGTTTTACTTGCACCCTTTTAAGCAAAAATAAATAAATAAATAAACAAATAAATAAAATGTGTGTGTGCGTGTGTGTTTGTGCGTGCGTGTGCACGCTTGCATATATGCCCTGGGTGGTGCAAACAGTTAAGTGCTCGGCTGCTAACTGGAAGGAGGTTGGAGGTTCAAGTTCACCCAGAGATGCCTCAGAAGAAAGGCCTGGTGATCTACTTCCAAAAAAATCTGCCACTGAAAACCCAATGGAGCACAGAGCTACTCTGACATACGTGAAGTCGCCATGAGTCGAAATCGACTCAACAGCACTGTTAGATAGATAGACAGTACTTTTACTGTCAAGAGTGAAATTTATCAACTTATTTTTACTAATTTATTTTGTTTTTATTTTTTTTGTTGGACCTCAGGTGCACAGAATTGGATTATTTGTTAGTCTTGGTTCATGGCTATGGCAGATCTTATTTCCCAAAGATGGTCCCATCAGTGTACATTATCCCAAGTAGTCTTACAATGTGGTTCTGAGTCCATTCCTCCCCGAGGAGGGGCCAGTGTTCATGGCCTTGACCCTGAGCAGACTTTGCGTCCTCATCAACCACAGACTGTGGCAGACGTGTGTGACATCTTCTGAGACTAGGTCTTGACAGGCACAGCAGCGTCTCAGATGATTCTCCTTGGGATTGCTGAGTCAACAGGTAAGACTCTGGCCACTGGCAGCTCATCCTGGGGAAAGCACGTGGAGAGGCCACATGGACAGAGAGAGTTGTCTGAGGAGGTCCAGCTCTGCCAGATCCAGTGGTCCAAGCCCTCCAGATGCGACCCTGGACATTGAGGAGAAGGGACAGTCCATCTTCATGTCCCCTGTCTGAACTCCTGACCCAGAGCATTTGTGAGCATAGTAAATTACTGTTCATGTCACTAAGTTTTGGGGTGAGTTTTAGGCAGTCATCGTCATTGGAACAATACCTGGAACCCTCATCAATGGTCCATTCATGACCCTCTGTTATTCAGGTAGTTAGTTACGTGCTGCTGCTGCTGTTGTTAGTTGCCACTGAGTCTGCTCCGACTCACGGTGATCTTATGTACAGCAGAGTAAATGTTGCCCAGTCCTGTGCCATCTTCATGATCATTGCTATGTTTGAGAGAAGCAATCCATTTCATCAAGGGCCTCCCATGCCTTTGCCAACCCTCCACTATGCCAACCTTGATGTCCTTTTCTAGCAATTGGTAGTTCCTAATGATGTGTTCAAAGCAAAAGAGTAGAAGTCTTGCCATCCTCATTTCAAAGGAGAATTTGGTTGTATTTTTTCTAAGACTGATCTGTTTGTTTTTCTGTCAGTCCATGGCGTATCCAGTATTCTCCGACAACACTACGATATGAATGCATCTACTTTTAAAGATACAACATTTACTTGCAAAGATGTAATACTGACTTCGTTGTTGTTGTTAGGTGCTGTTGAGTCAGTTCCAACTGGTAGTGACCGTACGTACAACAGAACGAAACAGCGCCCAGTCCTGTGCCATCCCCTCATGATGGTTGTTATGCTTGAGCCCCTTATTGCAGTCACTGTGTCAATTTATCTCATTGAGGGTCTTCCTCTTTTTCGCCGATCCTCTACTTTACCAAGCATGATATCCTTCTCCAGGGACTGATCCCTCCTAATAACATGTCCAAAGTATGTGAGACAAAGTCTCGCCATCCTCACTTCTAAGGAGGATTCTGGCTTTACTTCTTCCAAGACACATTAGTTTGTTCTTTTGGCAGTCCATGCTATATTCAATATTCTTCATCAATACCATAATTCAAAGGCATCAATTCATATTTAGTCTTCCTTATTCATAGCCCAGCTTTCCCATGCATATAAGGCTATTAAAAACACCATGGCTTGGGTCAGGTGCATTTTAGTCTTCAAGGTGACGTCTTTGCTTTTTAACACTTTAAAGAGGTGTTTTACAACAGATTTGCCCAATGCAATGTGCTGTTCGATTTCTTGACTGCTGCTCCCATGGGTGTTAATATTCACTTATAAAGACGTAATACGCACTGCATACCAATTTCCAGAACAAAATTTGGACTTTGACAATAACTGACAACTATGTGTGTGGTCCACCCACCACTAACCCATTCTTTGCCTTCCAACCTAGAACCATCATCCTGAATCCTATGCTCGTCATTCCCTGGTCTCCTTTTTAAGTTATTTTATTGTATCTGTAGGTAATCCTAACAGGTATATACTTTTTCTTTCAGTCATATTTAAATTTATAAGAAGGATATTATGCTATATGAATCTTTTGAGTTTTTTTTTTTATTTATTATTATAGTACTAAGATCCATCCATGCTCTTTTGTGTTGTAGTTCATTTATTTTGGCTGCAGTATAATATCTCATTATGAATATATCACAGTTTATTAATCTACTCTTCTATGGTAGGACATTTAGGTTGCTTCTAGGTTTTTTGTATTATGAACAGTAATGCTATGAATATCTTATGCATATCTCCCATTCAGCAAGATAAAATAACTCTTACATAATACCCAGGAGTTGAATTTCTGGGTTATAATTCATATGAATGTTCATTCTATGTACGTACTTTCTTTATAAGCGTATACCTGATAGTAATCTTTGGAACTTTTTGTATTGGAAATGTCTCTAAATTTGAAAGTCACCTTTTCACTTTAATGGATCTTTTGATGGACAAAGTCCTTAATCTTAATATAGTCAAATTTATCCATTGTTTATTTTTTAATCAAAGAACTTTAAATTGTGTAAGAAATCATTCTTTATCCCAAGTTCTCAGAGATATCCACTTATTTAATACTAAGAGTTCTAATGTTTTGTTTTAAGTCCTTAATCTGTCTTGATTTGATTTTTACATAACGTGTGATACAGGGATACAGTTTTGTCTTTTTCTGTATGGATAACCATATGTTACAATGCTATTTATTTAATAGTTCCTTCTTTCTCCATCGATCTTAAGTGCTGTCTTTCTCATACTGTCAAAGTTCCACACACCTATGAGTCTGCTTTTCAGCTCTTTATTCTAGTCTATTGGTAAATGTATCAAATATCTTTACACATTTCTATTGGTAAATATTTTAATAATCTAATGAGATAAGTCCTCCTAGATCTTCTTCAGAAGTGGTCTGATTATTCTTGGCCACTTACTTTTCCATATAACATTTATAATCATCTTCAAAATGTCATAAAAATACCTATGAATGATATTATTGAAATTGCATTTAATCTATAGGACTTACATCTTTATCATGTTGAGTCTTCCCATCCATGCACATATTATCTTTCAATGTATTTTGTCTTCTTTAGTATCTTTTAATAAAGTTGTATGAGTTTCCCCATACAGGTCTTGAACATACTCTGATAGATTTATCCATAGAGATTTGATTTTTGGACGATTGCAAATGTCTTCTTCTTTTTAATTATGGTGTGCATTTTGCATATTAATCTTTTATTAAACCAATGTGACGAACACTCTTATTATTTGTGATAATTAGTGCATGAATTCTTTCGGACTCTTTATCTAAATGATTAAATCATCTACAAGTAATGACGGCTCTATTCCCTTTCTCTAGTCCTTTGTCTCATGTCTTTTTTCTTGTGTTATTGCGTTGGCTAGAACAGCTAATGCAATGTTGAAGAGAAATGGCCACACTGGATATCTCTCTTACTACTGACTTAGCTCTGGTGGCACAGTGGTTAAGTGCTATGGCTGTTAACCAAAAGGTCGACAGTTGGAATCCACCAGCCACTCCTTGGAAACCCTGTGGGGCAGTTCTACTCTGTCCTGTAGGGTCACTATGAGTTAGAATCAACTCGACAGCAATGGGTTTTTTTTGGTTGATTGACTTTAAAGACAAGGTTTCCAACACTTCCCACCTTAGTGTGATGTTTGCCCAGGTTTGTTATGCTCTTTAGTAGGTTAAGGAAGTTCTCTGTTCCTAACTTTTACTAAGAGTCTTTATAATGAATCGTTGTTGAATTTTATCAAATGCATTTTATGTATTTATTTATGTATTTATTGAGACTATGTGTTTTAATTAATCTTTTAGTTACTAAATCACATTTACAGATTTCCCCTGTTAAACTTTCTTTGAGTATCTAGAATAAGATTAAGAAAACAAAAGTCCTCACAACTTGATCAATAAGCAACATCATGATAGATGGAGAAAATATTGAAGTTGTCAAGGATTTCATTTTACTTGGATCCACAATCAATGCCCATGGAAGAAGCAGTCAAGGAATCAAATGACGCGTTGCATTGGGAAAATCTGCTGCAACAGATTTCTTTAAAGTTTTAAGAAGCAAAGATGTCACTTTAAGGACTAAGGTGTGCCTGACCCAAGCCATGGTGTTTTCAATTGCCTCATATGCATATGAAAGCTGCACAATGAATAAGGAAGACTGAAAGTGAATGAATGCTTTTGAATTATGATGTTGGCAAAGAATATTGAATATACCATGGACCGCCAGAAGAACGAACAACCTGTTTTGGAAGGACAGACAGAATTCTCATTAGAAGTGAAGATGGCAAGTCTCATACACTTTGGACATATAATCAGGAGGGACCAGTCCCCGGAAGAAGAACATCTTGCTTGATAGAGTAGAGGATCAGTGAAAAAGGGGAAGATCCTAAACGAGATGGACTGACACAGTGGCTGCAACAACCAACTCAAGCATAACGATTGTGAGGATGGCGCAGGACTGGGCAGTGTTTTGTTCTGTTGTACACAGGGTTGCTATGAGTCGGAACTGACCTGATGGCACCTAACAACAACAACCACCTAGAATAAACCCAAGTAGGCTGTGTGTATTATCTTTTTTATACACTAGTAGATTTGATTTTCTCATGTGTTTTCTAGGATTTTTGAAATGTATTCCTGAGTGAAATTGACCTGTTTTCTCTTCTTGTAATGTCTTTGTCTAATTTTGGTAGCAGAATTTATTTTTTTTAATTGCTTTTGGTTTTGTATGAATATTCTTAAGTGCTTTAATTTCGTTAGTAGCTACAGGATTATTTAAGCTTTTAAATTTTTATTGAATCAATTCTGATAAATTATTTTATTCTAAGAATTTGTTTATTTCCTCAGAATTATCAAATCTATTGGCACCTAGGTATTCACAGTGTTGTTATAGGCAAGATGGCAGCTAAACTGTTAGCTCAAGTCCCAAGAACCGGAGGTCTGACTAATAGGAGCCAGCTGCAGAATCCAGAGAGAGCAAAAGCCCAAGAGCCTTCCCACAAAGTCTACCTATACTGGATGCAACACATCCCCATGGAAATTCCTTTCAACTGATTGGCTGCTCACAGCAGATCTCATCATGGAGGTGATTACATCATATTACCACTGCCAAACTATATCATAACTGCCAAACCACTGAGAAACTCGGCCCGGCCAAGATGACACACAATCTTAAGGGTTACACCATTCAAATTTAGCTTTACAGTATATCTGTATAATGTAAAGGACAAAATAATTATTTTTCCAATATAGCTGTTTAATGTCCTTTTCCCACTGCCCCACAGTGTTATAAATCAAGAGTCAACATATGTGTGGGTCGGTTTCTGGATTCTTTATTCTGTTCCATTGGGCTGTTTGCCTATCATGTACTAATATTCTATTATCTTAATTACTGTCACTTTATAATAAGCTTTGATAATTAGCTGTTTAAATCCTCTGCCATTTCTCTTACTCAATATTGCCTTGGTTAGTCTTAGTCTTTTGGATTTCTATATAAATTTTTAGAAGTTTATACACTTCGTCAGAAAATCTGCTGGAACTATTACAGGAGTGTTGTTGTTGTTAGGTGCCATCAAGTTGATTCCAACTCACAGTGACCCTATCTATGTACAACAGAACAAAACACTGCCCATCCTGCGTCATCCTCACAATTGTTGTTATGCTTGAGCTCATTGTTGCAGCCACTGCGTCAATCCATCTCGTTGAAGGTCTTCCTCTTTTTCACTGACCCTCTATAGAATTACATTGCATCTATAGATGAGAGTGGGTGAAGTGGATATCTTCACAATATTGAGTATCCAGTCCATGAATATGATATAGCTAGTGCTGTGCTGGTAAATGGTGAGCAAACGTTTCTCTAAGGAAAAGTATGTGTTTTGTAGTATTTGCTCATTTACACCATTGGCCCATGGTGTAAATACTCCACCATGGCCAATTCCAAGGTGCTAATGTGATGTCACCGGACACAGAGTTAGGAAGAGGTGTGTACAATTGGCTCTTGTGAAAAGTTCTGGGCACACAAGTGGATACATGTCTTCATTTATTTAGGTCTTCTTTCATCCCTTTCAATAATGTTCAGTACTTTTCTATGTACAAAGCTGAATGTTTATCTCTAGGCTTTGGATGTTCTTATAAATGACATTTTAAATGATATTTTTAAATTTTATTTTCTGATTTGCATGGCATAGACATGGGACCACCAACTGTGAAAAGACAGGCAAACACATAATAAGTGGTTCATTAATATTACATTGCAATACAGGAGAAAACAATATTATCTATGTTTCCAGACTTTGAGGCCACCCCAAAGAAATACAATTGATTTTTGTGTACTGACCTGTTTTCAAAAGTTTTGCCAAATTCAGTCATTAATTCTCACAGTTTACTTATATTTTCTTTTGAATTCTTTATGTAATAATCATGTTTTCTTCAAATAATGACAGTCCTATTTCTTTCTTTCTAATTATTCTGTATTCAGTTTCTATTTCTTGTCTTTTGTTGGTGGTTAATTCTTTCAGTAAAATATTGACTAGAAGCGGTAATAATAGGCATCCTTGTCTCCTTTCATCTCTCAAGGGAAAAGCTTTTAATATTATGGCATTGAGTATAATATATTCTGTAGATTTTTTAATATCCTTCTAAATATTAAGGGATTAGCATACCTCTATTTCTAGTGTTCTAAAAAGTTTGTATTATTTTTATGTTGAATTTTGTCAAGTAAGTTGTTTGTTATTTGTTTGTTTTACCTACTAAATCATGTGGCCTCTCTCTCTCTCTTTTCAGTATATTACATGGAGTGATTTTCAAATGTTAAATCCACCTAAAATTCCTGGAATAAAATCACAAGGTATATTAGCCTTAGGATATTTGCAATTTTTTTCACAAGAGAGATAGTCTTGTAGTTTTCTTCTCTTTTCCAGCCCTTGTCTGCTTTTGGTACTAAGGTTATGATGGCTTCATAAAATGAGTTGGAAAGTATCTTTCTTTTTCTGTTCTCTAAAAGAGTTTATGTAAGATTGGTGTTATTGCAGGAGAAATAACCATTGCAATCATTCGGTCTTGGAGTTTTCTTTGAGAGACATTTATTATTTGTGGATTAAATGTCTTTGATATATATGAGACTATTCAAATTGTTTTCATAGCTTCCATTTTTTGTTACACATATTTCTATAAATTTGTCTTTTTCATCTAAATTTTAAATCTATTATAATAATGCATTCAACAATATTCTCTTAAATCTTTTTAATGTTCATAGGATCTGTTGTGATGCCCCTTTTTTGTTTCTGAAATTGGTTATTTTTACTTTCTTTCTTTTCTTTTTTTTAATCATCAGTCTGACCAGTTTATTCAATTTATTAGTATTTTCAAAAGATCTGATTTTTTACTTTGTTGCTTTTCTCCATTTTATTAATTTCTGCTCTTACATTTCTCATTTGCTTCATTTTACTTTCTTTGAGTTTAATTTGCTGTTCTTTTTCTAACATTTTAGGTGGGTGGTTAGAGAATCCATTTCCAGCTTTTCTTATTTTCTGATGTATATCTTTAAGAACATAAATTTCTCTCTAGGCATGATTTTAGCTGTATCTCAGTTTTGGTCATGTCTTATTTTTTATCATTGTTTATTTCATTTTTTTTTTTTAATTCCAGGTGTGATTTCACCTTTGACCCTTAACTTCCAAATTTTGGGGGGTTTTCTAGTAGTCATTTGATTATTGATTTTAGCCTAACTCTAACTTCAGTCAGAAAACTTGTTCCACATGACCTCAGTCCTTTGATATTTAGTGAAAATCATTGTTGCTGTCTTGAAAGTTACTGCTGTTGTCAGCTGCCATCCAGTCTGTCCCCAGCTTATGGTGACCCCATGCATAACTGGATAAAAGGCTTCCCTGTCCTGCACTATCTCCATGATCAGTTGTGGACTGGACCATTGTGATCCACATGGTTTTCATTGGCTGATTTTCAGAAGTAAATCACCAGGCCTTTCTTCCCAGCCTGTCTTAGTCTGGAAGCTCTGCTAAAACCTGTTCAGCATCATAGCAACATGCAAGCCTCCACTGACAGAAGAGTTGCGGCTGTGCATGAGGGGCATTGAACATTGGCTAGGAATCAAACTCGAGTCTCCAGCATGGAAGGTGAGAAATCTACCACTGAATCACCAATACACTCATTTTGAAGGTAGCATGTCTTTATTCTCTGGCTGATCTTAAAATATTGCTTACATATTTGATTTTCATCAGTTTTACTGTGATTTACCTTGATATGATTTTCTTTTTATTCTTCCCACTTGAGGTTTGTAGTACATCTTGAATTTGTAACTTAAGGCCCCAGTTCTGAAAATTCTCAGTTGCATTGTATTAAAGAAATGGACCTGCCCCATTCTCTTTCACCTCTGCTTTTGGAACTACAGTAACATACATGGAAGACTTTTCATCTGTGGCCCATATACCTTATGGTCTACTTATTATTTTTTATATTTTTTTCAATGTGTTGGATATTTTATTCTAATCTATCTTCCATTTGATTTATTTTCTTTTAGGCTAGGTTTCAACTGCTGATAAAAAAAAGTTTTGAGGTCTGAACTTTGATTATTTTTGAAATTCTGGAATTTTCATTTTGGATTTTTTTATGTTTCCATGTCTCCTGCTAAAATTCTCCTTCTTGTATTTTAATCTGTTGAATATATTCATCACAGTCATTTCAACATCTGCCCTGATAAATCCCATAAGTAGAATTTTTATGAGTGTTTCCATTGCTTATTTTCTTTTCTTAATATCAAATCAGTGTCTGGTTATCCATACTGAATGCTAGCTATTGTATACGGAATAATGTAAAGGTAATTTGAGCCTTTGGATGATATTATCATTCTACAGATAGGATTTACTTTTTAATTTTGCAACCCATTAAGGTAGGAGCAGGTCTCCTTAATCCAATTAGAGATCAAGATGATTAAAAACTGGGCTTCCTCCTTTATGAGGACTGATTTTTTCCCAGTTTATCCCTACTTCAGAGTATAGAATTTTGAGGGTCTCCAATGAAATCCTGGAATATTTACCAGGGCCTTCACTTGTGACAAGCCATGAACTCCAATCTTTGTTCCCAGAGCCCCATAGGTCTGTGAAAAGCTCTGCTCGGCCTCTCAGGCTTTTAGCAACAGCTAGAAAATCAGCAAAATATCTTGAAAGGAACAAACATTGCCGGATGTCAGACTCTGATCTCTCCACTGCTGTCTAGAATTTAACCATCCCCACAAGTGTTGGCAGCCTTGCTAGTTCTCTGATGCTGTCACTAGATCAATGGTATGTTCTGTCCACTTTTTTTATCTTTGTTCTCAGTAGAACAGGCAGTCTAAACCACGTTAGTCCACCATAAATGGAAATGGAAAAAGAAAAAAAAACTAGCAATGTATTTTTTCATTTGTTTGCCTTTTTTTTAATTGAGGTAAAATTAAGACAAATCCTCGTATGATGAAATTAACCAATATTAAGGGTACAATTTAATGTGATAAATCTATATGGTCATGTCACCACTATCATCACTATCAAAATATTAAATAGTTCCATCACCTAAAAAGTTCCCTCGTGATCCTTTGAAATGAATCCGCTCCATCCACCTGGAGCCTCTGGCAGCTACTGATCTTTCTGTCACAATAGTTATTTATTTTTCCCCACAATTTAATATCAATGGAATTATACAGTATGTACTCTTTTTTGTGTCTGACTTCTCTCACTTAGTATAATATTTTTTAAGTTTATCTATATTGTTGAATATATTGGAGGAACCCTGGTGGTGCAGTGGTTAAGCGCTTGGTTAAGCACTTGGCTGCTAACTGAAATGTCAGCGTTTTGAACCCACCAGCCTCTCCCCAGGAGAAAGATGTGACAGCCTCTTTCTGTAAAGATTTATGGCTTTGGAAACCCTATGGAGCAGTTCTACTCTGTCCTAGAGGGTTGCTATGAATCAGAATCGACTGAATGGCAATGGGAAAAATTGAATATATCAGGAACTCATTTGTTTTCAATGCTAAGTTGTATTCTGTTGTATGGTATACCGCAATGTGTTTATCCACTCACCGGTTGATGAGCACTTTGATTGTTTCCAGTTTGGGGTAGTTTTGAATAAAGATAACGAAAACATTCATGTACAGGTATTTATGTGACTGTAAGTTTTAATTCTCTTATGTAAGCACCTAGGAGCAGGATTTCTGGAATATATGCTAAGCTTTTATTTAGCTATATAAGAAACTGCCAAACTGTTTTCTGTATTTCTACCACCAATATATACATATACCAGTTGATCCAAATCTTTGCCAACACTTGGTATGATCGGACTTTTAAATTTTAGCTATTCTAACAGGCGTGTAGTGGTATCTCATTGTGGTTTCACTCTGCATTTCCCTAACAATGATATTGAGATTCTTCTCAGGTGCTAACTTACCATCTTTGGTGAAGTGACTATTCAATTGTTTTGTGTGCATTTTCGGTTGGATTTAGTCTCTTTATAGAGTGTGAGAGTTCTTTTTATATATCCTAGATACAATTCCTTTATAAATGTCTTAGTTATCTAGGACTGCTGGTGCACAGGGGTTAAGAGCTATGGCTGTTAAACAACAGGTCAGCAGTTGGAATCCACCAGCTGCTCCTTGGAAACCCTATGGGGCAGTTCTACTCTGTCCTATAGGGTCACTATGAGTCAGAATCAACTCAACCACAATGGGTTTGGTTTTTTTGGTTTAGATACAATTCCTTTTTAAATGTCTTAGTTATCTAGTGCTGCTATAACAGAAATACCACAAATAGATGTCTTTAACAAACAGAAATGTATTTTCTCATGTTTAGGAGGCTAGAAGTAAGAATTCAGGACTACAGCCCTAGGAAAAGACTTTCTCTTTTTGGCTCTGGGTTAAGATCCTTATCACTTTTCAACTTCAGTTCCTTGGTGATCTTCATGTGGCTTGGCATCTATCTTCCCCCATCTGTGCTTCCTTCTTTTATATCTCAAAGTGATTGGTTTAAGACACACCCTACACTAGCATGGTCTCATTAACATAGCAAAGTAAACCCTATTCCCAAATGAGATTACACCCATATGTATAGGTGTTAGAATTTACGACACACATTTTGGAGGACACAGTTCAAGACATGACAATAAGATATATATCTTACATATATTTTCCCAGTCTGTGGCTTTTCTTTTTATTTCCTTAAAGGTTTACTTTGAAGAACAAAGGTTTTTAATTTTGATTAAAATCACTTTATGATATTTTTCTTTTATGTTTTTGCTTGTTATAGCTTATCAAAGAAATCTTTACCTAGCTCAAGATCATAAAGATTTTCACCTATGTTATCTTCTGGATATTATGTAGTTTTCGCTCTTACCTTTAAGTCTTCAATTCATTTCAAGTTATTGATAACCTTATATACAAGTTAATCGAGGAAAAAAGAGAAGAAATCAATACTCAATATCAAAAATGAAAGAGAAGACACCACGACAGATCCTACTAAAACTAAAATGATAAACAGGGAATATTACTAACATTACGCAGCAGATTTGACAAATTACATGAAATAAATCAATTTCTTGAAAGACACAAACTAGCAAAATTCACTCTAGAAGAAATAGACAATCTGATCATCTAATATCTCTTAAAGAAATTGAATTTATGCTTTAAAACTTCTGAATTGCAGTATACTAGAGGATAATACTCTTTTCAAAAAATATACTAGGAGAATTAAACTCCATATGCAGAAAAATAAACCTCACTCCATACCTTGCACCCATAGCAAAATTAACTTGGAATGGACCATAGACCTACATGTGAAACCTAAAACTATAAAACTTCTGGCTGAAAATGGGAGAAAATCTTTGTGACTTTGGGTTAGGCAAAGGGTTCTTAGATAGGACACAGAAAGTGTGAACCATGAGAGAAAAATTGACAAATTGGACTTTTTCAAAACTGAAAACTTTTTCTCTTTTAAAGGCACTGTTAAAACAGAAAAAGACAAACCAGAAAATGGGAGAAAATATTTGCATAAGTATCCAGAATATATAAAGAATTCTCAAAACTCAAAAGTAAGAAAATAAACAGGTCCATTTTTTAAAAAAGGAAAAGAAATGGGTAAAATATTTAAACAGAATCTTCACCAAAGAAGATATACAGATGTAAAATAAGCACCTGAAAAATTATTGATATCATTTGTTAGTATGGCAATGTAAATTAAAATCAAAGTGAGACACCATTACACACTTATAAGAATAAAAAATATTAAGGAAAAACTGATAGCATCAACTTCTGGCAGAGAATATGGAGCAACTGGAACTTCTACACCTTGCTGGTAGGAATGCAAAATGATACAACAAATTGCAAAACAATTTGGCTGTTTCTTCTGAAGTTAAACATATACTTAGCAAACAATCCAGCAATGCTACCCCAAGGTATTTATCTAAGAGAAATAAAACTATGTGTTCATACAAATGCTTCTGTGTGAATGTTCGTCGTTGTTGTTGTTAGGTGACATTAAGTCAGTTCCAACTCATAGCGACCCTGTGTACAACAGAGTGAAACACTGCCCAGTCCTGTGCCATCCTCACAATCCTTGTTAACTGGCCACTGTTTTCTGTGGGGCCAGGTGGTTTCAGGGTTTGTTCACCACTCTCAGTTTCTTCCTCAGTGTTTGGTCTAACCGTGTTTTATATATTTTCTTGAATGGATTTTGGTAAACTGCACACGTTTAGAAATCTTTCATTTTGTTAAATTAAAAAATAATGGTACATAACTACAAATGGTATCTCACATAGCTTCAAGTTTCCCCACCTTTGTTCTTTTATAATATACTTTGGTTCTACTTTTATTTTGTTTGTGCTTCATTCTTTTGTTGTTGCTAATGTTTTGGGGAGTTTATTGATTTTATTACAAACAATAAATTCTTAAATACATTTACCAGCTCTCCTGCGCTTCTATTTTCTACATCACTTGCTTCTGCTTTTATCTTTATTATAATATTTTTTCTGCTTTCTGAAGCATTATTTTTCTGTGGTTTTCTGTATGTTCTAGTTAAAAGTCATGGTAGATTGTTTGCAAGAATGGCTATGATAACTCCCCGTTGGCGTCCTTCCCCTTGGATAATCCCCTCCCACACTGACTCTGGGCTTCACCATGTGACTTGCTTTCACTGATGGGGCAATAGCAAGCATACACAGCAGAGAATTACAAAGTGCTTCTGCACTGGGGTTTGCACTCTCTTGCTGCACTTGGAACCCTGAGATGGTTATGTGAACGAGCCCAGGCTAGCCTGCTGGACAAAGACCAGATGCAGAAGAACCAATGCACCCCAACCAACAGCCTGCCAACCACCAGATGTGTAAATAAGGCAATTCTAGATCAACCATCCTACCCACTGGCTGACCACAGACACATGAAAGTGTCCAGTAGAGACCAGCCACACCAACCCCAATCAGAAGAATAACCAACCACACGCGGAGCTAAACGCGGTGGTTGTTGTTTTGAGTCACTAAGTTTTTGGGGTGGTTTATTGTGCGCCAAAAGCTAAAAAAAACCCACTGCCATGAAGTAGATTCTGACTCATAGTGAACCTATAGGAAGGATAGAACTGCCGCATAGGGTTTCCAAGGGCACAGCGATTAAGAGCTCAAATGCTAACCAAAAGGTCAGCAGTTCTAATCCACCAGCTACTCCATTCTACTCTGTCCTATAGGGTCGTTGTGAGTAGGAATTGACTCAATGACAATGGGTTTGGTTTTTTGGTAAATCTTTACAGAAGCAGACTGTCACATCTTTTTCCCATGGAGCAGATGGTAGGTTCGAACCCCTGACCTTTTGGTTAGCAGCCGAGTGCTTTAACCACTGCACCATCAGGGTGCCAAAAGCTAGCAAATGTAAATGCTGTGTTTATAATGTTGGTTTTTGTTTTTACATAATAAAGTTAATTCCTGGTTACGAATTGTCCTTTGAGATGAGAATTGTCTGGCTGAATGCCATACATTTTGGTACATAGTGTTCCACACTGTAATTGAAATATTATATTTTTTGTTTCTTTTTGCTAATAATGAGTTAAGAAAACTTCCTCTTCTCATTTATTTCTAGCTTTATGGCATTGTAATACGTAAAAGTAACATGAACAATTTCTGCTTCTTTTCAACAATTACTGTTTTCTTTATGACTTAACAGTTAATGTTTATAAACGTTCCAATAGCTCAGGAAGAGAAGATATATTCTCTAGGATTCATATTTCCATGTATTTTCAATCAACCTTCCTCAGAAGGACAAGATTGTTGTTTTTGGCACCGCTGCATCCCCCGCAAGTGACTATTGCCTGGCACATACTCAAAAAAGTCGATTCCAGCTTATAGAGACCCTATAGGACAGAGTAGAACTGCCCCACAGAGTTTCCAAGGAGAGGCTGGTGAATTTGAACTGCAACATTTTGGTTAGCAGCTGAGGTCTTAACCACTGCTCCACCAGGGCTCCATTGCCTGACCCATAATGGGTAGTTATTTGTTGAATGAATGGATGGATGGATGTAACTAATAACATTAATTAGATCCTATATTGGCTTATCATGATTTATTATTTATGACTTATTGTTATGACTTATCTCACTAATATGCCAAAAGGTAAAATAAATATGTTAATCATTTTGCTACAATTGTGTTATTGTCAATTTCTCCATGTTTAATATTTCTAACACTCTTTTAACTACTTTATATAACGATGTCTTGGGCATAAGCTTTCCTCTATCTGGGAGGTTAGCTTTGATTTCTATAAAATCATAAGCTTTGTCATGTGATACATTATGCCATGAGTTTTTCTTTGTCTGATACTAGTATTGGAAGGAGGAACCCTGGTGGCTCAAATGATTAAGCGCTCAACTACTAACCAAAAGATTGGTGGTTCAAATCCACCCAGAGGCTCCTTGGGAGAAAGACCTGGAGATCTTCTCCCATAAAAATTATAGCCTAGGACAACTCTGTGGGGCAGTTCTACTCTGTCATATAGGGTCGCTATGAGTCGAAATTGACTCAATGGCACCCAACAACAGTATTGGAATCTCTGTGAACTGCTTTCCTGATGTATCATTGCCCCTACAAGGCAGACGCTGCTGGCTCATCACCCAATATCCATCCTCCTCTTCACCCCTGGTGTCATCGATTGAGTTGTGTCCCCCAAAAATATGCGTATCAACTTGGTTAGATTACGATTCCTAGTATTGTGTGGTTGTCCTCCATTTTGTGATTGATGTAATTTTCCTGTGTTGTAAATCCTAATCTCTGCCTGTGGTTAATGAGGCAAGATTAGATTATGTTTAAAAGGATTAAGGTGGGATGTAACACTCTTAATTAGGTCACATCTCTGATCCAATATAAAGGGAGTTTCGTTGGGGTGTGTTCCTATATTACCAATCATGTCCCAATGATCTCTGAAACCAAGAGATAAAAGGAAAGGGAAGAGAGCAGAGAGGGGGACCTCATACCACCAAGAAAGCAGTACCAGAAACAGTGCATCCTTTCGACCCGGGGTTCCTGCGTGGAGAAGCTCCTAGTCCAGGGGAAGATTGATGATAGGACCTTCCTCCAGAGCTGAAAGAGAAAGCCTTCCCCTGGAACAGATGACCTGAATTTGGACTTCCAGCCTACTAGACTCTGAGAAAATAAACTTATTTGTTAAAGCCATCTACTTGTGGTATTCCTGTTACAGCAGCACTAGATGACTAAGACACTTGGTAACAAGCATCATTTTTATTTAAGGCATCAATGTGCCCAGCTAAAAAGTTACACTTACCCTGAATAATAATTAGTGTTATTACTATCTACAAGATTTTTTCTTCAAGAATACTTTTTGACATTTCATTCAGAATTTCCAAAATCATCCTACATTTAAATAACTTCAGTGCTCAAAATAAACCTTGTTATACCATAACTTTATCATCATGGAGCTGTTACTTTTTTTCATCTCTTGGTTGGCTGATGTAGAACATCAAATGATATCTGAAGATGGTTAGCTCCGGGTTGTGTTTCTGATTCTCTGCCTACCTGCGATTACACCTTAAAAATCAATTATTCTGTTAATCAACCTTGACTGGGAACCAAGCTATTGGATTATGAAGGTTTTCTCTTACAACCTCAGCAGAGGCAGTGCCCAAGGGGCAGGCTGAACAGGTTTTTGGTTTTTCTCATCTATCCCTTTATCTGATTGGGTCAGTGGGTTCAAAACCCCTCGTGGTAATTGATAAGGTTCTTTTATTTTCCTCTTTCTTTTTTTCTCTGCAATCATGCCTGAATAAATAGATCACAAAGTGTAAATAAACTTACAGGGGAAAAAAAAAAAAACCTTTAGGACTCCAGGTGTAAGCAGAGTTCTCTAAAACAGCATCTTGTGGGTATAACTCCCTCAGGGAAGAAGTCTGAGTGAAAGAACAGGACACTGGCCAGTCTCTAGATGATTCATGGCATCTTAACTCTGTCTCTGACTCACATGAAAACCCAGCATCTGGGCACCCAGCTGGGACTTTATAGGTTTATGCAGAGTAGCCAGCATTGGGGTGCAAGGGGTCTTGTGGGGAATCAGGTTCTTGTGGATGCATAGATGTATGGGCATAGATGTATGGGTTTTGTAAAAGAAATAATTCATTTGAGGACAGAACAGGCCTCTCTGCAGTCCCAAACTGAGCCAGCAGGCTTGAACTCAGCTAAAGAGTTCCTCCCATGGACAGGAGAAACTGTCCTTGGTATCTTAGAATGCAGAAGCAGCTACACTTCTTGAGGAATTCAGAAGTCTACTGGGAAGACCTAAGTTCTAGCTAGAGACAAGCCAAGCTCACATCAAAACAGGCTTCTCAAGAATGACTGCCCACCTGAGAGCTACGGCAAGGTCTATGGAATAGATCCCCAAGAGTAGCAGTACAGCTATAGGAAACTACTGAAAATTCAAACCAGATTCAGAAGAATATGTAGAATGAGGGATATCCTTGCTGATGTCAGCTGGATCTTGGCTGATAACAGAGAATACCAGAAAGATGTTTATCTGTGTTTTATTGACTCTGCAAAGGCATTCAACTGTGTGGATTATAACGAATTATGGATAACATTGCGAAGAATGTGAATGCCAGAACTCTTAACTGTACTCATGGAGAAACTGTACATAGACCAAGTCAGGTTGTATCCTTTCACTGTACTTATTCTATATGTATGCTGAGTAAATAATCCAAGAAACTCGACGATAAGAAGAACACAGCATCAGGATTGGAGGAAGACTCATTAACAACCTGTGATATGCAGATGACACAACCTTGCTTGCTGAAAGTGAAGAGGACTTGAAGCACTTAC
>NW_004444005.1:9802585-9810309 GCF_000243295.1 Trichechus manatus latirostris | reverse complement strand
ATTCTAACTCAAAAAAAAAAAAAAAGATCAGATTTACTGGCCTGACAGAGACTGGAGAAACTCCAAGAGTATGGCCCCCAGACATCCTTTTAGCCAAGTAATGATGTCAGTCTGGAGGTTCACCTTTTAGCCAAAGATTAAACAGACCCATAGGACAAAACGAGACTAAAGGGGCACACCAGCCCAGGGGCAAGGACTAGAAGGCTGGAGGGGACGGGAAAGCTGGTAATAGGGAACCCAAGCTCAAGAAGGGAGAGTACTGACATGTCATGGGGTAGTTAACCAATGTCATAAAACAATATATGCACTAATTGTTTAATGAGAAGCTAGTTTGTTCTGTAAACCTTCATCTAAAGTTCAATTAAAAAAAAATCAAATGACATATTGAGTTGGGCAAATCTTCTGTGGAAGACCTCTTTAAAATGTTAAAAAGCAAAGATGTCACTTTAAGGACTAAGGTGTGCCCGAATCAGGCCATGATGTTTTCAGTGGCCTCATATGCACGTAAAATCTGGACAATGAATAAGAAAGGCTGAAGAAGAATTGACGCCTTTGAATTACAGTATTGGCAAAGAATATTGAGTATACCATGGACTTCCAGAAGAACGAACAAATCTGTCTTGGAAAAAGTAAAGCCAGAATGTTCCCTAGAAGCGAACAAGGCAAGACTTCAAGACTTCATCTTACATACTTTAGACATGTTATCAGAAGGGACCAGTCCCTGGAGAAGGATATCAAGCTTGGTAAAGTAGAGGGTCAACTAAAAAGAAGAAGACCCTCAACAAGATGGATTGACACAGTGGCTGCAACAGTGAGCTCAAACATAGCAACGATTGAGTTGCTATGAGTTGGAATAGACTTGACAGTACCTAACAACAACAACAAGTAGACAACCACCTTCCCTGATTCATCCCCAGCCCACCAGCTTCCTCAGCAACACTTCCAAACCTACCTCTCTGCTGGGGCCAAGGGACAAGTGTGTTTACAAAAGCTAAGCAGATACAAGAAAGGAGCATTTGGGATGCAGTCGACATAGCAAAGGTTAAGAAGAGAGACAAAAAACCCCATGGAAAGGAAAGGCTTAGGGAAATGGTTGTGGGTCATGTGGAAGTGTTTACTTCTCCTTGAGCTCTGGACACACTGATGGAGAGGACATTTCCCACAGCAACAAGTGCTGGGCAAACCCTGGATTCCCACTGGGTTCTAGAAAATCACGAGGCAGCTTGATCAACTTCCTGGTGGAAGACTTTTCCCATTGGGGTCAAGTTCACAAGTCCTGGAATCCAGACACCTAGAAGACCTGAATGCCATCTTGACAACACTGAAACCAAGATGTTGTCCTCTCTTCTATTCTCTTTGACTTCCACCAGCATCAGAGCCACAGCAGTGAAGAGCTGTCCCTTCCCTAGGCAAATGTCATGGCTGCCTCACTCTCGTCCTCAGTATCACAGGCAAAAAGCTAGCACTGGAGGCATTGTCCTGTTGACCCTGTAGAATGCGATGAAGCATGGGCCCATGGAGGCCTAGGATTCACATTCTCTCCAATGTGGAGGTGCTGAAGGAACCTCCTCATGTGTTAATCTCCTAAGATTGCTATAACACAAATACCACAACTGGGTGAGTGTCTTTAAAGAATAGTAATTTGTTATCTCACTGTATTGGAGACTAGGAGTTCAAATCAGGGCATTGCCTCTAGGGGAGGTTCCTTTCTTATTGGTAACCCCAAGAATCCCTTAGCATTCCTTTGCATTCCTTGGTATTCTTTGTCATTCCTCGGTGTCTGTCTTACCCAGTGTGTGTCTCTGTGGCTATTCTGCTCTTTGTATAAGACACCATTCAGAAGGGACTAGGTTTAGGACCCCCTGCTTGAGTATGAAGGAATCCTGGTGGTGCAATGATTAAGCTCTCAGCTGCTGACCAAAAAGTCAGCTGTTTGATCCCACGAGCCACTCTGTAGGAGAAAAGCCCTGGTAATCTGCTCCCCTAAAAATTACAGCTTAGGAAATCCTATGGGACAGTTCTACTCTGTCACATGGGGTTGGTATGAGTCGAAATTGACTCTATGGCACACCACAACAAAAAATCCAGTATGGCTTTATTAACATAACAAAAGACAACTCTATTTCTAAACTGAATCACATTCACAGGTACAGGGGTTAAGACTTCAACATAACTTTTGCAGGAACACAATTCAACCCATAACACCCCATCCCAGAGAATGTTCCACAGCCCGGATACTCCACTAAGACTGAGCTTGGGCAGGAATTAACATCTGAGGACTTCATTTACCATTGAGAACTTACTAACAAGACTGAGTTCAAATTGTTCAAAGTCACAGTCTTTTGTGCTGCCATCGGTTACTCTCCGTGGCACCATCTCTGCTGAGCTGTAGTAGGAAATAGAATAGAGGGTGAGTGGGTAGTCTGACCTTGGAGTTAGCTTAAATGATACTCTGCTCTGACCCCCTTCAGAAGCAGTATAGTGGCTAAGAGCATGGGCACAGGAGCCAGACTGCCTGGTGTGACCTGGTTTTGTGCACAAATAGCCAGTGGTAAAGCCTTGAGAAAGTCACTGAAACTTTTTGGGTCTCAGTTCTATAAAGTTGGATAATAAGAGTACTTACCTTGTGAGAATGAAATTCAATTAATACACATAAAGAGCTTAGACATATATTACATTATTATTGTCATCATCATTGCTGTGATCATCTTCATCATCATCATTATGATCATCAACAGCTAAATTGCTGGCAATGTTAAACTTTACCTGAGCCCTGTGCTCCTGGAAAACAGTGAGGGTTGAGAAATGCACCCCTCCACCCGCTTTTGTGTTCCAGGAAACAGCTTACTACACAGGACCACCCTTCTCCATGTGACTTAGATAAAATTCATAGATGCTTTCCCTTGTTTACCTATAAGGAGGCCAGAAATAGAACCTCCATATTTCCATTCTTTGCCTCATAAACAATTACCTGAACTGTTTGTCCCTACTGATCTATCAGACAAAAGTGTTTGTTAACTGACCTGGTCAAACATTAATTAAGCTTCTCTTTTTCACCCAGGCCCCTCAACTTCTACTCAAACTTAGCCTGAGCCAGCACACAACCCGTCTTTAACAGTCCCTCCCTAGAATTAACTGGCCATAAGGAAGGACATCTCTGAGCGGTTGCAATTCTAACCATACCACCCATTCCTCCACACTTGATTCTTTTGAGCCTTGTTTGCCCTGCTCCATAAAAGAAAATCCCTTTCTGAAATACTTGCAGATCTCAGAGCATTCTCCCTGTTGCAATATCCCCCTACCCCTATTGTAATAATCCCCTCCTCCTATTGCATTAATCCCCTCACCCTATTGCAATAATCCCTTCCTCCTATTGCAATAATCCCCTTACCCTATTGCAATAGTCCCCTTCCCCTTTTCCAATACTCTTTTCTAATAAAATCTCTTCTTACTTAAATCCAGATTTGTTTTCACTTGAAACTGTCCATGTCAGTGTTCCTTGTACGAAGAATGCTGAACTATTTGGACAACAATCTTCTAAAGCACGGCTGCTCTGATGATGCTGATGATCTCCTCCAGCTGTTGTTTCTCACACATAGTTCCCTGGGTGGGTCTGGGTATGTTATATTGTTAGCTGCCATCGAGTTGGGCTCAACTCATAGCAACCTCAGACACAATGGAACAAAACAGTCTCTGGTCCTGTGCCTTCCCCATGATCACTTACAGATTGGCTCATTGTGATTCATAGGGTTTTCACTGGTTGATTTTCAGAAATAAATTGCCGGGCCTTTCTTCCTAGTCTGTCTTAGTCTGGAAGTTCCACTGAAACCTGTTCAGCGTCATAGCAACACACAAGCCAACAATGACGGACATTGGCTGTACATGAGTGCATGGCCAGGAATCAAACCCAGGCATCCCACACGTTGTTGTTAGGTGCCGTCGAGTTGGTTCTGACTCATAGTGACCCTATATACAACAGAAAGAAACACTGTCCAGTCCTGTGCCATCCTCATGATTGTTGTTATGCTTGAGCCCATTGTTGCAGCCACTGGGTTGAGGGTCTTCCTTTTTTTCACTGGTCCTCTACCAAGCATGAGGTCCTTCTCCAGGGACTGATCCCTCCTGATAGCTCGTCGAAAGTATATGAGATGTAGTCTCGCCATCCTTGCTTCTAAGGAGCATTCTTGTTGTACTTCCTCCAAGATAGATTTGTTCTTTCTTTTGGCAGTCCATGGTATATTCAATATTTTTCACCAACACCACAATTCAAAGGCATCAATTCTTCTTCCGTCTTCCTTATTCAAAGTCCAGCTTTCAGATGCATATGAGGCACTTGAAAAAAACATGGCTTGAGTCAGGCATACCTTAGTCTTCAGGGTGACATCTTTGCTTTTCAACACTTTAAAGATGTCTTTTGCAGCAGACTTGCCCAGTGCAATGTGTCTTTTGATTTCTTGACTGCTGCTTCCATGGGTGTTGATTCTGGATCCAAGTAAAATGAAATCTTTGACAACTTCTATCTTTTCTCTGTTTATCATAATGTTGCTTATTGGTCCAGTTGTGAGGATTTTTTGCTTTCTTTATGTTGAGGTGTAATCCATACTGAAGACTGTAGTCTTTGATCTTCATCAGTAAGTGCTTCAAGTCCTCTTCATTTTCAGCAAGCAAGCTTGTGTCATCTGCATAATGCAGGTTGTTAACGAGTCTTCTTCCAATCCTGATGCCAAGTTCTTCTTCATATAGTCTGCTTCTCAGATTATTTGCTCAGCATACAGACTGAATAAGTATGGTGAAATGATACAACCCTGATGCACACTTTTTCTGACTTTAAACCAAGCAGTATCCCCTTGTTCTGTTTGAACGACTGCCTCTTGATCCATGTACAGGTTCCTCATAAGCACAATTAATTGTTCTTGAATTCCCATTCTTCGCAATGTTATCCATAATTTGTTATGATCCACGCAGCTGAATGCCTTTGCATAGTCAGTAAAACACGGGTAAACATCTTTTCTGGTATTCTCTGCTTTCAGCCAGAATCCATCTGACATCAGCAACGATATCTCTGGTTCCACGTCCTGTTCTGAATATGGCTTGAATTTCTGGCAGTTCCTGTCTATATACTGTTGCAGCTGCTTTTGAATGATCTTCAGCAAAATGATCTTCACATGGGAGAAGCGAATTCTACCACGGAACCACCAATGCCCTCAGGACTGTGTATACCCAAACCCATTGCCGTCGAGTCAATTCCAACTCATAGCAAACCTATAGGACAGAGTAGAGATTCCCCACAGGGTTTCCAAGGCTGTGAATCTTTATGGAAGCAGACTATCACATCTTTCTCCCACAGAGTGGCTGATGATAGTTTCGAACCACCAATCTTTATTTAGTTCAGCAGCTGAGCGCTTAACCATTGTGTCACCAGGGCTCCTTTGGACTTGTGTACAGGATCTGGAAATTCCTAGGTTCTTGTCTTATAACCATGAAAGCCCATTAATACTGCTCCTAAGCCCATTGTCTTTGGGCATTAAATATGGCAGAGGAGTAATCTGAGGCCAACAGGACTTTTGTTCAACGTTGGCATAGCTTCTCCCTTCTACCGGGGTATTTACACAATGGTTTTCTTTAATTTAAAATTTTCACTGGAGGTGTCTCATGTTGAGTTGAATGTGGTAAGCCCTTTCCACCTAATAAATGAGCTGTTTGTTCAAAGAAGAAAACTTAGTTTCCAGGTCGTCAATTTGTGCTTCAATTCTCTGTCTTCAGGTTTCTTAACCAGACCCATCAATTATCCACTTGTTGGCTCTCCATACTGTCTATTGCACCTCTTTCACCTCTCAAACCTCTTCCTCTTCCATCAATAACAATAATGAGCAGCCTCCAGGGGCAGTTTATTCACATCCAAGGTTGACATCAGGGTAGTTACTACTGTCATTATTTTTAGACGAAGTCAGTTAGAAACAGAGGGTCAGTAAATTGACCAAGATTAATCAGCTTGTCACAGGCAGTGTCAAGACCCGAAAGGAAGACATGGTATCCTCTCAAGGACGAAGAGAATGGGCATTGGCCTCCATTCCCACTGCTGTCTTGTCCACTCCTGAACCAATGATGAAATCCAGGGCACCACGTCATCTCTTGGTCCAGTGGGAAAGCCATGCCCAAAGGTCCAGTACGAACACCCTTCCCTCCCTGTGTACGAGCAGTGGAGTCAGGATCAGGGTGGGAGCCCCTCCTAGTAGGGAACTGTGATTACTGTCCGTCAGGGTTGTGCTGAGCACATCTGACGCAATTAACAGGGCCTCTGCTCCTGCTCCTTCTGGGCTCGTATTTAAAAATGCTCTTCCAAAGACAACATACACCAGACGGTGGCAAAAACAAAAACACCACTCAAAGGATCGCTCAGAAACTCAGCCTATTTTTTTTCTTTCTAGGCAGAAGCCCGTCCACCCTTGAGCGCTTTTACAGCCTTTATTAAGAGAAGCGAGAACTCAGTCTATTCGATTTATAATTGAAAATCATAAACTATAGCATTCACCTGCTGTTCCCATGCACGGGTGAAATGATACAAGGCTATTTCATCACTCAGCCTTGTAATTGGCATGAACTGGCATCAGTATGCGGCATGGTGCTCCCAGAGGCCCGCTAACAAGTTGATACAATGGCACAGGCTGGAGAGCAGAAATTTAGTAAAAATATTATTTCGTGCTGATTTGTTCTCTAACTCCTGCTTCGTGAAGAGTCACTGGGATGCACAAGAACACTTCATTAGTGGGGGCTGGAGGCATAGCAGACCTGGGTCCATTGTGGCCATATTGCCCCCTCCCCCCTCTCAGGAACGATTCCCCTGGTAAGAGGGCAGAAAGACCTGCCCTTGCTCACTCTCTGCCCCTAAAGTCCAGCACAGAGCACCTCCTGGCAGTGCCTCAGGCAGCACCATGGCCGGCCCAGAGTGGAGCCCAGTGGGGCAGATAAAGCCAGAGAATACATTACTTCACTTGTTGAAGGACTGTCCTGTGGGCTCTCAGGGCACCCCAGGTCCAGCAAGGCTGGTCTTTTCAGGGCTTCCATTATTTTAGCTACTGTGCCAAAGACTACAGCTTTGGAAACCCTATGGAGCAGTTGTACTCTGTCCTATAGGGTCACTGTGAGTTGGAATTGTCTCAACGGCAGTCGATTTGGGTTTTGGGGTATCATACATTATGCAAAAACTCAAATTCAGACAGATTAAGGAATTAAATGTTAAAAACAAAACATTAAGACTCTCGGTATTAAACACACATGGATATCTCAGAACTTGGGGTAAAGAATGATTTCTCACACAACTTGAAAATCTTTGATTTTAAAATGAAAGATTGATAAATTTGACTATGTTAAGACTGAGGACTTTGTCCATCAAAAGACCCACTAAAGAAAGTGAAAAGGCAATCTTCAAACTGGAAGATATTTCTAATATACAAAATTTACAGAAAGCTAGTATCGAGTATATCCATGTAATTGTCCAGCTTTCCCATGCATATAATGCGATTGAAAATACTATGGCTTGGGTCAGGGGCACTTTAGTCTTCAAGATGATACCTTTGCTTTTCAACACTTTAAAGAGGTCTTTTGCAGCAGATTTGCCCAATGCGATGTGTCTTTTGATTTCTTGACTGCTGCTTCCATGGGTGTTGATTGTGGATCCAAGTAAAATGAAATCCTTGACAACTTCAATCTTTTCTCCTTTTATC
>NW_004444005.1:9758853-9802382 GCF_000243295.1 Trichechus manatus latirostris | reverse complement strand
AGTCCAGCTTCTCGCATTATTTGCTCAGCATACAGATTGAATAGGTATGGTGAAAGAATGCAAATTGATGCTTTTGAATTGTGGTGTTGGCGAAGAATATTGAATATACCATGGACTGCCAAAAGAACAAACAAATCTGTCTTGGAAGAAGTACAACCAAAATGCTCCTTAGAAGCAAGGATGGGGAGACTACGTCTTACACACTTTGGACATGTTGTCAGAAGGGATCAGTCCCTGGAGAAGGACATCGTGCTTGGTAAAGTAGAGGGTCAGTGAGAAAGAGGAAGACCTCAACAAGATGGATTGACACAGTGGCTGCAACAATGGGCTCAAGCATAACAACGATTGTGAGGATGGCGCAGGACCTGGCAGTACATCTTTCTGTGGTACATAAGGTCGCTATGAGTCGGAAATGACTCAATGGCACCTAACAACAACAACAATATCCATATAAAGAACGTGACTATATAGAGTGAACATTCCTATATCTTATAACCCAGAAATTCCACTCCTGGGTATTATGTAAGAAAAATTATATTATGGTGAATGGGAGATAAGCATAAATCACAGGGCAGAGGCAGTTAAAGAGGAATTTAGACTCAGTCAGATCACGTTTGGTCTTGTGATTCGAGAGTCTCCTGTAGGGGAATTATGACCATTGTCCCCTGCCAGGGCCCAATTAAAGGGAGCTTATAAGAGTTTGGGTGGTGCAAATGGTTAACACACTCAGCCGCTAACTGAGAAGTTGGAGATTTGAGTCCACCCAGAGGTGCCTTGGAAGAAAGGCCTGGCAATCTAAATGGTGGTTTTAATTTTCATTTCCCTAGTGGTTAATTGGAGCCCTGGTGGCACAGTAGGTAAGCACTCAGCTACTAACTGAAAGGTCAGCAGTTTCAAATCCACCAGTGGATCCTCAGAAGAAAGATGTGTCAGTCTGCATCCATAAAGATTACAGCCTTGGAAATTTTATTTTGTCCTCTAAGGTTGATAGGAGTCAGAATCGACTCCACCGCAAAGGGTTTAAGGGTTAATAATATTAAGCATCTTTTTTGTGTGCTTATTTACCATCCATATATCTTCTTTGATGAAACATCTGTATAACTCTTATGTCTGTTATTTTGGCAGCATTATTTGCTTCTAACTATTGAGTTCTGAGAGTTCTTTATATATTCTGGAAACATGTCTTTTATCTGACATGTGACTTGCAAGTATTTTTTTCCAATCTATAGCTTATTGTTTCATCCTCTTTAAAAGGTCCTTTGCATAGTAGTAGTTTTTTTTAACTTCAATGAAGTCTTATTTATCTTTTTTTTTTCCTTTTATGGTTTATATTTTTAATATCATAGCTAAGAATTACTTGCCTAGCAGGTCACACATATTTGCTCCTATTTTTATTTTAAAAATTAACATTCAGTAAAATAGATCTTTTTTGATGTTGTGGGGTGACAGCAGGGGGTGGGTGCTGCCTAGAAATTTGGGGTGACCCACACTTGACATTGTCAATCAAAGACGTTCATCCCTCCAGTAACAACACAGCGGAATCTGGTAGAAATTTTTCTTTGATCAATAAAAAGAGAAGTGATGCTAACAGATTTGTGCACCTATGAACCAGGCATTTTTATAACATTATATCAAGTAAAAACTTTGACTTTCAAAAATTAACATGCAGTAAAATTGATCTTTCTTGGCGTACAGTTTTACGAGATTCGACACCTGTATAGACTTACGTAAACACCGCTATAATCAAGGAGGGAAACAGTTCATCATCCCCTTAAAAATTCCCTCTATCTATTCCTCTCTAGTCACACGTACACACACACACACCACCACTAACCTCTGGCGACCACTGACCTGTGCTTCTAGTTTTGTCTTTCCAATAGGCCACATAAATGGAATCACACAGCGTGTAAGTTTGTGAGACGGGCTTCTTTCACTCAGCATGGCGTCTTTGAGATCCACCTATTCATATTGTGTGTATCAACACGCGTTCGTTTTTTATTGCTAAGTGGTATTTTATCCTATGGATGCACCACGGTTTCTTTACCCTTTGGTCCTTTGTACTTTTTTGCAATTGTGAATGAAACATCTAGAAACATCTGTGTTGTGTGAAGTTTTATTCCTCTGTAGTGAATACCTAGGAATGGGATTGCTGGGTCATATGGCAAGTGTATGTTTAACTTTATAAGAAGCTGCCAAACTATTTTCCCAACTGACTGTATATACTACTTTGCATTTCCACTCACAAGGTGTGTGAGTTCCAACCACTTCACATCCTCACTAGCACTTGATATTGTCAGGTTTTTTATTTTAGCAATTATAAAATGTGTAGTTGTATCTTATAGTGGTTTTCATTTGTATATTCCTAGTGGCTAATAAAGGAGCCCTGGTGGCTGCTAACTGAAAGGTTGGCCATTCAAATCCACCAGAGGTTCCTCGGGAGAAAAGAATTCAAGATCTGCTTCCATAAAGATTACAACCTTGGAAACTCTACGGGACAGTTCTACTCTGTCTTACAGGGCATTGTGAGTTGGAATCGACTCCACCGCAATGAGTAACGAGTATCTAATAATGCTGAGTATTTTTTCATGTGCCTATTTACCATTCATATACCCTCCTTGGTGAATCATCTGTACAAATCTTAAAGCCATTTTAAATTTTCCTGCTAGATTGTCTCTTACTGTTGAGTTTTGAGAGTTCTTTATATATTCTGGAAATGTGCATTTTGCCTGATGAGTGATTTGCAAATACCTCTTCCCAATCTGTAGCTTGTCTTTCATCCTCTTAACAGCGTTTTTCACAGAGCAAAAGTTTTCAAATTGATGAAGTCTTATTTATCTTTTTTTTTTCTTTTACGTATCTACTTTTTAGTATCATTTAAGAATTATTTGCCTAATGGTTCAGAAATATTTGTTCTTGTTGTAAGCCATCAAATTGATTCCAACTCACAGGATCTTATTGGACAGAGTAGAACAGCCCCATAGGGTCTCCTAGGCTGTAATCTTTATGGTAGCAGATTGCAAGGTTTTTTCTCCTGTGGGGTAGCTGGTGGGTTTGAAACTCCAACCTTTTGGTTACCAGCTGAGTGCTTAACCATTGTGCAACCAGTGCTCCTTCATAAATATTTCTAAATATTCTATGTTTTTCTTCTAGAAGTCTTACACTTTCTCTCTTACATTTGCATCCATTTCCCTTTTTGAGTTAATTTTTGTATAAGTTATAGTTGAATTTAAGCTTCTTTTTTTGCATATGAATGCCCAATTGTTCTAGCACTATTTGTTGCAAAGACATCCTTTCTGCACTGAATTGCCTTTACACCTTTGTCAAGAGTCAATTGGTCATATTCCTGTGTGTCTGTTGCTATACTTTCTGTTCTGTTCCTTTGGTTTATATTTCTATCCCTTCACCATGTAATGTTGTCTTGATTACTGTAGGTTTATACCAAAAAAAACCAAACACATTGCCATTGGGTAAATTCCAGCTCATGGTGACCCCGTATGTTACAGAGTAGAACTGCTACATAGGGTTTTCTTGGCTGTAATCTTCACGGAAGCAGATTGCTAAGCCTGTCTTCTGTGCCATCCCTGGTGGGTTCAAACCACCACCTTCAGGTTAGTAGTTGAGCACAAAGCCTTTGCACCACCCGGGGACCTGTTATAGCTTTATGGTAAGTCTTAAACTCAGGTAATGTGGTTCCTCCAAATTTGTTCTTCTCTATAAAGATTGTTTTGATTATTCTAGTTCCTTTGGTTTTCCATATAAATTTTAGAATCAGTTTGTCTATGTCTCCAAAAAATCTTGCTGGGATTTTTATTAGAATTGCATTACGTCTCATTAAACCTATAGGTCAACTGGGAAGAATTTATAGCTTAGCCATACTGAGATTTCCCATCCATGAACATGGTATATCTCTCCATTTACTTAGGTCTTTGATAGCTTAATCCATGTTTTGTTTTTTCAGCACACTGATCCGGTTTTGTCATATTTAAAATCCAGCATTTCACTTGGTATGGAACTATTTTAAATGATATTATTTCTGTTAATTTTATGTCCAATTTTCATTGCTAGAATAGAGAAATATAATTAATTTTTTTGTGTTGGCTTTGTATCCTGTAACTTTGCTAAACCCAATTATTAGTTCTAGTAAATTTTTTGAAGATTCATTAGGGTTTTCTATGTACACAATAAGATCACATATAAATAGTAATGATTTTATTTATTTATTTCCAATCAGTATGCCTTTTAATTCTTTTTCATACCTTAATATACTACCTAGGACTTCCAGTATGATGGTGAATAGAAGTGGTGACAATGTACATTCTTCTCTTGTTCCTGATCTTAGGAAGAAAGCATTAAGACTTTCACTATTAATTATGATGTTGGCTGTAGGTTTTTTGAGGATGCCCTTTATCAGGTTAAGGATGTTCATTTGTATGCCTTATTTTTTGATATTTTTTATTATGAATGGAGTTGAACTTTGTGAAGTGTTTTTCTGCAAAAAAAAAAGATATGACCATATGGTGTGTACTGATGGATTTTTAAATACTGAGAAAATATTGTATTCCAAGGATAAACCTCACTGTGTCATGGAGAATTATTCTTTTTCTGTATTGCTGGACTCAGCTAATATTTTGATGAGGATTTTTGCATCTCTGTTCATAAAGAATTTTGTTGTTGTTGTTGTTTCTTTGTTTTGTACTCTCTTTGTCTAGTTTGCTTCCAGGGTAGTTTTCAGCCTTATAAAATGACATCTTTGTTGTACAGAACTTGGAACCTTTTTCCACTGCTGATGGAAATGCAAAGTAGTACAGCCACTGTGGAAAACAATTTGATGATTTCTCAAAAAGTTAAACATAGAACTCCCAAAGTACCCAGTAATTTCACCCCTAGGTGTATACCCAAGAGACCTGAAAACAGCAACACAAACAGACGCATGTACACCAATGTTCATTACAGCACTATTCACAATAACTGCAAGTCGAAACAACCTAAATGTCCATCAATGGATGAATGGATAAACTAAATGCAGTACACACATACAACGGAATACTACTAAGCCATAAAGAGAAATGAAGTCCTGCTCCACGCTACAACATGGATGAACCTCGAAAACCTTATGCTCAATGAAAAAAATAAATCACAAAAGGACAAATATTGTATGATCTCACTTAAATGAAATAGTAAGAATAAGCATATGTATAGAGACCAAAGTTTATTAGTGGTTACCAGGGGTTGGAGGGAGGGAGAAAGGGGAGTCATTGTTTAGGAAGCAGTGAGTTTATGTTTATGGTGATGGGAAGTGTGGCAATGATTATGGGTGGTGATTGCACAATATGATTAAAGTTATTGGTATCACTGAAGTGTATACCTAAAAAATGTTGAATTGGCAAAAAATAAAAATAAATAAAATGAACTCTTTAATTCTTTACTGAAAAAGACTATATACAGTTTGTGCTATTTTTTTTAATTGCTTGGTAGAATTCACCAATGAAACCATCTGGGACTGGGGATTTGTTTGGGGGGAGGTTTTAAACTATAAATTCAATTTATTTGATAGATATAGGACTACTTAGTTATCTTATTCTTCTTGAAAGATTTACGGTAGTTTGTGGCTTTCAAGGAATTGATCCATTTCATCCGTGTTGTCTAGTTTATGTGTGTAGAATTATTTGTGTTATTCTCTTATTATTCTTTTAAAGTCTGTGATGTCTGTAGTGATATCCTCTCTTTCATTCCTGAAATTGTTGCTACCATATAGTGGATTTTGTTTGTTTGATTGATCAATTCGATTTTTTTTTTAACCTGTCTGGCTGGAGGTTTATCAATTTTACTGATTCTTTCAAAGAACCAGCTTTTAGTCTTATTTTTTTTTCTGTTTTGAATTTCATTTATTTCTGCTTTTATCATTACAATTTCCTTTGTTCTTGCCTCTCTTTTTCTATAGTCTTAAAGTAGAATCTTGGAGTCCTTGGGTTGTACAAATGGTTAACATGCTCAGTTACTATCTGAAAGGTTGGAGATTCAAGTTCACCCAGAAGGCACCTCAGACAAAAGGTCTGGCAATCTACTTCCAAAAAATTCATTCATTGAAAACCCAATGGAGCTCAGTTACTGTGATATACATAGGGGTCACCATGAGTCAAAATTGACTCAACAGCAACTGTTAAGGTAGAAGCTTAGATTATTAATTTTGGTAAAATGTTTTCACATATAAACATTTAATGCTATAAATTTTCCTCTGGAAACTTTATTAGCTGCATCCCACAAGTTTTTGTATGTTTTATTTTCATTTTTGATCCATTCTAAATAGTATCTAACTTTTCTTAAAGTTTCCTATTGACTATGTATTATTTAGAAGTGTCTCATTCAATTCCCACGTGTTTATACAGATTTACTGGATATCATTCTCTTATCAATTTCTAGTTTAAAGAACATACTTTTTGTTTAAAGAAGATACTTTTTATGATTTCAATTCTTTTAAATTTGTTGAGGTTTGTTTTATGACCAATATACTAGTCCATTTGGTGAGTATTCTGTGTGAAAAGAATGTGCATTCTCCTGTTATTGGCTGAAGTGTTTTATAAATGTCATTTATATCCGTTTGGCTCATGGTATTGTTTAGTATTCCAGATCCTTTCTAGTTTTCTACTTGTTCTATCAGTTACTGAGAGGAGAGTGTTGAAGTCTCCAAATATAATTGCCATTTTTATCCATTTTTCCTTTCAGCTCTATCAGTTCTTGCTTCATTTTATTTTGAACCTCTATTTTTAGTTGCAAAAACATTTAGTATTATTATGTATCGTGATGCAATGTCCCTCTTTATCCCTGATGATTTTTCTTTCTCTGGAGTCTACTTGGCCTGGTATTAATATAGCCATTCCAAGTTTCTTTTGATTAGAGTGTGTGTGCATGGTATATCTTTAATTACTGTTTTACTGTTAACTTATATTAAAGTTTTTTTTAAACAGCATATCATTGTGTCTTCTTCTTATCAAATCTGACAATCTCTTCCTTTTAAAAACATGATTTTACTAATTTTTATTTTCTATTTCATCAATTTTTACAGCCTTATTAAGGTATATTTCAAATACCATAAAATTCACCCACTTAAAGTATGCAGTTGATTGGTTTTTAGTATATGCACAGAGTTGTGCAACCATCACTGCAAACTAATTTTAGAATATTTTCAATGCCCCAAAAAGAAACTTCATACTCATTAGCATTCATTCTCCATTTCTCCCACCCCAACACCTGGCAACCACTAACCTACTTTCTCTCTCTATGGATTTGCCTATTCTGGACATTTCACATAAATTGACTCATACATTTGTAACTGAATTCCAATCTCTACTTTTTAATTGGCATGTTTAGGCTATTTACATTCCATTTTTGTTCCCTGTTTCTCATTTCCTGGTTGGATTATTTTAATATTATTAGTAATTTATTTTATCTATTGAGTTTTTCAGTATACCTCCTTAAGCAGATTTTTTTAGTGGCTGCTCTAGGAATTATGATATACATACTTAACTTTTCATGGACTATGTAGAATTAATATTTCACCACTTTAGGCAGAATATAGAAACATGAACATCACATAGATTTCTTTCCCATCCCCCTTACATTGTATTATTCATGTACATTACATCTGCAATCATCGAGAATACTGTTAATGTTATAATTTTGCTTTCAATAGTCATACTTAAAGAATTTAAGAGAACAGTCGATTATATTTACCCAAATATTCATCGTATCTTTTGATTTTCCTTCATTATAAATGTTTCAGATTCCTCTCTGGTATGATTTTCTTCCTTCTGAAGAACTTCTTTCAGAATTTCTATTAGAGCAGGCAACAAATTCTATTAGGTTTCTTTCATGTCTTTCTTTCACCTTGGTTCCTGAAAGATATTTTTGCTGACCATAGAATTCTAGGTTGACAGCTCATTTCTTGCAGAACTTTAAAGATGTTATGTCGGTTCCTTCTGGCCTCTCTGGTTTTTTATCACAAATCTGCAGTCATTTGAATCTATCTTATGTGCTATTCAGTGTCTTTCACTGGCTAATTTCAAAAAGGTTTTTTACTTTGTCTTTAGTGTTTTTTTTTTCAGTTTGATTATGATTTGTTTGGTCAAGGACTTCTTTGAGTTTATCCTGCTTGGAATTCTTTAATCTGTAAGTTTATGTCTTTTCCCAAATCTGAGACATTTTCAGCCAATTTTTCTTCAAATTTTTTTTCTGTACTATGTTCTTTTTTCTCTCTTTCTGGGACTCTGATGACATGAATGTTGCTATTTTTGTTGTTAGTTGCCATGTAGTTGGCTCCAACTTACGGAGACTTTATATATAACAGAATGAGATGTTGCCCAGTCCTGCACCATCTTCCTGATTCTTGGTATGTTTGAGTCTATTGTGGCTATTGTGTCAATCTATCTCATTAAGTGTTTCATTTTTGTTGGCCTTTTACTTTACCAAACATGATGCCCTTTTCTAGTGATTGGTCTTTCATGATGACAAGTCCAAAGTAAGTGAGTTAATTCTTGCCATCCTCACTTCTAAGGAACTTTCTGGTTGTATTTCTACAAACTTCATGGATCGCATAAACGTTAGACTACTTAATATTGTTTCGTGGGTCCTTGAGGTTCTTTTCATTTTTTTCAACGTTTTCTCTCTGATATTCAGATTGGATAATGTCTGCTGACCTATCATTAATTTCACTTACTCTTTCTTCTGTCATCTCCAATCTGTTATTAAGTCCATCCAAAGAATTTTTGTTTCAGTCATCATACTCTTCAGTTCTAAAACTTCCATTTGGTTCTTCTTCATATCCTCTATTTCTTTACTGAGACTTTCTATCTTTCTATGCATTTCTAAAGCATTTGCCTTTACTTCTTGGAGCATAGTTTTGACAGCTACTTTTAAATGTTGTTCAAATAATTCCAAAATCTGTGATATCTCAGGGTAGATGTTTGTTTACTGTCTTTTACTTTACAAGTTTGACTTTTTCTTGGTTCTATGTATACCGTTTAATTTTGGATTGTATCTTAGAATTTTGAATATGATGTTTTGAAACTCCTGACCTTGTTTAAATTCTATGGAGAAAGTTGATGTTTTGTTTTAGGGAACAATCAACCTTGTTATGTTCAGACCAAAAGTTCTGACACTCCTTCTGTGGCTTGTGGCTCCAATGCCAGTTAAGTTTTCAAACACTTTGAAGTGCTATTCAGATCTGTCCAGCATGTGAGCCACCAAATAGCCAGCCTGGGACTTGGACAGCAGTCTATGCTGTAGTTTAGTCTTCAAAATCTATGGCATGCTATTTAGGGTCAGATCCATTTATGTACAGCGTGGAGGGGTGAACCCAAGAGTTTATACACCTTTTTATAGAACAACTCCCTTGATTTACTTCCTCTTTATGATCTCCCAACACTTTTTGGTTCCCTGAATCTCCTTTTTGAAGTCTTCAGTCAGAAACCTGTGGCAGTCATTTCTCTGCTCTGCCATTCATTTCCCATAATTGCATCTGTGTCCAGACCAAGCAGCACAAGGACGGGGGAGGGGGAGAAGCAATAGGAATTCATCCTCTGCTTGTAGGACCACCTCTAGTCAGTGGGAATAATCACCTTCCCTAAGAATTAGGTGCATGCCCTAAAATTTTTGCTGCTGTCATGTGGTATTTCCTGGGTTGCAGAGACTACAGAGAGTTGATACAAGAAAGAAAAAAAAAAGCACTAGATTTCCCCACCGTTTTTAAACCTTTGGAGTCCCCTTTTCTGTTCCTCAAACCAGAAATCAAAGCCTTTTCTCAAAGGTTTCTCTGTTTGTGCTCAGTGCACACATCCACATTTCATAAAAGCAAACTCACTGCCATCGAGTGAATTCCAACTCGTAGTGACCCTATAGGCAGGAACGGATTACCCAATAAGCAAGGTATGCATGGGCTTAATTGTGTTTACCTACTAGTCCGCAGTGCACAATTTCACCAGGTTTTCACCACACCCTTCAATTAAGCCTATGCATACCTTGATTACTGTAAGTCGGTGCATACTATGCTTACTGGCTAATCCACCCCTGCCTATAGGGCAGAGTGGAACTGCCCCATATGGTTTCCAAAGCTATAAATCTTTACAGAAGCAGACTGCCACATCTTTCTCTGGCAGAGCTGCTGTTGGTTTCAAACTACCAATGTTTTGGTTAACAGCCAAGTGCTTTAAACCTTGTTCCACCAGGGCTCCTGTTTCACATTTCATGCTGCCTTGAAATCCAGGCTGGGTGGTACCAGAGAGAAATAAAATGGCAGACTTACCACCAGTTTGGTGGAACTTTGAATTCTGGTCTCCTTCACCAATCCACCTGCTACCATTTACTGAGATAGCTGCTCCACCACGCCCCTTTGCCCAAGTCTCAGATGACTACCCATCTCCTCCAGGAAGCCCTCTCTGAGTCCCTCTCTTTCCTCAGTGAGCTCCCTGAACTCCGCAATGCACTTATGGCCCTCTCACTATTTCCAGCTCTAGCCAGCCCCACCTGGACAGGGAAGTCCCAAGGGAAAGGCATGGGCTGGTCATCACAGTGACTCAGCACAGGCCTGGCCCTCCTGAAGATCTCGGTAAGTTCTCAGTACCCAGCAAACAGACCCACGTACTTTGCCAACAGAAGACAGGAGTCAGGACTGCCAGATCACTGAGAAATAAGAACGCCCACTGTCTTCCTGTCCAGAGAGCATGGGCCCATCTCTGCGCAGTTGCTTTGTTTCTCATAAAGACCCAGAGAGTTCTCAGAGTCTGGGGTAGCTCCACTCCTAGGACACAGCTTGCACACAGTTTCCAGACAGTGTCTATAGGTAAAGATGGAGCCCCAATCTGCCTCTGCCCACCCCTAGTGTTTCTGAGCCCTGGTTCTTCCCCTGGAGCTCTCTGCTCCTGAGAGTCAGGCTGGCAAGACTAATCCCTTCCAGTCACCAGGCTTTCCCCAGGACTGTGTAAAATGGGGGGAGTAGTAGCATCAGTGTCAGAACCTGTTTAGCTTAAGGAGAGATAATGACCAGGATCAGCCCAAAGGTGATTCTTATAAGATGGAGATCAGACATACCTCCGCTCTCCAACTTTTTACCAATTGTTACATCAGTCATCCCTCCCACGGCACTCCTTACTTCTCTGCTGGGTTCAGTAATTTATTGCAATGGCCACACAGAACTCACAGACCATACTTACAGTTAAGTGGCTTATTAAGGAAAGGTTACAATTCAGGATCAGGATCAGGAAGCATGTAGGCAGAGTCTCCCTTCTTCACTGCGGGACAGCTCTTCAGCCCCTCTTGACCCTGCAGGCCTCCGCTCAGCATCCTGAGAACATACTCTTCTCGGCCGCCTGAATACAGGCCTCCTCTTGGCCCCCTCAGGACAGGCTCCTGTTGGCCCTGCTGTCTGTCACCACCAGCTTTGCTGCTGGGCCCCTTCCAGACCTCTCACTGTCTTAAGTGTTACAGCCCTTGACCTGTGTTACACCTCTTTTAGGAGGATCCTTGTCTCCTCTCTCTCTCTCTGCTTCTTCTCTCTTCTTTCTTCCTTCTGCTTCTCTTCCTGCTTCTTTCTGGCTCAAAAACCTCTGTGGGGTTGACTGCTTATATACACAACTCCTTGTCAATTTCAAGGCATGGCCTCTCCCAGCAGGGGTCATGAACTGACCAATCCCCTCTCAGTAGGCCACAGACATTTCATTTGCATGGTATTGTTGTCGTTGCTAGGTGTCGTCAATTCTGACTCATAGCAACCCTATAGGACAGAGTAGAACTGCCCCCATAGGGTTTCCAAGGAGCAGCTGGTGGATTTGAACTGCTGACCTTTTGGTTAGCAGCTGAGCTCTTAACCACTGCACCACCAGGGCTCCTCATTTGCATAGTAGGCTACAATTTATCACATTTGCATAGTCTATTCACCAATCCCTGCAAGGTGCATGCCAATCACAGGGCAGGCTGCAGCCCAGGGCCAGACATAAAATATCAAACTATCCATGTTTACAGCTTACCCAGGGAATATCAACCAATCTGGACAAAACTAACAAACCCTCTGGGGTAGAAAACTAGGGCCATGGTAACTCTCAGGGCTTAGGAAGTTTTTCCAAAGAGCCAAAGCAAAAAGGTCACATAAAAGGACTCATTTCACCACAGGCTGCCTTGCTCAGCTCCAAGGCACATCATTGATCTGTGTCACCTCCTCTGCCCACAAAGCTCCTCTTCTAAAATCAGATGCTGCAGAGTCAACTCTGACTCATGGCACCCCTATGTGTGCCAGAATAGAACTGTGCTCCAGAGGGTTTTCAGTGGCTGATTTTTCAGAAGTAGATCACCAGAACTTTCTTCTGAGGTGCCTCTGGGAGGATTCGAACCTCCAACCTTCAGGTTAGTAGCTGAGCATGTTAACCATTGACACCACCTGGGGACTTTTTCTTTTCCCAAAAGCATTGTCTTTTATTTATTTTATTATTATTATTATTACTAAATGAAACACTGCCCGGTCCTGCACCATCCTCACAATCATTGTTATATTTGAGCCCTTCGTTGCAGCCACTGTGTCAATCCATCTCATTGAAGGTCTTCCTTTTTTTCGCTGACCTTCCACTTTACCAAGCATAATGTCCTTCTCCAGGGACTGATCCCTCTTGATAACATGTCCAAAGTATATGAGACGAAGTTTAGAGCAGGAAAATAAACGCTGCCTCTTGCCGGGTCCCCAGCACCTCCAAGCCCAGGGTACAGGAAGGGGGCCATGGACCCCTGCTCCTCTAGCCAGCTGGGCCCAGTGCCTGTGCCTTCCTGGGTGGCTCAGCCTTTGCCTCCTCCGCCAGGAGTGCCGGCCATTCAAAGGGAGCAATTATGTGCACGTGCCTTCCAAGTACGCAAGGGGGTTTGTGCTGCACACACGGGTTTTTTCTGGGTCACCAGTCAGAAGAAATAGAAGATTCTGGTGGAGGTACAGAGATGCGGCAGGTACCAAGTTTCAGACACCAGCTTGATGCGATAGCAGAGGCCAGCAGGGAACAGGGGCCTGCAGCCCAGCCCAGGCCGTCCCCACCAATGGCTGCATACCTTGAGCAGGACCCGCACCTCTCTGGGCCCAGTGACAATGACAGCCCCACTTGCTGTGCCAGGGAAGGAGCATGAGCGCGGCATCTGTGCACGACTTCACGTTTCAGCAGCCACTTGTATCTCCACAGAGTCCCTCGGTGGCAAAAGTGGTTGACAAGCTCAACTACCAGCCAAAAGTTTGGTGGTTCAATTCTACTTAGCGGTACCTTGGAAGAAAGGCCTGGAGATCTTCTTCCAAAAGGTCACAGCCATGAAAACCCTACAGCATACAGTTCTAATCTGCACACATGGGGTTGCCATGAGTCGAAATCAACTCAAGGCCAACTGGGTTTTTTTTGGATCTTCATGGTGCATGGTTGTCAGAGGACCTGCAACCACACACACTCGGGACACACTGCTGCTGGACCATGGGGCCAAGCCCTCACTTCACATGTGGGGAAACTGAGGCCCAGGCAGGCACAGATGGTTCTGGGCTGCCCCAGGTTGGGGTAGGGAGACTGGACCTCAAACCAAGATCTTGACCCTGGCGTATGGCTTTTCCCAAGCCCAGCAGGTTGCTCTAAGTCCTCAAAGGAAAAGGCTTTGACTCCCCTCCCTCTGGAAGCCTCTGAGCAGTTAACTCAGGGCTGTGCCCCCTGTGGTTGTTGAGGAGCTTACCAACGGTGCTGCCTTGGAGGGGCCCCTCCCTGCTCCATGTGTCCCCAACCCTTCACAGCCACTTCTCCTGCCATCCATGTGTCAGCCCACCTGAAGGGGACCCAGTGACACACTTTGTTTCCCATCTGCAGTGGCTCACACGTGTGCTCACTGCTTCCTGAACATGCACCATCCTGCCCTCTAAGCCCCTTCTCCCTGCCTCAGCTTCTCCTCTGCAAAAGGAAGAGTGGGATTGGATTCCATGATTCCTGACGATTCCGATTCCATGCTTTGAGCAAACACCTCCAGCCTTGGGACCCCCAGAGAGCCTCCCCCGACCCTGTCCTCGCCACCACACACAGGCCTCTCTCAACACTTACCAGTCACGACTGGCACTGAGTCAACCCTGAGTCATGGTGAGCCCCATGTATCAGAGTAGAACTGTGCTCCATGGTGTTGTCAGTGGCTGATGTTTTGGAAGGAGACCACCTGGCCTTTCTTCTGAGGCACCTCTGAGTGGACTTGAACCTCCAACCTTGTTGCTAGCAGCCGAACTCTCCCCACCCCTTCCCTTAGCATTTCCTAACTCCTTCCTCCCTGTCTTCCTCTCCACTGCACATGCCACCTGACACCCTGCAGACACATCCTTGCTGGGACTTATCTGCCTCCTCCCGCTGGAGTCCAGGCTCCTCAAGAAAGGGCACAGGGTCTCCCAGGCCAGACTTGTCACCTGGGCAGGACAAGGTGTCTGGCCAGCCTTGGTCAACAGTGGGGTGATGGTGCAGGGCTCCTCCAGTGCCTGGCACCTAGGACACTTTCCACCTCATGTCCTTCCTTCCCGGGGCTCCAGGCAGGTGAGCAGGGCAGAGTCACAGGCCTAGGAGGACTACGAGCCAGGAGCAACCATCCTCAGAGCCCTGAGACGCCTGCTGTCTGCTCCAGGATGGGAGTGGTGGAAGGAGGTCTGCTATTGCTGTTGGCTCGCCATTGATGGTGGTGGTGGTGCTTCTGTTCATTTTGTTTTGTTGTAATGGAAGAGGCTGAGCATGGCCTATGCTGTTGGGAAAGAGGGAGGCAGGGAGACACCGAAGGACAGAGATGCTTTGAACATGCTCAGGGTCACAGAGCAGCAGGTGGTAGGGACTCACACCCAGAGTCCAAGAGCTGACCGCTGCCATCCACCAACACCGTGACCACCACACTGACCACCAACTCATCCGACCCACACCCAGAGTCTGCGGACTGACTACTGCTGTCCACTAACACTGTGACCACCACAATGACCACAATCTCATTCAACCCACCCAAAGTCTGAGTGCTGACTACTGCCGTCCACCAACACCATGACCACCACAATGACCACAATCTCATTCAACCCACCCAAAGTCTGAGTGCTGACTACTGCCGTCCACCAACACCATGACCACCACAATGACCACAATCTCATTCAACCCACCCAAAGTCTGAGTGCTGACTACTGCTGTCCACCAACACCATGACCACCACAATGACCACCAACTCATCCGACCCACACCCAGAGTCTGAGGACTGACTACTGCTGTCCACTAACACTGTGACCACCACAATGACCACAACCTCATTCAACCCACCCAGAGTCTGAGTGCTGACTACTGCCGTCCACTAACACTGTGACCACCACAATGACCACAATCTCATTCAACCCACCCAGAGTCTGAGTGCTGACTACTGCTGTCCACTAACACTGTGACCACCATACTGACCACATCTGACCTACACCCAGAGTCTGAGCACTGACTACTGCCGTCCACCAACACCGTGACCACCATGCTGACCACTGCCTCACATTCCCATGGCCTCATCCACAAAGCCCAGCCTGGTCCACTCCAGACCTCTGAGTGCTGCTGGAGGAAAACCCACACCCCAAACATCAGCCCAGTGGAGACCCACAGCCCACTCCACCAGGACCCTACACAACTCTTCAGTCCTGGAGCTTCCTTGGTTCTCTACGCTTTGGTTTCCTCACCCATAAAACATAAATAATAATCCTAATAATAGTCCCAACCATACAAGATGGTTGAGGGGACCAAATGAGATCCTGCCCATAAGGCTTCAGCGCTGCACCTGGGACGTTGAAGGTGCTCACTAAGTGTTGACTAAATCATTATTGTCATTAAGTTGGTATCAGTCAGGGCCCCACGAGGGAACAGATGGCACATTCACGTCAGGATAACAGAGGTAGGAGCAGGTGCAAGGAAACCCTAGGGAGAGAGCATCCCCCAGGGTGTCAGGGAGCTGCTACCACCCTCAGCCCCCAAGGGACAGGGGAGCCAGCACTGATGAGATAGAAGGGGAAAGAATCATGGAGAGAAGACCACCAAAGAGGAGACTGGCTCCAGGTCCAGCACAGCCTAGCGATCAGCATCCCAACCACATTCTCCTCCCTGCCCCAACCTCCTGCATACTCCCTACTGCACGCCTAAGCGATGGGAGTTGGCCGGGGTTAAGAGGCGAACAGTTTCCTGAAGGCCTGGGTGTTAAATGCTTGTTTCTGTTCTGGGTGCTGGTCATTGGTTGCTGGGTATTGTGTGCTGATGCTGGGTTCTAGGTGCTGGTACTGGGTGCTGATACTTGGTTCTGGGCACTGGTGCTGGGTGCTGGTGCTGGATACTGGTACTGGATGCTGGATGCTGGGCACTGGTGCTGGGTGCCGGTGCTGACACTGGGTTCTGGTCACTGGTGCTGGGCACTGGTGCTGTGTGCTGGGTGCCAATACCAGGTTTTCGGCACTGGTGCTGGATGCTGACACTGGATGCTGGGTGCTGGTGCTGTGTGCTGAGTGCTCAAGCTGGGTACTGGTGCTGGTGATGGTCCTGAGCACTGGGTGCTAATGTTGGCTGCTAGGTGCTGGTGCTGGGTGCTGGGTGCTGCATCTGGGTACCAGTGCTAGGGATAGTGCTGGGGACTGGGTGCTAATGCTGGGAGCTGGTCCTGGATGCTGGGTGCTGGTACTAGGAGTTGGACACTAGACTCTGGTGCTGGTGCTTGGTGTTAAGTGCTGAACCTGGGTACTAGTACTAGTGCCGGTGCTGGATGCTGGTGTTGGGTACTGGTCCTGTCCTGCTGGGTGCTAATGCTGGATGCTGGGTGCTGGGTACTGGGTGTAGGTGCTAGTGCTGGGTGACCGTTGGGTCTTACAGATGGACAGTGAAATTACCTAGCACCATGACCAAAGTTTAAAAAAAAGATTTCAATGAAAGGGCCGGGTGAGAAGCCAGAGAGCAGAGGTGGGATGGGAGAAGAACCCGGCAATGTTGGTGCCCTGCACTCGGGGCGGAGAAGGTATCACTGGGAAAGAACAGCAAGGCAGGCTTCCTCCCAGCTCCCAAGTCTAAGGTCAGAGGACTTGAAGAGCACTCTGAGAGGATGGGGAGAGGTAGTGGGCACAGGCAATGGCTCCAGAGGCCACTTGAGGTCCGTCAGCTTGCAGCCCTTGTTAAGGACTAGGGTTGGTTGATGTCTCTTGTTTTGTTTCTGAAAACAAACTTGCTGTTTCTAGTGAAAAGAAGAGCTCTTCCTCTGCTTAGCCTGCCTCCACATTGGGTTTGCACATGCACACAATCTTCTGTCCAATAGCAACAATCTCCCATGTGGTGTCCACTCCCCTTGGGGCCCACTGCCTGGTTCCTCTCCCCTCTAAGCCAGAGCAGCCTTGTGGACTCAATCCCTTAGGGGCCTTGGAAACACTTTGAGGAAGTTCCACTCTGTCACATAGGGTCTCTATGAGTTGAAACCACTCGACAACAATGGGTTGGGTTTGGTTATATATATATACATACACACACACACCAAGAGATTTATTTCAAGGTGTTGGATTACACGGTTGTGGACACTGCGTCTGGTTGGACAAGTCTGAAATCTTAGCACAGGCCAGCAGGCTGAAACTCTCAAGGAGAAGCTGAGTGCAGTTCAGAGGCAGAATCCTTCTTCTCCAGAAGCCCTCAGTTTTTGCTCTGCAGGCCTTCAAATGATTGGATGAGGCCCACCCACATTGTCAAGGGTAATCTCCTTTACTTAAAGTCAATTGATGGTAGATGTTAGCCACACCTACAAAACACCTCGCAGTAACATGAAGACCAGTGTCATGGTTTAAATTATGTCCCCCCAAAAATGTGTGTATCAATTTGGCTAGGCCATGATTCCTGGTACTGTGTGATTTTCCTGTATGTTGTAAACCTGCCTCTATGATGTTAATGAGGGAAGATGGGTGGCAGTTGTGTTAGTAAGGCTGGACTGGATCTACAAGACTGGATTGTGTCCTGAGGCAATCTCTTGCGACGTAGATGACACAAGTGAGCAGAGAGACAGGGGAACCTTATACCATCAAGAAAGCAGTGCTGGGAGCACAGCGCATCCTTTGGACCAGGGTCCCTGCGCCGAGAAGCTCCTAGTCTGGGGGAACACTGATGAGAAGGCCGACAGAGAGAGAAGGACTTCCCCTGGAGCTGACACCTTGCATTTGGACTTTTAGCCTACTTTGACTATGAAGAAATAAACTTCTCTTCATTAAAACCATCCATTTGTGGTATTTCTGTTGTAGCAGCACTAGATGACTAAGACAACCAGTGTGGGGCTGAGTAACTGGGTACTACAGACCAGCCAGGTGACACATCAAACTGACCATCAAAGGGTCCAACTGTCTTCTTTGGCACTTTCTCTCCATTCGCCCTCAGTCTGGTCATCTTTACTGCCTGGGAATCAGTTTCCTCAACTGTAAGGGGGCAGCAATAACCAAAGTCGCCTTTTCTGCAGCTCAGTGGTGTCCAACACAGTAAAGTACTATGCAAATGGGAGGAATAATAATAATTCCTGTATACAATACTTATTATATATATTATTATATTATATATAATGTACGTGATTATATATAATATAATATTATATATAATAATTATCGTTGTTATTTGCCTTTGAATTGTGGTGTTGGCAAAGAATATTGAATATACCAAGGACTGCCAAAAGAACAAAACATCTGTCTTGCAAGAAATATAGCCAGAATGCTCCTCAGAAGCAAGGATGGTGAGACTTCATCTCACATATTTTGGACATGTTATCAGGAGGGACCAGTCCCTGAAGGACATCATGCTTGATAAAGTAGAGTGTCAGTGAAAAACAGGAAGACCCTCAATGAGATGGATTGACACAGTGGCTGCAACAATGGGCTCAAGCATAACAAGGATTGTGAGGATGGTGTAGGGCCGGGTAGTGTTTCGTTCTGTTGTACACAGGGTCACTATGAGTCAAAACCAACTTAACGGTACCTAACAACAACATTTGCAAGACAGGTGTCTAGCATGTAGGCGCCCTTTCATTCAATCGCTCACCAATATTGCCAAGGGTTCCTAAGCATCAGAACCTGTGCTGAGTGTGGGGATAGAGCTGAGCAAGACAGCCAAGGTGTTTGCCCTCCAGGAGCTTCACCTGGTGGAGGGCCACTTAGGAAGTGAACACACACAAAGCTACAATAATCACAGATTCAGTGAAGTTTGAGAAGGAAACCTAGAAGTGATGAGAGAATACCGGAACGCTAGGAAGGCTCTGGGCTTGGAGGCCAGAAAGCGTGGGGAGTCACACGGGGGTGAAATTAGAGGCTGGCAGAGGAGAACTGGTTGGACGTTGAAGCTGGTATGAAGCACTGAATGGTGACCACAGAACAGTGCATTGCCTTAAATGCTGTGGCAAGTGAGGAAGGTTAAAAATATCTCAACTAAGTGTTCCACTTTAGAAATTGAAAAAGAACAGAGTGTACCCAAGAAAGAAGGAAACAGTAAAGAAGTGAGCTCAGATTAATAAATGGAAAACAAAGTTAGTAGCCAGCTAGGTATTAAGTTTATCCCAAATTTACAATGAGCAAAATGAGACACAGAATGAGGAAATGAAAATTTATAGCCTCAAATGCTGCAGAAAATGAGAAAGACTGAAAATAAGCAAACTGAGCGTTCTACCTGAGAAGTTGAAAAAGGACAGAGTGAATTCAAGAAGGTGGAAGACAGGAAATAAAGAAGATAATGAGCTCAGATTTACAAACAGAAGGCAAAGTTAAACCAGAAAAGAACAACGAAGCTGAAAGTTTCTTCTCTGAACAGCCTCATAATATTGACAAACCTGCTGAAATCTGGCTGAGAGAGAGATGGCGGGGGGGTGGTCATGAAAAATATCTGCACAGCAGACAGCAGTGTGACTATGGTGGGCACATCAATTGAACAACCACTCTGCAGTTGAACTTGGCAATAACAAAGCTGAAGATTTCTGTATCGTAAACCAAAAACCAAACCCCTTGCCATCAAGTTGATTTTGACTCACAGAGACATTATAGGACAGAGAAGAACAGCCCCATAGGGCTTCCAAGGCTATAATCTTTACAGGACCTCTTTAAAGTGTTGAAAAGCAAAGATGTCACCTTGAAGACTAAGGTGCACCTGACCCAAGTCACGGTATTTTCAATAGCATCATATGCATACAAAATCTTGACAATGAATAAGGAAGACCGAAGAAGAATTGACACCTTTAAATTGTGGTGTTGGCGAAGAATATTGAATATACCATGGACTGCCAAAAGAATGAACAAATCTGTCTTGGAAGAAGTACAACCAGAAAGCTCCTTAAAAGCAAGGATGGCAAGACTACATCTTACATACTTTGGACATGTTATCAAGAAGGATCAGTCCCTGGAGGACATCATGCTTGGTAAAGTACAGGGTCAGCAAGAAAAAGGAAGACCCTCAACGAGATGGATTGACACCGTGGCTGCAACAATGGGCTCAAGCATAGCAACGATTGTGAGCATGGCACAGGACCAGGCAGTGTTTCGTTCTGTAGCACATAGGGTCACTATGAGTCAGAACTGACTCAATGGCACCCAATGACAACAACAATCTTTACCAACTGGTGGATTTGAACCTTAGACCTTCTGGTTATCAGCCTAGTGTTTAACCTCTGGGTAACAAGGGCTCCTTTTGTATCCCATTGTTGTTGTTGTTAGGTGCCATCGAGTCAGTTCCAACTCACAGCGACCGTTTGTACAGCAGAATGAAACACTGCCCAGTCCTGCGCCATCTTTATAATTGTTGTTATGCTTGAGCCCATTGTTGCAGCCACTGTGTCAATCCATCTCATTAAGGATCTTCCTCTATTTCACTGACCCTCCACTTTACCAAGCATGATGTCCTTCTTTAGGGATGGTCCCTCCTGGTAACATGTTGAAAGGACATGAGACCAAGTCTCGCCGTCCTTGCTTCTGATGAGCATTCTGGCTCTACTTCTTCCAAGATAGATTTGCTCATTCTTCTGGCAGTCCTTGCTTATATTCAATATTCTTCACCAACACCATAATTCCAATGTATCAATTCTTTGTCTATCTTCCTAATTCATTGTCCAGCTTTTGCATGCGTATGAGGTGATTGAAAATACCATGGCTTGGGTCAGGCGCACCTTAGTTCTCAAAGTGACGTCTTTGTTTTTTAACACTTAACAGAGGTCTTTTGAGCAGATTTGCCCAATGCAATGGGTCTTTTGATTTCTTGACTGCTGTTGCATGGATGTTAATTGTGGACCCAAGTAAAATGAAATCCTTGACAAATTCAATCTTTTTACTGCTTAACATGATATTGTTTATTGATCCAGTTGTGAGGATTTTTGTTTCTTTATGCTGACATGCAATCTATACTGAATACAGAGGGGCACAGAGGGCACTTTACAGAAAATGAGACCCCAGTGATCAGTAAAACTACAAAAGGAGCTCATTTTCTCTAGTGACCAGGAACGTGGACATTACACAGTGGGGAACCGCTCTTCCCTCCCAGCGTACTGTGTTGCTGTTGTGCCTTTGAGTCGATTCTGACTCATAGCGACTCCATGTGTTACAAAGTAGAACTGTCCATTGGGGTTTCTTGGCTATAATCTTTATGGAAGCAGATCTCCGGGACTTTTCTTCCACGTCACCATGGGGTGGTTTCGAACCGCCAACCTTTTGGTTACCAGCTGAACACAAACCATTTGTGCCACCCAGGGACCGTCGGCATCCTGTAAACATCTCAAGTTCCAGCAACACTGAGGGTTGGCAAGGAGATGAACCAATGGGAGCTCCTATACACACAGTACGAGATGAATTGCCACAACTATTCTGGACAGTACATTCACAATATCTCCCATTGCCATTGCCCTCGAGTCAATTCCAACTCATAGAGACCCTATAGGACAGAGTAGACCTGCCTCGTAGGGTTTCCAAGGAGTAGCTGGTGGATTCGAACAGCCGACCTTTTGTTTAGCAGCCAAATGCTTTACCACTGCGCCACCAGGGCTCCGACACTGTCTCAGAGGGTTGAAGATACATACGCTCTGCAGTTGAAAAGCTCCGTTTCCCAGTAAGCAACCCAGAAGAACTCATGTATCTGCACAGGGCATATCACCCAGGTCCTGGCCGCACTGCTTTGCTGTTGGAAAATTAAGATAGTACTCAATATCAATCAATAAAGAAATGAATACATGAATTTTATATATAGGATGAAATGTGATGAAGCAGTCAGAATGAATTTTAAAGATCTCAGAGTACCAGTAAAAAATAAAAGAGCAGATCGAATATGATAACAAAGCTGTAGGTTTTAAAAACACAAAGCAGCATTATGATTGTGTTGATACGTACATAAGTAATAAAACTATAAATTATTGATTGCAAAAATATACACAAACTTCACAACAGTAACAAATTCTAGGGAGAAACAGGGGGTTAGGAATGGGAAAAAAAGAACCTGGAGACTTCAGTTTTATCTGAATGGCCTATTTGTTTTATAAAAGCAATTGTGAAGGAAAATTACAAAAAGCTAATATTTGCTCATTCTGCTTGATAGGTACATAGGTGCTTGTCATACTATTTATTCTCTGTTCCATCTGTATTTCTAAAAGAGAGAAACGTAACGTAAGTACGTGATAATTAAAACAGTTCAACACAAGTGCAAGAATACAAGAAATAAAAAGAAAGGCCAGAAGCTGATACTTCTGCATGTCAGGATGCAGGCCACGATACAGCAGCATTTAAAGTAGAAAGGATGGATGGTAAGTGGGGCTGCGTATTAGTCGAACTCTCGGGAAATTGCTAGCTTGACTCCCATCCCCCATCACTGGCCAATTAAACATTTAAGTGGTATTTTGTGGGGACCAGGGGACAGAAACCATTAAAGAACTGGGAAGAAATGTAGGAAAATGTGCTCCTGGCCTCAAGATAGGGAGGACCTTCCCATGCATAACCAAGAAGATCACCATAAAGGGAAAGACTGATAAATTTTACTATTTACTACATAAAAATAAAAAATTTTATCCTTGTGAAGACACTATAAACAACATTTAAAAGCAAATGACAAATTTTACAAGGTGGAAAAAAGATCTGAGGCTGAGGGGAGGTGCAGCCTCCAGATACTGGTGGCGGGCGGGATAAGAAGGGAGTTCAGGTGGGAGAGGATCAGGGGAAGTCTGCCCTTGACTGTCAGCCAGTCATCCTTCAGCTGCCTCCGTTCAGCCCTCTGTGCGGTAGGTGGTGTTTGATGAGAGGGTCTTTCATCTGTCTCCTTTGTCTACGAGACGGGGCTCCAATGTTGAGGTGGTCAGGCCCGGTAGTGGGGTCAGCTGTTTCCCCACTGGGAAGGACAGGACTGCACCTCTTTCTTCGCCCTCTCCCTCACGTGTGAGGTGCAAGGAGCAGACTTTCCGTAAGTAGGTGTTGACTGAGATATTCAACAACTGACCACAAAGGAGCCCTTGTGGTGCAACAGTTAAACGCTCGGCTGCTAACCAAAGCTTGGCCTTTCGAACTCATCCAGAGGCTCTGCGGAAGAAAAGACCTGGGGATCTGCCCCGGTAAAGATTAAAACCCATTGTCATCAAGTCGATTTCAACTCATAGTGACCCTACAGGTCAGAGTAGAACTGCCCCACAAGGTTTCCAAGGAGCAGATGGTGGATTCAAACTGCCGACCTTTTGGTTAGCAGTGGAATGCTTAACCACTGCACCACCAGGGTTTTATAGCCCAGAAAACCCTATGGGGCAGTTCTACTCTGTCACATGGGGTTGCTATGAATCAGAATCAACTGGACAGTAGACAACAGCAACAGCAAGAGGAGATGGTGAGCTTGGCCTCGGAGAGGTACACCTGCGTTTAGAGGTGCGGGAGCCAGAGGGGAAGTCCACACCTGGGGGGCTGCGACCTGGCTCCAAAGACTCAGCATTCACAGGTGGCTGCATGAGCAGGCTGGGCCAGAGGACAGGCTGGGGTGCTTGCCGCAGATAGCTATGGCCCCACATGAATATAAATTCACTGCTTTTCTTAATAACTGGAAGTAAAAGTTTGCGTAAACTCAATTGTCAGAGCAATAACAATCTGATTTCTCTCGGCGGGGTCAGTTCTCTGGGCTCCATCTGTAAAACAAATGTTTGTCGTCCTCCAGTAAGCACTTCTTAGGGACAAACCAATAATCAAGGAGCCAAGCGAGTGTGCACCTGGCCACCCGTTTACATATTTTTGTCTTCGCACATCACTAACCCGACTGGAATTGGATTTATAAATTAAAAAGATCTCCCTGTGTCTTTTTATCCAATGTCAAGGCCAGCACCTAGGAGGGAGGGAGGGGACTTTGCACCTGAGGCTTGAGCTCCCATCCACACTGTCTCCTGGCCTGGGGATGTCTTCTGCTTGAGTCTCACCCCTTGTAAATGAAGCCAGGTAGGAGGAAACTCACACTGGTAGAGTACCTACTAGGTGCTAAGATGGTTGATCTATTTGATCTGTCTCAAAGGCAGCTCAAATCCCACTCCCTGGAGCCTTCCCTGACCACCTGCCCAGGGGGTCCCCCTGCATTCCTCCCTGGGCCAGATGGAGGTGAGTGTCCACTCAGCTTTCAGGGCACCTGGCCTCTCTCCGCTCCCACGCAGCACCTGGACTTCTCTGGGACAACCTTGATACTCTCACACATGTTCTCCGTGTTTGTCCCCTGTGGGTGCTAATGCTCCAGGCAGACAAAGGCCAAGTCAGCTCAGCTCCCACACACCCCACCCCACCCTCATGCCTGGCGCAGTGGGGATCTGGAGCAGGGCCCTGCAAACACTGCTGAATGGACACAGGGCTAAGCTGCTGCCCAGCCCAGCTCCCGCTCCCTGCCTCCCTGCTCCAATCCTTCCTCCAAAGAGCAGCAGAAGCACACTTCTTGAACTTTCCAAAATGTAGCCCACTTGCAGCCCTTTAGCAGGGGTGGGCAGCCTCCAAGGTAGTCCTTAATGGTCTCTGGTGCCTGGGACCTTGATCTAGTGAGTCTGCCCCCACATTGTACCAGGGCCAGTCTGTGCGGCCAGTAGAGAAGCAAGGGTGCATCTACCTACTGGATTTGGTTCTAACAGGCCTGGGGCTCTTTCTCATCCTGTCTCTCAGATACCTCCCTCTCTGGGGGAAGCAGGCCGCCATGTTGTGAGGACACTCAAGCGTGGTCCAGGAGACACCCATGTGGCAGCAGCAGCCAGTGAGGAACTGAGTCCCCCAGCCAACAGCCACAAGAGGGAGGCTTCCTGGAAGCAGAGCCTCCAGCCCCAGTCAAGGCTGGTGTTGCAACTCCGGCTAATAGCTCCCTACCAACTCCAGAGAAACCTGATCTGGAACCACCCAGCCACTCCTAGCTTCAGAAACTCTGAGATGGGTTCTGTAGTTTTTAGCCACTAGGTACTAGGATAATTCGTGTCACAGAATAGATAACTAACACAAATCTTTGATGCTTCCTCCTTGCTGACTGGGGAGAGGGTGTAAACAGGGCCATGTGATGTGACTGACGTGAGGGCCCAATGAAGGCCGACCCAAAGAAGGGCTACTAGGTGCCCAAGTGGGAAATAAAGGAGGGACAAGGTAGGATCAGGATGGCAGGAATGCAGGTGGTAAGAAGTGTTGGAGGCTGCTCCACTGGGGAGGGAGGGCAACAGGACTTGCAGATGGGCTGAGAGATGAAAGAAGAGAAAGCCTAGATGGTCATACGTCGGCAATTTAAGCAGCTGGGAAGATGGTGAAGGCTTTAATGGAGAAGGGAGACCTGGAGAGAAGCTGGTTTGGTGGGGGATTGGGATTTCTGTTTGGGCTGTGTGAAGTTGAAGATGCTGTACTAGTCTCCCACGGTTGCTGTAACAAAGGACCACAAGCTTGATGGCTTCAAAGCACAGAAATTTATTTGCTCTCAGCTCTGGAGGCTAGAAGTTGGAATCTAGGGTGTTGGCAAGGCTGGTTACTTCTGGAAGCAGGAGGGGAGATTCTTTCTGTGCCTCTCTCCTAGATTCTGGTGGCTGCCAGCGTTCCTTGGCTGTGACGGCATCACTCCAGTCTCTGCCTCTGCCATCACATGGCCTTCTTCCCTGTGCATCTCTTTGTCTAGGACCTCTCCTCTTCTTGTAAGAACACCAGTCATGTGAGAATTAGGGCTCACTACACTCCAGTATGGAGCCCCAGAGGCATAGTGGTTAAGAGCTTGGCTGCCAACCAAAAGGCTGGCAGTTCGAATCCACCAGCCGCTCCTTGGAAACAATATAGGGCAGTTCTACTCTGTCCTATAGGGTCACTATGAGTCAGAATTGACTGGACAGCAATGGATTTATTTATTTATTTTTTGACACCTTTGTATAAGTGCCCTGGTGGCTCAGTGGTTAAGCACTCAGATGCTAACTGAAAGATTGGTGGTTCAAATCCACCAGCCGCTCCTCGGGAGAAAGATGTGCCAGTCAGCTTCTGTAAAGATTACAGACTTGGAAACCCTATGGGGCAGTTCTACTCTGTCCTGTAGGGTCACTATGAGTTGGAATTGACTTGACAGCAGTGGGTTTGGTTTGGTTTATACTCCTGTTTGACCTCATCCTAACTAGTTATATCAGCCAAGACCCTATTTCCAAACAAGGTCACATCATGATGTTTCAGGAAGGACATGAAGTTGGGGGGACAGTCTTCATCCCAGAGCAGATGCCTCTAAGACGGGGGGAGAGGCCATGCAGGCACTTGGCTACATGAGTCTGGAGCCTACAAAAGATGAAGAAGACTTGAGAATCTTTAGCAAAAATGAAGACATTGATGGTTCAGTGGTAGAATTCTCACCTTCCATGCAGGAGACCTGAGTTTGATTCACCTCATGCACAGCCACCACCTATCTGTCAGTACAGGCTTGCATGTTGCTATGATGCTGAAAAGGTTTCAGCGAAGATTCCAGACTAAGACAGTCTAGGAAGAAAGATCTGCTAATTCATTTCCCAAAATCCTAAGGATCATGAGAGTCTGATCAGCACTGATCATGAGGATGGCATGGGACTGGGCAGCTTTCCATGTTGATGTACATGGGGTTGCCATGAGTTAAGGGCCGATTTGGTGGCAGCTGTCATGGATTGAATTATGTCCTCCAAAAATATATGTATCATTTTGGCTAGGCCATGATTCCCAGTATTTTATGGTTGTCCTCCATTTTCTGATTGTGATTTTCCTATGTGTTGTGAATCCTAATCTCTGCCTGTGGTTGGTAAGGCAAGACTGCATTATGTTGAAGATGATTAGGGTGGGATTGTAGCACCTTTACTAAGGTCACATCCCTGTTTCAACGTAAAAGGCATTTCCCTGGGGTGTGGCCTATACCACTTTCTACCTTACAAGAGTTAAAAGGAAAGGGAAGTGAACAGAGAGAGTAGGGACCTCATACCACCAAGAAAGCAATGCTGGGAGCACAGCATGTCCTTTGGACCCAAATTTCCTGCGCAGTGAAGCTCCTAGACCAGGGGAAGGTTGATGGCAAGGACCTTCCTACAGAGCCGACAGAGAGAGAAAGCCTTCCTGTGGAGCTGGCACCCTGAATTCAGACTTCTAGCCTCCTAGACTGTGAGAGAATAAATTTCTCTTTGTTAGAGCCATCCACTTGTGGTATTTCTGTTATAGAAGCACTAGATGACTAAGACAACAGCTAACAATAATAACAACAGCAAAATAATAGTAAGTGTATATGTGGTGTTCCTTTGTTGGCAGCACTGTTTTGAGTGCTCTGCCTTTGTTAACACACCGAGTCCCCAAAACTCTCCTGTGAAGGAGGTTCTATGATTATCACTGCTTGACAGAGGAGCACTAGAGGCAAAGAGGACTTAGGAAACCTGCCCCAGGTCATACAGTGGGGATTTGAACCCAGGTCTTCTGGCTCCATAGCCACGAGCCTAGGTGAGTTCACCTATAGAAGGGGCATTGCTCATGGACCAGCAGTCACTCCTGCAACCTACAGGTGGACCTTCCTTCACCCCTTCAATGTGCAGGTGGACCTGTCTTCATCCCTTCAATGTGCAGGTGGACCTCCCTTCACCCCCTTCAACGTGCAGGTGGACCTGCCCTCACCATTTCAATGTGCAGGTGGACCTGCCTTCACTCCCTTCTACGTGTAGGTGGACCTGCCCTCACACCCTTCAGTATACAGGTGGATCTGCCCTCCCCACTTCAGTGTGCAGGTAGACCTGACCTTACTTCCTTCAATGTGCAGGTGGATCTCCCTTCACTCCCTTCTACGTGTAGGTGGACCCACTGTCACCCTCTTCAATGTGCGGGTGGATCTCCCTTCACTCCCTCTACTTTTAGGTGGACCTGCCCTCACTCCCTTCAGTGTACAGGTGGACCTGCCCTCACCCCTTCATTGTGCAGGTGGACCTGCGTTCACCCCTTCAGTGTGCAAGTGGATCTCCCTTCACTCCCTTCTACGTGTAGGTGGACCTGCCCTCACCCCTTCAATGTGCAGGTGGACCTGCCTTCACCCTTTCAGTGTGCAGGTGGACCTGCTCTCACCCCTTCAATGTGTAAGTGGATCTCCCTTCACTCACTTCTAAGTGTAGGTGGACCTGCCCTCACCCCTTCAATGTACAGGTGGACCTGCCCTCACCCCTTCGATGTGCAGGTGGATCTCCCTTCTACATGTAGGTGGACCTGCCCTAACCCCCTTCAGTGTACAGGTGGACCTGCCCTCATCCCTTCAGTGTACAAGTGGACCTGCCCTTACCCCCTACAATGTGCAGGTGGATCTCCCTTCACTACCATCTACTTGTAGCTGGACCTGCCCTCACCCCTTCAATGTACAAGTGGACCTGCCCTCACCCCCTACAATGTGCAGGTGGATCTCCCTTCACTCCCTTCTACATGTAGGTGGACCTGCCCTCACCCCTTCAATGTATAAGTGGACCTGCCCTCACCCCTTCAATGTGCAGATGGACCTGCCCTCACCCCTTCAATGTGCAGGTGGACCTGCCCTCACCCCTTCAATGTGCAGGTGGACCTACCCTTACCCCTTCAATGTGCAGGTGGACCTGCCCTCACCCCTTCAGTGTGCAGATGGACCTGCCCTCACCCCTTCAATGTGCAGGTGGACCTGCCCTCACCCCTTCGGTGTGCAAGTGGACCTGCCCTCACCCCTTCGGTGTGCAGATGGACCTGCCCTCACCCCTTCAATGTGCAGATGGACCTGCCCTCACCCCTTCGGTGTGCAGGTGGACCTGTCCTCACCTCCTTCAATGTGCAGGTGGATCTCCCTTCACTACCTTTTATGTGTAGGTGGACCTGCCCTCACCCCTTCAGTGTACAAGTGGACCTGCCCTCACCCCCTTCAATGTGCAGGTGGATCTCCCTTCACTCCCTTCTACATGTAGGTGGACCTGCCCTCACCCCTTCAATGTGCAGGTGGACCTGCCCTCACCCCTTCAATGTGCAGGTGGATCTCCCTTCACTACCTTGTATGTCTAGGTGGACCTGCCTTTACTCCTGCAATGTACAGGGAAAGAAAATCATCTCAGAGATGCTTCTGCTCTGACGCCAGGGCCTCTTTAGTTCTGGACAAGCACCCAGGTCCAAGAAAGGCCAGGAACAGTATCCCGAACCACAGCCTGTGAGATAAGGGAGGGTTCCCCTGCACCAGATGGGATGGAGAGTCTGAACCCCATCCCCTCTGCCCCATGTCTCAGATTTGCACACAGCAGCACATGTTCCGTGTCCCTGTGGAACAGAGCTCTTTGCAGGCAGCTCCTTGACATACCCAGGTTGGAGGCTGCCAGGGTAGAGTCGGGCACTGAGTTGCCCTGAGCTGTGCTTCAATGGGCAAATGCCCGGGTTTCTCTAAGTCTCAGTTTCCCCCTTTTACTCATCAAGTTGTCCTGAGGTGCTGATGCAATGAGATATATGAAGTGCTTCCAGAGGGATCCACCAAGGTTTGCTAAGAGTCACCAAGGAGGGACATTTTTAATGAGGGACAGCTACAGAGTGTAGACTGGGGAAGGATAGGGCCCCTCCTCGGGAGAGTCAGTAGATAAAGTGCTGCAGGAAAGGTGCAAGGATGCTGGGAGCAGAGAGCAGGAAGGGTTAATTCTGACTAGAGTGTGAAGGTGGTAGGTAGGGTTTAGGGAAGGTTTCACCAAACAGAAGGCTAGATATTGAGGGAAGGGTAGGCACTGGGGAGCTTGAGAAGCAAGGACAGATAGTCATAAAAGTGAGGACATGTTGAGACGTGGAAGAGAGCAGTTCCTGTACTGAGGGATCAGAGAGAGGGACCAGGAGAAGGTGGAGGTCATGCAGTGTTTCCCTGCAGCTGAGGAGTTACCACCGAGTGTTCTTGTGTGGAAGAACCATGACATTGACCTGTGGTGGGGGCACAGGAAGGAGCCCTGGTGGTGCAGTAGTTAAAAGCTCGGCTGTTAACAGAAAGGTCAGCGGTTCGAACCCACCAGCTGCTCCATGAGAGAAAGACCTGGCCATCTGCTCCCTTAACTATATACAGCCTTGGAAACCCTACGGGGCAGTTCTACTCTGTCCTATGAGGTCGCTATGAGTCAGAATTGACTGGCCAGCAATGGGTTTGGGTTTTGGGGCAGAGGTCAGTCAGGAAGCTCCTGCCCCAGTCCATGCTGAGCTAGAGTCCTGAGCCTGGGGTCCAGAGTGCCAACAGGGAGTGTGGGATGGTGAAGTGGTCGCTCCAGTCCCGGCCGAACAACGCCTGGTCTCAGCGCCAGGGCAGACCTTCACCGTTGTGTCCCCGGGCTCCTCCTCCCTCAGGCAGAGCTGATGTCATCACTTGGGAGCCTCATGTGGAAGGATTAGGACACACCAGGGTGCCTGGCACAGGTGGTGCTGGCCCAGCGGAGCTGGGCTGCCTTTGCTGATCTCAGGATGCTTTGCACAGGTTCACCCATTGATGCGCACCTGGCAGGTGCCAACAAGGGAGCTCGGGAGGGATGGATAACACGCCAAAGCCCTAGGTCGTGTGCAGCGCAGCCAGGGCCCAAACCCAGGAGCCCAGGCTGCCACCGTCACTGGTGGGCACAACCCTCAGCAGGGCCAGACTTTGTCTCCCCGTGCTGCTATAACAGAAATACCACACGTGGTGGCTTTAAAGAACAGAAATTCATTTCCTCTCAGTGCAGAGGCTAGAAGTCGGAATTCAGGGTGCCCACCCTAGGAGAAGTCTCTCTCTGCGGACTCTGGGGAAGGTCCTTGCCTCGGCTTCTGCGGCCCAGGTGTCCCTCGGCTCCTTGGCGATCTCCACGTGGCGTTTGTCTTTTCCCCGCCTGTGCTTTGCTTCTGTGCCAAGTCTGCTCTTGGGAATCTCAGAAGTTGTTTGGTCTCAGACACACTGTACACTCCTTCATTAGCGTAACAAAATACACCCTACTCCCAAATAGGATGACATCCGCAGCAGTAGGGGTTACTATTTAGGGTCACTATCAGTCAGAATCAACTCTACAGTAATGGGTTTTTTTTTGTTTGTTTGTTTTTAACACATATTTTGTTGTGGGCATAATTCAATCTGTAACAACCCCCACCTCTGGCAGTGTCCAGGGGATCCTGGGGGCGTCTGGACACCCCTCGGAGACAGCCTTCACTATCTCCTCTGCCCCCCTCCAAGCAGCAGCCGAACCTCCCCAGATTGGAACCCACACCTTCCCGCCCCTCGGTGCACCCCAGACCCGTGACCCAGCCAGGAGGCCCACAGCCCACTGAGCGCGCTGCCTGCCCCTTAGCCCTCCCCCAGCTGGGGAAGGGCCGGGAGTCACCTCCACCTCTTGTCCTGCTTAAAAAGAACACCCGTGTCATAGGTTTCCCCACCCAGCAGGAGACGTGGGCCGTGAATTTAACGTCTCCTCACAGGCCTTCTGCTCAAAGGAAATAAATAAGCAGAGGCCCGGCTCCCACTGGCCCGCTCCTGCAGGCTGAAATTGATTATTTTCCTTGCCCTGTGCAGCGTCTCCGTGCTTGTGGAGAAGCATATATCTGAGGCCAGGGGTTTTTTAAGCAGTCAGCACGCCCGGTACCCTCAGGAAGCATCTCTCTTCCCTTTGAACAGTCTGGCTCACACGGCGGGGGTCTGCTGGGCCTTTTTAGAAGCTGTGGAGGCATTTTTCTTCCCTGAAATAAGGGTCTGGCCAGCAGGTCTCCAGGATGCTGCCAAGGCTGTTTTCAGAGCATGCTGCCGGAGGCTGGGATCGCTCCTGGAGACGTGCGGCCTGCAATGACCCCAGCTGAGGGTGCTTGGTCAGCGTGACCAGCCAGCACCTGGACCGAGGGCCCAGCCAGTCTGTAGGGCTGCGGAGGGGGCTGCTGTGGGTACAAGACAGACAGTAGCGACCTGTGGGCCCTCGAGGGCAGGGATAAGAGGCTCACACGGGGAGGCAGCCTCCGACCCCGCCACCACTCCACGAGGAGTAACCCCTCTTCCCCCCCAGAAAGGGCCCCAGGAGCAGTGTACACAGTCAAGGTCAAAGTTCTGGTTAACTTGGGAGCTGAAGCAGTAATACTGGCAAATGAGGCCACATTTCAGACACAGAAACGTACAGGTGATTTCTCCGGGTGCTAGGTCCTGCTGAATGGAAAGTAGCTGCCCCCTGTGTAAAGGCCCCCCCACAGACATACACTGTTCAAGGCACTGGACTGGGTCGGTGTGTTCACCCATCAACAACCCTGAGAGGCGAGTATATGTTGCCTGGTTTGTAAACGGTTATTTTCCTTTCCTGGGGCCGCCGTGACGAAGCATCACAAAGCGGGGGCTTAAAACAACAGGAATCGACTCTTTCACAGCTCTGGAGGCCAGAAGTCCAAATCCAGGGTATTGGCAGGGCTGTGCTCCCTGCGAAGGCTCTAGAGAAGGATCCTTCCTTGCTTCTTCCAACTTCTGGTGACCCCCAAGCATTCCTTGGCTTGTGGCCACAGCACTCCAATCTCTGCCTCCGTCTTCACACGGTTGTCTTCACTCTGTGTGTCTCTATGTGTCTCTTCTCTTTTCATAAGGACACCAGTCCTACTGGATCAGGGCTCACCCTACTCCAGTATGACCCCATGTTAACTAATAACATCTGCACAGGTACTGGGAGTCGGGACTCGGACATTTCTTTCGAGGGGACGCAAATCAACCCATAAAATGGTAAGACAGAAACTCGGAGAGATCGGTTAACTTTCCCACGTTTACCTGGTTGGAGCTGGAACACCAACCCACGTCTTGTCCTGAAGAGCTGGCCCAAGCATTGGATGTTGGGTGTTTTCTCACTGCCCCACCTTCATGGATGATGGTCTGAGCTCAGAGAGGCTGTCCAGATGCACAGGGACACACAGATGGGGAGGATGGGAGAAACATCAACTGCCTACCTCCGCCCAGGGCCTCTTCCCCACACTCCACAGCCAGCCACCTGCATGCAAACAGGTCTGCAGGTAATAAACTAAAAGCCACAGTTGCAGTTATGATGGCCTCACTTCATACACACAAGGCCATGAACAGAGGCCATAAATGGGAGAACAACAATTGAATCAGGAAATTATGGCACTTTTAAGAATAGTTTATTAGTTAAACAAAAAGAAAACTCTGGTATTCCACTCCGAGATGTTGAGCAATGTTCCTACGGCAATTTGGATTGCAAAGCATTATTGAGCTGTTCCTGTAATGTAAAGTATACAAGATGGACATAATTAAAAACATTTGATTAAATATTTTTGCCAAACCTCAGGGTGAGAATACAAACTAGCTGTAACGGAGAAATGCCAGACCTGGAGTGAAACGGAGAAACGCCAGAGCTGCAGTGACCTGGGCCAGAACGGTTCTATAAAAACACAGGATTCCTCACAATGGGAGAGGCGACATGTCTGAGAAGGCGGTGTTAACACACGCATAACAACAGAGGTGATAACACGCGTCACAACGGAGGTGATAACGCGTCACAACGGAGGTGATAACACACACGTCATAACGGAGGTGATAACACGCGTCACAACAGAGATGATAACACGCGGCACAACGGAGGTGATAACACACACACGTCATAACGGAGGTGATAACATGCGTCACACACAACGGAGGTGATAACATGCGTCACAACGGAGGTGACAACATGCGTCACAACGGAGGTGATAACACACACACGTCACAACGGAGGTGACAACATGCGTCACAACGGAGGTGATAACACACACACGTCACAACGGAGGTGACAACACACGTCACAATGGAGGTGACAACACGCGTCACAACGGAGGTGACAACACACGTCACACTGGAGGTGTTAACACACACATACCAACGGAGGTGATAACACACGTCACAACGGAGGTGATAACACACATCACACTGGAGGTGTTAACACACACATGCCAACGGAGGTGATAACACGTCACAACAGAGGTGATAACACGTCACAACGGAGGTGATAACACACGTCACACTGGAGGTGTTCACACACACATACCAACGGAGGTGACAACACACATCACAATGGAGGTGATAACATGCATAACAATGGAGGAGACACTCACCTAACAGTGAAGGTGACACACATATTGAGAGCCACTCTCCACCGGGCCATAACACACCTTATGATCAGTCATGAGTTCAGCCCACGTATGAGCTCTAATCTATTCCAGGCTTTGGGCTAATACCTGGAATATACTGAGAACAAAACAAGCACTGCCCCCCGTCAAGTGGTGCCCCCACCTAGAGAGACACAAACACCAACAAAACAATCCCACAAGTAACCCAATGTCACCTGTGCCAGGGTTCCGAAGGGAGGGCCTGGGCTCAGAGGGCAGGCCTAGGGGTCCTAACCTGGTCTGCTGGCTGTGAGACAGGGCCCACTTGAGGAAGGCCAGAGAAGAAGTACTGATGCCAGGGCTGTGGGGTGGGAGAGCTGGATGCAGACCAGGCCACGGTAACCCCAAACAACCCTCGTGCTCTGCCTCCCTCCCGAGGCCCCCCCACGCCAGTCTCTTTAGCATCTCCTTCCCGATAGCCTCCACACATCAACGGGTCCCTTTTTTGCACTTGGCATTCTGAAAGGCTTGCCGGCTTGCAGCCATGTCCCCTGCCATGTTTGCGTTGGCCAGTGGACAAAGACCAGGGGACACCAGCCCCTCGTTCTAACTGGCTCTCCGAGGGAAGCAGCCTGGTTTTTGGGTGAAAGGTGGGCACAGAGCTCACTCTGTGAGCCAGGTCTGGCCCCTGACGGGGTTCCCAGGGGATTCGGCCACCTGATAGCCTCATGAAGCTATAGGGCAGATGTCACTGAATGGCACACACCTTTCTGACTTCCAGGTATAATGGCTTGTTTGGGGTTACAGTGGCCTCTTGTTATCCATAAGGTTTTCACTGGCTAATTTTTTTCAGAAGTGGAATGCCCTGTCCTCACAACTGCACCAGTAAGCAACATCATGATAAATAAAGAAAATATTGAAGTTGTCAAGGATTTCATTTTACTTGAATCAACAATCACCGCCCAGGGAAGCAGCAGTCAAGAAATTTGCATTGGGCAAATCTGCTACAAAAGACCTCTTTAAAATGCTCAAAAGCAAAGATGTCATTTTGATGACTAAGGGGCACCTGACCCAAGCCATGTTGTTTTCAATCACCTCATATGCATGCAAAATCTGGACACTGAAAAAGGAAGACTGAAGAATGGATGCCTTTGAATTATGGTGTTGGTGAAGAATATTGAATATATCACGGACTGCCAGAAGAACAAATAAATCTGTTTTAGAAGAAGTACAGCCAGAATGCCCCTTAGAATCGAGGATGGCGAGACTTCATCTCATGTACTCTGGACATGTTATCAGCAGGGACCAGTCCCTGGAGAAGGACATCATGCTTGGTAAAGCAGAAGGTCAGTGAAAAAGAGCAAGACCCTTGAAGAGATCAACTGACGTAGTGGCTGCAACAACAGACTCAAAAAAGCAATGATTGTGAGGATGGTGCAGGACGGGGTGGTGTTTAGTCCTATTGCACGTAGGTCACTACAAGTCAGAGCCGACCTGAAGGCCCCTAACCATAACAACAGTGGTCTGAATCTGCCTCTCCGCTCTCCACCACATGACCCTGGCATCAGCACTTCCTCTGGGACCTTCCTTGAGGGGGTGCACATGTCCCCTGGTACACCCAGTTCCCCTTTGCAGCGGTTACCTGGACCTCAAGGCTGCCCATCCCTCTGCCTGCAGCCACAAGGACCCTCGGGGGCATTCACAGGACCTGGAGTCTGAGGCAGCAAGGATGTCAAGTCAGAGCTCTGGACATGCCTCGGGTCTGGACCGTGCTGCTGGTTGATGGAGTAACTGCCAGGCAGGCAAGTGGAGAGGAGATGGGAATGTGTTTGGATTCTCCAAGTACATCTGAGTTTTATGGGGTGGCCAGGGCAGGAATGGTGCTGGGCCATGATGGAGGCGGCTAGCTCTCCTGGCCACTCCAACACCAATGGCACTGTGTCCTCTTGTGACACTTTGTCCGTTTCTTTTGTGACATCATCCCCCTGCCAGAGTTGTATCATTTTTGTGGATATGCCCTTTCCCCTTCACACACATTTCATTCATTCTCCCAGAATCCCACGGGCCTAGGTGCAGCCTCCGATTAATCTTATGTATGCCCACCCCAATCAGTATTTGCACTTTTTAATCTCTTTAGGTGCATTCAAGGAGGCCCTGGGTGTCCGGAAACAGTTAAGTGTTCAACTACTAGCTGAACAGTTGGTGGTTCAAACCCACCCAGGGGAGCTTCAGAAGAAAGTCCTGGCAATCTGCTTGCAAAAGGTCACAGCCTTGAAAACCCTGTGGAGCAGTTCTATTCCGTCATACGGGGTGGAAATGAGTTGGAATCGGCTCAACAGCAACTAACAACTACAATACGTACATTCAGTAAGAAAGGACAACCGCTCAGCAGGGCCCAGTAGGAGCTCGGCGCCCATCCAGATGGGCAGCCCGAGACCAGGGACCCCTGCACGCAGGCGGGCAGGAGGGGAGGTGATCTGCTCCCGCTTTGCCCCCTCCCTTTCCCCTGCTCGGCTGCTGTCCTCAGGTTTGTGGTCCTGATGAGCAACGTCTCCTCCACAGACGGACCTGTGAGCATAGAGAGACACATCTCAATGCCCCAAGGAACTGAGGAGCCCCTAGGGGTCCATGCCCCTCCTATTGGCTGCCCCACTAGGCCACCTTTCCTCAGTGCCTCCCCTGCTCTTGTACCCCTGGAGCTGGTCAGCAAGCTGGGCAGTTCTGCAGATCTCTACTGCAGACTACTCGACACACCTGGAATTCTCTGGGACCTGTCCTCTGGACCCCAAGAGAATTAAAGGAGCCTCGTCTCCTACTTCCACAGGGAGGAGAAAGGAGGGCCTAGCCTGTCTCCCAAACATGTACTCCCTCATAAGACAACCTCCTTCTCACCTCAGTTCTCCTGGGAAAGGCCTTTAATCTGGCCCATCCTCTCTTCCAACTTGGAGCAGATCAAGCGCCCCTGCAGAGAAGGATGCTGTCTTTGATCTTGGCCTTGAAGCAAAGGAGCTGTTTCCCACTGAGGGATGCTTCTGCCTTGTTCCTGCCATATCTGCACCCCCATGGTACCGTGCCTTGCACCCCGCACCATAAGGCGGGGTGGGGGCACCGGCAGAGAGGGTGCAAGGCCCTAGAGGGAGGCAAAACAGGGATAGACAGCCGAGTCCACACACTCTGAGCCGGGCACAGACCCCAAGAGCCTTCAGGATGCAGACAGCCATCACCATCATCACCACAATCAGTATACCCTGGGTCATTCCCAGAAGATGCTCACAAGTGGTACAGTGATACTCCAACAGCCCTTAGGAGATCGGCTTCTGCCCTGTGGACAAGCACTGGAGTGGACCGTCAGTTCTGCAGCAATGCTGGGCGTACAAGCGTGCCTCAACAGACCCCACCCCAACAGGGGTGATTACCCAATAATCACTGGGTCATCTGCCCCATCAGAGACTGTAAATTTGGAAAGAGGTTTTGATTCTGTACAAAAGGGCTTTCGGGTTAGGAGAGAGACAGATGCCAGCCATACCTAGAAGCAGAATCTTTGATGTGGTGAAAAAGTGTGAAATTGTCCAGTGCAGATGATCTGGTAAGCAAGGTAAGCTTACCTCTCCTATTGGATAATCCGCCCCATGCACACCCCAAGTATTGCAGGAGAGACACTCGGGCTCTGGGGAGCTAGACACACCCCAGCAACCCAGCAGGTGGCTGCTCCTTCTCTCCAGGTCTGCTGATCTTGTCCGTGGTGGTGGTTTAAAGAAGCTGTAAGATGGTGCTGAATGCCTCCAGCAAGTGTGGGTGTGCCCCTCTCCGCACCTCCCTCCTGGAGCTTGGAGTCGGGGTTCTGGTTGGAGTCCTGCTCTCCCACTCGCTGATGTGGGATCCAGGGAGTCCCCTTTGCATTTCTAAGTTTGTTTTTTCCCATCTGCACCACAGCGGGCAGCATCCGTCTCAGACGTGGGGCTGACATGAACAGAGTACAGAGCGCTTAGCCGAGTGCAGGGAGGACTCCTCGACTGTGTCACTTACACTCTCTCCTAGGCTACTGGAGAGAAACAAAGAGGAGTTCCAGAACAAGACGAAGGGAGGGAGGTTTCAAAACAAAGGAACAGGGGAGATGCCAGAGGAGCACAGTGCAGGCCAGGAGGGCTTCCTAGAGGAGATGTCGTTTGACCTTCTGCTTTGTTTTCAACCAGTTGATGGTCTGTGACCACAACTAGGGTGGGGTATAGTCTCCACAAGTGCAGGGGTATGTCTCCACGACTGGAGCCCCTGGGGTGTGGCACATGGAGGGGGCTCTCGGTAAAGATCCCCAAGTTCTGCCCCTGGGCCCCACGGCACCTACGGCTCTTCCTCTCAGGAGGGTGGCACCTGCTCCCACTGCCCCACCTACCTCATCATTGTCCCCCGCCCCTAGCCTATCTTGTTCAGCTACTAGGAGTTTTCTGAGTACAAATCCTACTCACAACCCAGCTTGTAACTCTTCTACACACACATACAAGGGGCACTTTGAAAAGTGCTTTTGGTGGGGAGACCATGACAAACACCACCCCCATGGAGGGCTCGCTCATGCCCCACTTCCTCACATCTTCCACCCCCACAGCCTGTGCTTCTAGCCACGCAGCCAGGAAGCCCACACCTCAGATGAAGCTGGGGCAGCTGGACCACGCAGCTGTCCCCGTGGGCATGCTTGACGAGAATCTGTCTCCAGAGTGCGTGCCCTGGACGCCGGGCTCTGAGCAGCAGACTGAGAAATGTGCAACTCATCTGAGGGGCAGCTGGTCCCCCTGTGACACGTCCCACCCCAGCCACACAGGTCACCTCCAGCAACCATTCTCAGGGATAAGTTCACCTGACTGGGTTCAGCATGGCCCAGGAACTCATCAACAAGAGCTGTCTTCTCCCAGGCTCTTAGTCTCCTAGTGCTGCTATAACAGAAAAATCACAAGTGGGTGGTTTTACAAATAGAAATTTATTTTCTTACAGTTTGGGAGGCTAGAAGTCCAAATTCAGGGTGCTGGCTCTAGGGAAAGGTTTTGTCTCTCTGTTGCCTCTGCAAGGAGGTCCTTGTCGTTTTTCAGCTTGTTTCTTGGTTCCTTGGAGATCTCATGTGATGTGGCATCAATCTTCCCCCATCTCTGCTTGCTTGTTTGCTCAATCTGCTTTTTATGTCTCAAAAAAGATTGACTTAAGACACAGCCCACACTAACGCTGCCTCATTAACATAACAAAGAAAACCCATTCCCACATGTGATTATAACCACAGGGTCAGGATTTACAATACATATTTTTAGGGGACACAATTCAATCCATAATACCCAGCATCTTCCCCTTTTTTTATCATTCCTTTTGGGACCACCCAGCCCACCCCACGGAAGCTGTTCAGGCATCTCATGTTGGATTTAGAACCGAGATGACAGAGAGGCAAGCTACCTAAAATCCATCTGCATAATAACTGAGGTCCCCCCGACCCCAGTTTACATTTCGAGTTGTTGGAGTTCTGATCTGAAGCTGGGAAAGGAAAGGCAAGTTCTCATTTTCCCTGTGCTCATCCCAATTTGTACCACTGGATGTTTTAATTTACAATTCAAAGTTAATAAAATGGGTTTGTAGTCGATTACCATATTTTTACGCAAATAATGCATGCCTTCTGTATTTGTTTGCCGGCTGCACCCCACCCCCACGAGGCACCCTCGCAAGCTTGCTATGCTAATGTCTCTTCACAGTAACATGTGAAAAAAAACTGCATACCAACACCTATGAAAATACCACACAGAAGGAAGGCTCGGCCAGCAAGCAAAGAAGCTACATGTTATTTGCATAAAAATACAGTACTCCCTGCATATGTGACGCTTTTCCAGCCTGCTGACAGCAGTTCCTCCCCGGAAGGAGGGGATCCATGAACTCTGGAAGCACAGCCTGCTCTAGCACCCAAGCACAGCCTCCAATCTCCTGGAGTTGTTGTCCCTGAGAGCCCCTGGAGAGGGGTCTGCTGGTCCCTCTCCTGCAAGTCTGAGTAAAACAAACAAATAAGACACCACTAGGTTAATTAAGGAGAAAAAAGGAAAAACATGGCTCAAAATGTATTAACAATAATAACAATAAAAATTAACACTTTTTGAATGTCGTTCTTATGCAAACACATTCAGTGCTCCACAGCATTTAAAACAACCCTATGAAGAGAAACTTCTAGAAGGTTCTTGTTGTTGGGTGCCACTGAGTCGATTTTGACTCATGGTGACCCCATGTGATAGAGTAGAACTTCCCCATAGGGTTTTCTAGGCTGAAATCTTTACAGTGGCTACAACAGCGGGCTCAAACATAGCAACGATTGTGAGGCTGGCGCAAGACTGGGCAATGTTTTGTTCTGTTACACATAAAATCACTATGAGTTAGAGTCGACCGATGGCACCTAACAACAATAACAGTCTTTACAGGAGCAGATCACCAGGTCTTTCTCCAGTGGAGCCACTGGATGGGTTCAAACTGCCAACAGTTTATTGCACCACCAGGGCTCCTTAGAAGACTCAAGAAGGTTCTATCATCTCCACTGTAAAGGAGAGGGTACCCACAGCCACGAAGTTCCAAGTGGCAAAGCCGAGCTGTAACCCATGTCTGCCCAGAGTGAGCCTCCATTACTCAGACCCTGAGGACCACTTTCCTGAAAGACTCCACTATTGATGTTCCCATCTGGCCACGGAGCTATGTCCAGGGGCTGCCCAGCCAGAACAGCCCAGAAACTTCTGGGACATCTGGAGCACATTCATTCTCTCTTAAGAAAGGAGTTCCTAAACCCTCACTAACCCTCATCTGCTCAGTCACTTCGGTTTTATAGTTGCTGCAGGCTGAGTGAATGTGCTACCTCTGAAAGAGAAGCTGCATTTTCAAGGAGCTTGGCTGAGGAGAAATCCAAGCTGGTGGAATGGGAGACACTGCATGGCCTGAAAATTTGAAAATTGAGCCCAGCCTGGTATTCCTCCAGAACTTATCCCATCCATTCTTGCCCCTGTGCTTTGCCACATACTGTGTCCCCACCAGGAATGCCCTTCCCTCCATCCCCCTAACTACCTTCACCTGATAAGCTCCCAGAGACTATCAGGGATCATGCCAAAGTGCCATCTCCTCCAGGAAGCCTTCCTGGACCCACCACGCCTCACGTCCCTAACGTGTCTGCCCTCTCCTCCATCACAGCGCTTACCACCCTAGCCTGTAATTACATCTGCACTTCTCCCGTTCTCCACACCACAATGAGCTACCTTGGGCCAAGCCTTACTCTGGCTACCATGAGAACTGGGGAGAGGAAAGGCCAGCCCAGCTTCTAAAACGTGCACTCCAAATGGGAAAGAGGATCTCCTTCTCCCCTTGAGGCATTTTCTAATCCTCATCCTTTTCCTGCACAAACCAATTCCGTAAGGGCCCAAATGATGACAAGGGGCGGAAGAACCATGATCAAGACAGACAGAAGCAGCCAACCGTCCTCTGCTCATCAGTCAAAGCTGTTTATCCTGGGAGGTCCCTCCTACCCGTTCATTCATTAAGTCAACACCTCTGTTTCTGGCACTATTTCAGGCACTGAGGAATGATGGTGAATAAGACGTGCGTGGTATCAACCCTCATGGAGTTTAAGCCTCGGTAAGAAGGTAAACAATTAAATAAGCAGGCGCAGATTCGAGCCACCTAGCAGAATGAGTTGACCCACGCAACTCCCCAATCCTTCAGCTACAAATATGAAGAAAAGCTGGGCAAAATGTAGTATGTAAATGTTACAAACATATCATAATTGAAAGAAAGAATGGAACCATGTACCTGAAATAGAGTGGCAACTCAAGACCATAGCAGCCCAAGGGTATCTGGTCCTGATAGAGGCCCTAGCAGCTAAGATCTGGGATTTCCATGTCCACACGGGGCAGGAGATATGGCCTTGAGCTAAGGTAGGGTATGAAACTGAGACTGCTGCATAAAGACAGAATCCAAGATCAGCTGCTTCACCTGAAAAGGGAACCAGAAACTGCCCAACAAATAAGGAACTGACAAGGGAAACCATATCCGACCCCAGCTGTGGTTTGGGGGAAAGGCTCTTGTGAACATAAAACACACAAGCTTTATCCATATATAGGAATGAAGTCTGAATATATAAGATCAAAATACAATAAAAGTCCTCAAGTCAGCAAAGGTCCAAGGCTGGTGAAAGTCTTGTGTCCCTTAGCAGAAGCAAGGAAAAAAGAAAATATATCCATCAGTAGAGACACACCCACAACCCAGAGCCCATGAACTCACACAAACAAAAACAAAGCAACTCACCATAAAGATAAATTCACAATAAAAAATCACAAATTGCGAAGATCCAACAAAATGACGCTCTAGGCAGAAGCACCACACTGTCCCTCCACAGCAAAGATCCGAAAAACTAAGATGAACAGAAAATACAACAATGCTAAAACCCTAAAACAACAAATGAAGAGACAAAGAACTCAGCCAAGCTCCAAATGGAGTAAGAAAACTGGCAGAGAATGGAGAGCAAGGAGAGATTCATGCAGAGGTCCCCTACTAGCTAATGTAGCACGGATCTGCCATCTTGGACTCCTATCAGAGATCAGCAAATGGGGTACGAGAAAGCAGCCTTACAGAGCCTCCCGGGGAAGACAAAACAACCAACTCTCATCTCTCCACTCCAATGGCAAGCTACCCTAGCATTCTTTTTTGTTTGTTTGTATGTTTTTGGCTCCGGTTCCTCTCACCTCTCTCCCATATCCATCTTAGCTCCACCCATAACAATCTCCCCGCTGCATCCTGCCTACCTGCATCATGCACTTGACATCACACCACCAAGCAGCACAGGCACGGGCTGCTGGAACCTGCCCTGCACTGATTACCGACCCGCTCTGGTGGCTGTAGTAGGTGTCACAAACAACCCATCCCAGTAACTCTTAATCAGCTAGACCTGCCCTGTTGTATCATATCTGAGTGACTGACCCTGCCA
>NW_004444005.1:9641734-9753797 GCF_000243295.1 Trichechus manatus latirostris | reverse complement strand
GTTGTTAACCAATGTCATAAAACAATATGTGTACTACTGTTTCATGAGAAACTATTTGTTCTGTAAGCCTTCACCTGAAGTACAATAAAAAAAAAATCACAAATTGCATGAGGAAATAATCCACCATTAGAGAATGTCAGCAGATACCACAAGAGAAAAGTTAGCACCTCTTTTAACCAGCTTTCACCAGGTTATGTTGTGTAACAATCAATCCCCAAATCCTAGTAGCTTATAAAATCAAAGATTTTCACCCCACTCATAGTATATGTCAAATACAGAAACAGAAGGTTGGCTTTGGTTCTGCCCCATGTGTCTTCTTCATCTTAAAATCTAGACTCAAGGAGCAGCTCCTATTCAGGACAAGTTCTCATGGAAGAACGGAAACTGTTGAATAGCCAAGTTATACAATGGTTCTTGAAGCTACTGCTAAAAAGTGACAATTTTGTTCACATTCCATTAGCCAGGGTAATCCCAAGACTAAAGCCCATGAGACAAAAAATATATCTTCCCACTGGGAGGTGCTGCAAGTCACCTGGCAATGCAGGGGTGTATAACCCTCATATGGAAAATGTAGGGAACAATTGAGAACAAAATAACAATCTACCACAGCACTCCAGTGACTTGGAGTATTAGAATTATTTGAAATAAGTATGTTTACAATAATTAAAGAGATCTTTTTTAAAGGAATGGAAACCATATGGGATGAACAAGACTCTAAAAAGAGCGAGCAGATTTGAAAAAGAGTCAAACAGAACTTCTTAGAGGAAAATAAATAATCATTGAATTAAAAAAAAAATCAACTATTTAAATGGTAGTTGGTAGATTGAAGCAGCTGAAAAGAGAATTACTGACCTGGAAGACAGAGATGAGGAAATAATCTAGAATGCAGTACAGAGGCAGAGGATTCAAAATATGACTGAGAAGTTAAAGGGAACTGAGAATAGACTAATACAATCCTGGCATTGGTCTAATTTGAATTCCAGATGGCAAAAATAAAGAGATTGAGGCTGAGACAATAATTGCTGGGTGATTTTCCAGAATCAAAAAAAGATCTGAGTTTTCAAGCTGAAGATGGTCACTGAGTCCTAAATAGGATAAAATCAATAAATGCATAAATGGACACAACATCCTAATGTAATGGGGCAAACAAATCATTTTTAAAACAACCAAAGAGAAAATACAGATTATCTACAAAAAAATTAAAAAACGGTGGGGGTGGGGAGAGGAGAAAGAGGACTGACAATTTTCTCATCAGCAATAACTTTGTCTGAAAGACGGCAGTGTAATATCTTCAAAATCCTGAAGATCAATGACTATAAGGCAAATGAAGGTAAATTCTTTACCAAACCAAACTAATGCAGACTCTTCTAAGTCTAATATATTCTAAGACAAAAATGGAGCACAAGTTGTCATTAGATAGTTAAAAAAAAATGTAGGCTGCCCAAAACATTGCTGAATCACAGAGCAGCTTTTATTCTAGCACTTAAACTGGGAGAATAAAATAGTTCCCTCCATTTTAATTGCTGTCATTAGCAATAAAATTTTGTTGAATGAATAGATATATAATGTCCCAAAGGCTAGTTTTATTATGGGTCCTATCAACAGGGGTAGACTTTATAGCATGAGGGAGGAGATGGTTCTGATAAAACAGATGTTTCCTTTAAATGCATCTTCAGATTGGAAGATCATGTCCATCAGGAATAAATCTTTTTGTCAAGTACGGATCAAGTTTTTTTAGTGCCCAGTCTATTTGCAACATTCATTCTCTTCCATCTCAGAATGAAAATATCCAACTGCTATCTCCCCATTCAGATTAAAAGATAGGAAACTATCTGTCTTTTGTAGAAACCAAGTGCTGGGCAGAAGTGTGGAAAGATGTCCCAGTCCTCAACTTTGGAGCAAACATCCCTGTTACTAATGACTCATCAAGACCTTCTCCCTCCTGTTTCTCCCTGTGTAGGGCTTCAGGGTCATTTTCTAAGAGCCTCAAGGGGCTGCATTTGAAAATGTATAGAAACCATATTTATGGCACTTATCAATAAACACATATCAGGAAATATCATTTTAGAAGGAAATCAAATGGCTATTATAGTGAAATTTATTGTTTAATCCATGAGCGCTGCACAGACTTCTAAAAGTTAGATTTTGGAGTAATAGAGTGCATCCCAGTAATAACTGCACTGAGCAATACGACACAGCTGTAAAGAAAGAGTGGACAGAAAGTGACAGAAATACTCCCCACTCTGCACCACCATCACTCATGGTTCTGCAGCAGCTTCGAGGATTGGGAATGTGGCACCCTCTCAGATAGATTATTTAATAACAAGGCTTCAAAGAGGTTCTTTTAAGTTCAACCCCCTGCTGAGAATTTGCATTTTCACCCCAGATATACTGAATCGGAATCTACGGTTTAACAAGATCCTCAGGTGATTATTACATATACATCTACATTTTAGCATGGTGTAGCTCTATGCATAAGAATCACCTGGGAATCTTGTTAAAAATGTAGATTCTGATTCAGTATATCTGGGGTGGAAGTGCAAAGTTTCAGCAGGGGGTCAAACTGGAATGAACTGGTTGGAAGTCCTGATACCCATAAATGACCTTGTTTTATTCATATCACTTGTGGAAGAAAAGCCTTGATTATAGATACTGTTTTCCCAATGGCAAAAAAAAAAATTGCTTTCAAGTAGATTCCAACTCACGGCAACCCCATGTGTGTCAGAGTAGAACTGCACTCCACAACGTTTCCAATAGCTGTATTCTTCCAAGGCATTTCTGGGTGGATTCAAATCCCCAACTTTTCAGTTAGTAGCTGAGTATTTAACCATTTACACCACCCAGGGACAACTTCCTAATGGCAACATCGCTAAAAATGAGCAGCACATCGTTTCTGCTCTGGGGAATTTAAAATCTAGCGGGGAGACAAAGAATCATGTGGATTCACATCAGGCACTCGTTTAACTTAAGTGGATTTAACTCATTCACTGGAGGGAGGGAGTCATGGAGGAAGAAAGGCCCGCCCACCATTGTTCTCAATGAGTGTACACCTCAGACCATGGTGCAGACAAGCCCAAAATGGCCAAGGCAAGTCCACAAGCCCCCGGAAAGACGTAGAGATTTCAAGCTGTTCCTGACCATTGACCAAGAGGGAGATACAGCCTCCGTTTAGGAAGCAGGTGGTGGTGTCTTCGACATTCAGGAAAGAAGAGGACTAATCTAGGGTCTTGGTGAACCACTAACCAACTCAGGTTGCAGGAACTGGGGAATTGACCACAAAGTCACTGACACAAAGCCATTTGTGCTGCTCCTTTTTGGCAATTTAAGGGAATTTCAGGGGTAATTTTGATTACAAACAATTTTCACCTCCCAGGTGACTGTAGATCCAAACTCTATACAAAATGCACCTCCCCTGTAAACAAGTAATTACCATCCAGCGTGCTCCCTGTAATGACTGCAGGATACTCCAGGCAAAGAAAAGTATAAAGAGAGGTGATTATCTCTGTTTGGGGTTTTCAAGAAAGATTTGAGACTGAGGGGGAGGACTGAACAGAGTTTGGAAACTGAAAAGAAGCTTTTCAGGTAATGAAGGCACAGACAGAGGCAGCATGGGGTAGTCAGGGGGCCGCGGGAGGTTCAGTGTTTATGGAACATGAGGTGTGAGAAGGGCAACAGGAGAGGAAGGAAAGAACCTGGACAAGGAGGACACTCATGGCTTATCATGCCAAGAGCTCAGGCTGCCTTCTGAAAACATGCAGAGAAACAGAACACTTCTAGCAGGGAAGAGAGAGAATCAGATATGCATTTTTGAAAAGTCCCGTGTGGTTGCCTGGTAAAGAAAATTATTGAAAAGTGCAAAACTTGAAGCAAAGAAGTACATTAGCAGCTTTTATGGTCTGGAGAGACACGCTGAGGTTTCAAATGAAAGTTTTGGAAGAATGTAAGGGGATGGTTGGAAGAGGATAAGATCAACATGTTGAGAGTGATTGAGAGTGGGGCCAGGGAAAGGAAAAGTGACCCCATGTCCTGATGGCAGATGGGACCATTTATCATGCTAATAGGCACACTGTACCCTCCACTTCTTCAGTCATCACTATTGCAATTGGTTAAATATCTGTGCTTTATTTTCTTTAACGCCCATCTCCTTCCCTAGGAGAAGGACCAATCTATCACGTTCTAACTCTATGCTTAGCAGCAAGTAAACAAGCTCATGATACATAGCAGGTGCCCAATACACATCTATTGAATGAGCAAATGAGAAACAGATTTGTTAAGAAGGATACAAAGGGATGTTTTGGATTCGTTGAGTTTGAAGTGTACAAACTCATGGAGAGTTCTCTGCAACCAACTGGGATTAAAATGCAAGTCTAGTTTACAACCAGCTCTGCACAATATAGGGCACAAGCCAAGAGAAGACTTCGGGAACATCACAAGCCCAGTCGTGGGTTGTCCCAGAGGAGAGTGGGAAATGGAAATCCTCATGGTGGGCACAGCTTTGAGCTCTTGGAAGGACATATGGCCAGAGGGGAGACCAAGAACTACTCCTGACTGGCTCATAGTTTCACTCAATGTTCAAGGAGTCAAAGAAATAAGACAGATAATCAGAGACCAAATGTTTGGGGAAGATATGCAGCTGCATCTGGAGGCAGAGTGGCAAAGGCACTTGGTTCTATTGTGGTAGCTGGGGTCCAGGTTCAAATGTCCAGTTCCTTGCTTCATGTGTGCCAAGTGGTGGGCAGTATCAATTGCAGGACTTTCTCTTGAATGGTCCTATAGTTTAGTTGGGGTTTTCTCCTCACTAGTTGGCCTTTACATAAACAACACCCAAACCTGATTCCCTATCCTTCTAAGAAATCCAAAGCTGTGCTAGTTGCAGTTAAGACAACTCCAACTCAGGGCGAGCTTATGTACAACAGAGCGGAACGCTGCCCTGTCCTGCACCATCTTCATGATTGTTGTTATGTTTGAGTCCATTGTTGCAACTATTAAATCCTATGTAGTATATTACAAATAAACACCCTTTGGTTTAAAACAGTCTGAGCAGATTCTTCATTGTCTGTAACTAAGGTTCCTGATTAATGTAGGGGTTTGTAGGACATCTACTAAGTGATGTCAACTATCGAATGAACTAAAGGTATAAGAGAGATCCAAGCTAGAGTACTAGAAGCCATCTGCAGGACAGCTGAGGCTGTGGGAGCCACCGAGATCTTCCAGGATGAGGAAATAATGTGTCAGCCAAGAGAAGGTCAAGGATGAAAGGTGTCTCCTAATCTACTAAGGATCTCACAAAATGATGTCATGTGGAAGGATGTGGCAGATGGATAGGAACTAACCCCTTTGGAGAGAATATTTCTATCTGTCCTTGGCCACCTGAGCTTCCCAAGAAGGAGAAAATAAATATTTTATAGAAAGATTGTCGGTAACTTTGGTTAAGAGCAAGACCATTTTTCATTTGTTCATTTGGACAAATATATTATTCAGCTTATGTTTACTGGGCATCCTTGTTTCAAGTCTTGTGTTAGCAAAGACAAACAAAGGAATAGGACCAGATTCATGCCCTTGAAGGGCTCGTAGATTACTGGAGAAGACATATACCAGCTCCCCAGTCACCCAGGCTAGAACTTAAGTCATTTTTTACTCCATGCTCCCTGGACTTCCCACATTTGGTACAAAGAATGCATTAAGTTTGGCCCCTGTCCTCAAACAGCCACATGCACAATGTCTGTGTTCTATAATGTTGTGGCCCATAGCAAGGTCAAAGGAAGTGTGGGAGTAGGAAAGAGTGCTGACTGATTGTGAGTGTGACATCCAGAAGTCTCCTTGGAAGAGGTGAGAATTTAAGTATGGCTTGCAAGAGGGATAATAGGAAGAGAAAACCAGGCAAGGGGAGCAGCTGTGCTAAATGTATCCAGAAAACTCAGGGACTAGTCAGATGGCACTGAGAAGTTAATTGCGGTTAAGGCAGGGGGAAGTCAAGCAGTGAAAGGTGGGGCTTAACCACAAGCAGAGAGCAGATCGTGCAGATTTGGTTGCTTACATAAAGAAGCTGGAATTTATTTTTCAGGTCATGGGAAGACATCAAACGTGGTTAACCATAGACTAGCAAGCTAAGAGCGATCTCTATCTCTGTGACAAGTAACAGCATCCCAAAGGAAAATAAAGAACATATACACCATGCTAAAGACAGAGGCCACCACTCGTCTGGCAGTTTGGATGACAGTGGGAATGGAGGGAGCAAGGATGCTCATCACTTCCAGGGTCTGTGAACATTTTCCATTGTGTTTGCCTCCTGCTCTTGTCTGAAAACACTTAAGGGCGAGGGCAGTGCTGCACTCTCCTGTATATCCCCAGCACTTAGCACATACCAGGAAGATTTATTTATCATCAGTAAATACTGAAGGTCAATGAACTGAGATCAAAGGCAAACCCAAAAGAACAAAAAAGAAAAGAAGAAGTCACAGGCAAAGACCACCAACAGGCATCCCACCACTACTAGTTTCAAAGGACTTTTTGTATTCAGTTTTCATTAAATCTACAAAATAATGCTCTTTAATGTAAGCATTATTGTTCCCCTCTTACTATATGTGAGGAAACTGGAACTCAAGTAAACAGCCAAAGGCACACAGCTGCTGTGTGTCTTCCTCTGGGGCTCAGACCATGTCTGCTTAATTCTAAATCACGGTCAACCCCCAGTGCACCAAGCTCCCCAAGCACAGATGCCCACCTGGTGTCCAGGGCACCCCTAGTTCATCTTGCCCCCAAAAGAATAGATCCACATTTTCCTCAACCTACTCTCCTTCGTGCTCTTCATGCCAGACAATGGCATCACTTCCACTTGCAATGTTGTAGAGGTTAAAGAAATGCATAAGATTGTCGTGAGAGATGATACAGGTCAGTACCCTGGAGAGTGCACAAGAAGAGCACACCTAGAAGAGGAGACTAAGAACACGAAAGCAGAGAAGTAGGTGAAGCCCGTGAGGATGTGTTATCATAGAAGCTAGGGAAGAGAAGAGAAAAACGGGGAGTCAACAGCATCAAATGCTACAAAACTTTTCTTCAAGGATATCTATTATCATCAGTTCTTCCAAAATGTTTTCCTATTTACCAAACCTGCCAGTTGTTTTTGCAGCTCCTCAAGGAGGATTCATATTATTCCTTGATTAGCCTGTCCAGATGAGGTAGATTGACTGGTTCAGTGGTTAATTCGTTGATTGGTCCATCAGTCAGTTGGTTGGTTGGTCAGTTAGCTGGTTGGTTGGTTAGCTGGTTAACTGGTTTTTTCTCTAAAAGAAAAAATATTACTCCTCACATCCAACAAGAAACTTTCTCACTTCACTAATTAAGTAGATCTGAACTGAGCACTTCTAGAAGAAATACAACCAGAATGCTCCTTAGAAGCAAGGATCGCAAGACTTTGGCTCACTTACTTTGGACACGTCATCAGGAAAGACCAATTGCTAAAAAAGGACATCATGGTTGATGAAGTAGAAGGTCATAGAAAACAAGGGAAACCCTCAATGAGATAGACTGGCACAATAGCTTCAACAATGGACTCAAACATACTGGACTGAGCATCATTTTGTCCTATTACACATAAGGTCACCATGAGTACAAGCTGACTCAACAGCAACTAACAACAACAAGTGGAGACCTATCATATATGAGTTTATATCACTTCAACTCTATTTCCTTGGTACAAAAGAGAAACAGCAGAATTTAAATAACGTATTTGATTCTCTTCTGCATCTCCATTCAATGAGTGAGCAAGACACAGAAGACAAAAAACCTGCTTTATTCCACTCACATACGTGTCTTACAGTGTAATCCACTTGCCAGCTATGTGAGTTTAGCATTTTCACATAGTGTTTTAACACAAAATTCTCCTCAATGCAAGCCGAGACTTTATCTAGTTCTCAATCAAAGAAATATCCACCAGTTACAATGCTGTGGACTCTCAGAGAGATCACCCTACAAAGACGTTTATGGGCGATTTGAGGAATTATCAAAAGAAAATTGGCTCATACAGGGCTTCTGCCATCACAAAGAATTTAAATCCTACATCAGAAGCTCTTCGACTCAGCGCAGAGTTGATGCTGTGTTCGTCAGTAATTACTGAGCATGCCCATGTATAGTAACTGTGCTAACAAAATAATGACAAATGTATGTCCAGCAAGGTGAGGATGCTGCTTCGTTTCTGTTATACATAAGGTCATTATGAGTCTGAGCCTACTCAACCGCAACTAACAACGACACGTCCAGCAAGCTCTTGTCCTCAAAAATCTTACTGTTCTCCACAGAGAACTACATCCTCAAACCAGAGAACCAAATGATCTCTAGATGATTCCTTTCCTTCCTCCCTTCATTAATTTATCTAGCAAACACCATTGAACACTATGTGCTATGTTCCATTCTAAGCCCTGACCTGACCCAAAGGGATAAACCAAACACACACTCGGGAGTAGAGGCTGCTGTATGTATGAACGGCTGCAAAACCACTGGCCAGTCATGATGAAGTAAGCCTGTGAGTCGGGGCTGTGCTTTGCAAGACTCATGTGGAGATGGCTAAGGTGCAGTGTTTGAGAAATACCATCCCCCGTCTTGCACACCATGCATTATACTTCTAGGAGGAGCACTCTGGCTCTGAAGTGACCATTTGGACACACAAGGCAGACAAGAGTGGACACCATGATGCGTCCTTTGCAACGTGGGCCATCGAGGCATTTGTTGGCGCTTGCCTCCACAGACTTCATGTTTCCAACCCTGCACGTCTGAGTGGGAGTGAAGAGTAGCTTGCCCCTCCATGTTTATTCATGCTCTATACTCAATTAGCTCAGAAGCAGCTGGAGGCCCAAGTTCATAAGTAAAACTCAACCCAGGAGTCTTTTAAAAAAATCACTCTCCCAGTGAGAGTTCTTCTGGAAACAAAAGCAAACCCATTTAACTTATTATTGAAATTGATTATCCACTCTCCAAGACTCTCGGGTTTGGTTTGCCTGGAAGAAGGCACATGACAGATGATGTCAATGAGAAAATGGGCCAGAACCAGGCAGGGACTTTGCCCAGCGGGAGACCTCCCACAGAGTGACTCACAGCCACCATTTCACATTGAACTGAAGGCTGGGGAAGGGGGTGATCAGAGCGTGATGTGCTTGACTCAAAATAGCCCTCCCTGTTGGCACTGCCACCCCTCTTAGCACCAGGGCTCCCAGACAAAGCTTGGAATAATGACCCTGTGCTGGCAGAAGGACGCTAGGTGGCTCTCACCACCCTGCACCGACTTAGTGACAATTGAAGCTAAAGGTATCTTGATCAATCAAGGATGAGAGGGCACTTGGTGCAAGTGTATCAGCCAGGTTAATGAGCTATCAGGGGACCGCAAAGGAAAGGGGGCACAAGGGGTTGAAGGGGAGTTAGACATCTTGGGGCTGTCAATAAGAGGGGCTGTTCCCCACCCCTAGACCTCACAGGGTCCCAGTCATCCTGTTGTTGATGAGACAGGGCTACAAAAGAAAGTTAGAAATGGCCAAGCCCCACACATAGGTTCCGCTCAGAGAGGTTGAATCAGGCAAGTGAGATTTCCTCAGTATTGTAAGTGCCTTACAAAATGGTCTTCATTGTATAAGATTCAAGCCAGAAATGACATCCCCAGGCTAGTAGTGCTATGCAGAGCGCTGCCCAATACATCAACCCAGCCAACAGAATCAGAACCCTGCTTTGTGCTGGCATTTGGTCTAGAGTCTTGGGGGGAGGATTGAACCCTAACCTAAGGGGCTGATAATATATGAGGAATAAACTAGGATCAGGGCCATGATCCACACCCCAAGGGAACCCAGAATAGGGAGAGATTAATTCTAACTCAGAAGCTTGCATCAATTCATTCATTCATGTACTTGACTCTTAATGGAGCCACTGTTTATGCAGCATCCCCTACTGGAGGAGTGCCCAGACATGTATATGCGTACAGTGAATTAAGCGGTAGAAAGAGCTCTATTTCCTTCATGCCCTGCAATGGAAGTCAGGAGAGCGCAGTCATGGTAACCTGGAGTTGGCAGACAAACATGTCCAAACCGAACCACCTCCTTTACTGGTCATACAGCCTTCAACACAGCATGCCACTTCCTTGAGTCTCTTATCTCTTCTATAAAGTAGAAGTGAGGATGGCACCACCTCGTTGCTTCATTGAGAGGGTAAGATGGTGTTATAGATTGAATTGCTTTCCACAAAAATTTATGTTTAAGTCCTAACCACTGGTAACTGTGAGTGTGACCTTTTTTGGAAATAAGGTCTTTGAAGACGTTAAGGTAACATTGGGTCATATCATAGTAGAGTGAGTCCTAATTCAATCTAAGTGTTGTTCTTATAAAAAAGAAGAGACAGAGAGACAGAAGGGAGATACCATGTGACAAGAGAGTTAGGCTGCTGCTGCAAGCCAAGGAATGCCTGGAGCTAGCAGAGCTGGACGAGGCCTCCAGAGGAAGCATGGCCCTGCCGACACCTTGATTCTGGACTCCTGCCTCCAGAACTGTGAGACAATGAATTTCTGTTCTTTTAAAGCCACCCACTTTGTGGTAGTTTGTTACGGTAGCCCTAGGAATCAAATACAGGTACCTACCAAGGGAAGGGACCCTAACATCAATGAAAGAGAGATTTACTGTGTCTCAGTGTCAAGAAGAAAATGTTTAGGGAGCTTGCCAAGGTGGAATGAGATCACTGTCTACGCGTGGTGAGTGTAGAGAGGGGTGGGTGAAAGAAGCTGGCCTTGGAGTTCTGCCTAGCGTTAAGGGACTGCTATTCTAGATGGCATGGAAGAAAGTTACAGGAATCTAGGGAGGAGAGGCACTCATGAGGACAGTCAGATCAAAGCTATTGAATGGCATGGAGCCTACCATGAGTCCACCCCACATATGAAGCCCTGAGGCCACCATATTGTGATGGCTCCCAGCACAGGTTTGACCATGGCCAACCCTAGGGCCCATCTGGCATGCCAGTGTAAGAATGGCATGGGGGCAGCATCTGACCTCCTCTAACTTCATGAGGGAGAAGGAGAACCAAGAGCAACAGCCCAAAGCTGATTGCTATGAGGTGAAGGTCAGACATGCCTCCTCTCTCCGCCATCTTTATCATTTCTGACACCAACTTTCCCTCCCATGGCACTCTCTACTTCTCTGCTAGGTTCTGTAATTCATTGCAATGGCCACACAGAGCTCACAGACAGTACTCACGATTATGGAGTTTATGAGGGAAGTAAATGGGTTACAATTCAGGTTCAGGCATGCTCAGGATACAGTTCTTCCATCAGGACAACCTCTTTTCAGCCATGCCCACAGACATGCCTCTCTCTGGCCTCTGTTCTGCTCAGGCAAGTGTTACAAAGCTCTTTAACCTCTGCCAATTAGTGCCCAGAGGCATCCCACTCCACCAGGAAGCCTCTGCCCAAAGGTGCTCAGCTTTAGCTCTGTGGATCAGCAAACCTAGCTCCACCAAGTGCCCAGAGACACCCTACTTCATCAGCAAGCCTCCACCCAGAGACACTCAGCTTTCTTGCTGGGAAGTCCACCACATCATCTCCTGCCAGTCTCTCCTGCTGCCGTTTCTTTGCTACCGCTTCTCACTGTCTTCAGTATTACCGCTCTGTCTCTTGGTCTCCTGGTTCCAGGAGATTCTCTGTACAAGGATCCCAGGTCCAAAGGACACACTCCGTTCTTGGCTCTTCTTCCTTGATGGTAGTGGGATCCTCTCCTTCCTACCTCTGGGATGGCTCATTTTAAGCCTAGAGGTATGGCAAAACTGACCAATCCCTTCATTAGGATTCCATAGACCTTATTTGCATGGTCCAACCTAATCATTTGGGTAAGAGTTAAAAGACAATGGTGAGAAAGGCCACACAAAAGTGATCCATGGCACAGCAGGCCACCCCCTGGCTTCTCAAGCCATGGTTCTTTCATACTTGGAGGATAACTTCCACCTACCAATCATTTTATCAGTCCAAGACAGTCATTAACAATTAGTCCTTCAATAGGGCAAGAGTCCAAAGTGTGAGGTTACTCAGGTATCAGCCGTTCAAGACTGCTGCAGGTGTCGATCTGATCTGGTCAGGATTTCCAAAATCATTTTGGCTTTACCCTTTCTGGTGTCTGATAAAATTTAACTAAGAGAAGATTATTCCTTTGCTGTGAGCCTCACCAGGTAACAGCAAAACTTTTAAGGAACTTTAGGTTCGGTCACTATACTCCAGTCAAGCAGTGCCGCCCCCTTAATCCACTCTTTCACACTTACAGCTTCTACAATTACAGTTTTTACAATCACAATTAGCTCTGTTAGCAATCAACACTCACAAAAGAATCATATAATCCTATCAGCATCTTCCCACACCTTCTCCTCCCCAGACTCATCAGGAAAAGAGAAATCTATTAGTGCAGATCTTCCCTTGTCCCCCTCATTTTGAGTGTAAACGTACGAACTAAAGTGAGTAAGTCAGCCACTTTATGACTTTATTTGTCCCATTTTACATAGCTAATGTTTAAATTGCCCATCCCTATCAAAACATTACGGAGGAGACAAGTATGTTCCTTGTTCTTAAAGAATCTTCTGTTCTGAGTTGGAACTTTGAACATCTGCATCCATAAGCATAGTCCAGTCCAGAGCAAGCCATCCAGTTGCAACAATCTAAACCAACTCACGGTGTCACACATCTTTTTCTTCATTTGGTTGGGTTCCGGTCAGCTCATCCTTAGTCATCTAAGCTAGGTCACAAAGTATAGGGCCTTATCTCTCTCTCGTTCCTAACCCCCTTGGGCTAGCTCAATGTGCTCCACCCATAAACTCAGGAGTCCACACAAGTCTGTACGCTTCTGACCAGCCGCCTTTCCTCTCACTCTTTCAGCACTAGCCCCTGTGGGCTAGGTCAACTAGTGCCAATGGAACATGTCCAAACTCAGCCCATCTTTTCATTGCTGCACTTCCCCCACTTCCACTCATTCAGTGGACTCCGATGGTGACCACAAGCGAGCAGATCAAGCTATCTACTTGCTGGCTCTCTTTAACTTACAGACTTGGAAGGGGGTTCCTTCTGATGGGCATTGACTTATCCTATTTCAGTGCACTTAAAGGCAAATTTCCTGCTCAATATTCAAAGAGCAAAACAGTCATTTTTTTTTCTGCAGGTCCATCCTTCAAATGCAAATGTCCTGTTCTCTGAGCAGTTCTGGGTGGTTCTGCATGTCTTTTCAAATGCAAATTTACTGACTCCCAAAGGGTTCAGGTGGGGCTCAGATATACACTGGGATACTGCATTCAAACCAACAGCTTGAGTTTCTTTTGGGCAAATTCTTGTTCTCCTTTTAACATATCCAATCAAGTATTGGCTGAAGGCAGAGTTACACATTCTCTGTAATCTATAATACCCTATATTCATTTCTACCATGCATTTCTGTTCCTCAGTCAGCCCCTAGCCTTGTTCTCACTGATGATATTGAGCTTTTCCATCATCTCTTTCCATAGATGTAGTCGATTTGATTCCTGTGTATTTCTTCTGGTGAGGTCCACGTGTATACTTGCTGTCTATGTTGGTGAAAAAAGGTATTTGCAATGAAGAAGTCGTTGGTCTTGCGGAATTCTATCATTCAATCTCTGGTATTGTTTCTATCACCAAGGCCATATTTTCCAACTACCAATCCTTCTTCTTTGTTTCCAACTTTCACATTCCAATCACCAGTAATTATCAATGCATCTTGATTGGATGTTCGATCAATTTCAGACTGCAGAAGCTGGTAAAAAACTTCAATTTCTTCATCTGTGGCCTTAGCTGTTGGTGCGTAAATTTGAATAATAGTCGTATTAACAGACCATCAACTGCTCATATGCAAGTTCGAGATGAAACTGAAGAAAATTAGAACAAGTCCATGAGAGCCAAAGTGTGATCTTGAGTATATCCCACCTGAATTTAGAGACCATCTCAAGAACAGATTTGACGCATTGAACACTAATGACCGAAGACCAGATGAGTTGTGGAATGACATCAAGGACATCATACATGAAGAAAGCAAGAGGTCATTAAAACGACAGGAAAGAAAGAAAAGACCAAAATGGATGCTCTTGAACATCGAGTAGCTAAAGCAAAAGGAAGAAATGAGGAAGTAAAAGAACTAAACAGAAGATTTCAAAGGGCAGCTTGAGAAGAAAAAGTAAAGTATTATGATGACTGTTCAAAGACCTGGAGATAGAAAACCAAAAGGGAAGAACACGCTCTGCGTTTCTCAAGTTGAAAGACCTGAAGAAAAAATTCAAGCCTCGAATTGCAATAGTGAAGGATTCTATGGAGAAAATATTAAATGACGCAGGAAGCATGAAAAGAAGATGGAAGGAATACACGGAGTCACTGTAACAGAAAGCACTGGTCTACATTCAACCATTTCAGGAGGTAACATATGATCAGGAACTGATGGTGCTGAAGGAAGAAGTCCAAGCTGCACTGAAGGCATAGGCGAAAAACAAACCTCCAGGAATTGACAGAATATCAAATGAGATGTTTCAACAAACAGATGCAGTGCTGGAAGTGCTCACTCGTCTATGCCAAGAAATAAGGAAGACAGCTACCTGGCCAACCAACTGGAAAAGATCCATATTTATGCCTATTCGCAAGAAAGGTGATCCAACTGAATGCAGAAATTATCCAACAATATCATTAATATCACACTTAAGTAAAATTTTGCTGAAGTTCATTCAGAAGTGGTTACAGCCGTATATCGACAGGGAACTGCCAGAAATTCAGGCCAGGTTCAGAAGAGGACATGGAACCAGGGATATCATTGCTGATGTCAGATGCATCCTGGCTGAAAGCAGAGAATACTAGAAAGATGTTTACCTGTGTTTTATTGACTATGCCAAGGCATTCAATTGTGTGGATCATAACAAATTATGGATAACATTGTGAAGAATGGGAATTCCAGAACACTTAATTGTACTCATGAGGAACCTGTACATAGATTAAGAGGCAGTCGTTTGGACAGAACAAGTGCATACTGCGTGGTTTAAAGTCAGGAAAAGTGTGGGTCAGAGTTGCATCCTCTCACCATACCTATTCAATCTGTAAACTGAGCAAATAATCTGAGAAGCTGGACTATATGAAGAAGAACAGGGCATCAGGATTGGAGGAAGACTCATTAACAACCTGCGTTACACAGATGACACAACCTTGCTTGCTGAAAGTGAAGAGGACTAGAAGCACTTACTGATGAAAATCAAAGACCACAGCCTCAGTACGTATTACACTTCATCATAAAGAAAACAAAAATCCTCACAACTGGACCAATAATCAACATCATGATAAATGGAGAAAAGATTGAAGTTGTCAAGGATATCATTTTACTTGGATCCACAATCAACACCTGTGGAAGCAGCAGTCCAGAAATCAAAAGACGCATTGCGTTGGGCAAATCTGCTGCAAAAGACCTCTTTAAAGTGTTGAAAAGCAAAGACGTCACCTTGAGGACTAAGGTGGGCCTGACCCAAGCCATGGTATTTTCAATTGCAATCATATGCATGCAAAAGCTGGACAATGAATAAGGAAGACCAAAGAAGAATTGACGCCTCTGAATTGTGGTGTTGGAGAAAAATATTGAATATACCATGGACTGCCAAAAGAACAAACAAATCTGTCTTTAAAGAAGTACAACCAGAATGCTCCCTAGAAGCAAGGATGGTGAGACTATGTCTTACATACTTTGGACATGTTGTCAGGAGGGATCAGTCCCTGGAGAAGGACATCATGGTTGGTAAAGTAGGGGGCTAGAGAAAAAGAGGAAGACCCTCAACGAGATGGATTGACACAGTGGGTGCAACAATGGGCTCAAAACATAACAAAGATTGTGAGCATGGTGCAGGACCGGGCAGTGTTTCATTCTGTGGTGCATAGGCTCACTATGGGTCGGAAACGACTTAAAGGCACTTAACAACAACAACATCATACATTTAGGTCTGTTTCACAACACTAGCTAGGAGAAACGGTCAATATCCATAGTACGTTCAGATAAACACATAACACTTTTTAAAACATTCCAGTTTCATCTTCCCCACTCCTTGAGTCCATCCTCCACTCCTTGGAAGTGAGGATGGTGACGTTGTCAGGAGGGACCAGTCCCTGGAGAAGGATATCATGCTTGGCAAATTAGAGGGTCAGCAAAAATGAGGAAGATTCTTAATGAGATGGATTGACACAGTGGCTGCAAGGATGGGCTCAAGCATAACAATCATTGTGAGGATGGCACAGGACCAGGCAGTGTTTAATTCTGTTGTACATAGGGTCACTGTGAGTCAGAACTGACTCGATGGCACCTAACAACAACAACACCAACCCCTTGACTATCTTTCTATTCATATGCATATGATCTTGGGCCTCTGGCTGGGTGGAATCAGTAGACCCTGACCCTCTCTCAATCATCCCATTTAACCGGCCTGACCCTTGCCCCAGGCCACTCAAGATGTGGATTCTCTCACCTCAGCTGTAGCATAACTTTCCTTTCAGCAATTACAGGTAACAATCATCAAAGTAACCATCTAAGAGTCAAAAGTTTCACTTCTGAAGCCCTTCATTCTTTCTCTTACAAAGTCCCATGCTTCCATGAGTTTGGAGCAATTGCAACAAATTCTGTTTCTGAAGCCACCTGTAAGAACGGAGTGGGAGCACTGTCTGACTTCCACTAACCTCATGAGGGGGAAGGAAAATCAAGAGCAACAGCCCAAGGCTGATTGCTATGAGGTGAAGCTCAGAAATGCCTCCTCTCTTCGCCATCTTTACCAATTCTGACACCAACCTTCCCTCCCATGGCACTCTCCACATCTCTGCTGAGTTTGATAATTCATTGCAATGGCCACACAGAACTCACAGACAATACTACAATTATGGAGTTTATTAGGGAAGTAACAGGTTACAAGTCAGGTTCAGGAATGCTCAGGATACAGTTCTTCCATCAGGACAACCTCTTCTCAGTATTGCCCGCAGGCATGCCTCTGTCTGGCCCTTGGCCTCTGCCCTGCTTGGGCAAGCACTACAAAGCTCTTTTAGCTCTACCAATAAGTGCCCAGATGCACCCTACTCCACCAGTAAGCTTCCTGCCCAGAAGCACTCAGCTTTCTCACTGAGAAGCCCACCACACCATCTCCTGCCAATCTCTCCTGCTGCTGTTTCTCTGCTACCGTGTCTGGTCATCTTCAGTGTTACAGCCCTCTCTCTCTGTGTCTCCTGGTTCCAGGAGCTTCTCAGGGCATGGATCCCAGGTCCAAAAGACACACTCTGCTCTTGGCTCTTTCTCCTTGGTGGTAGTCGGATCCTCTCCTTCCTGCCTCTGGCATGGCTCATTTTAAGCCCAGCAGGATGGCAAAACTGACCAATCCCTTCATTAGGGTTCCATAGATTTTATTTGCATGGTCTTACCCAATCACTTGGGTGGGAGTTACAAGACCATGGAGAAAGGCCTCACAAAAATGATTCATTGCACCGCAGCCAGGGAGCTAATAGCACCTTGATGGTGATTTTATAACTTTGAGCTAAAAACACTGGCCGTCTAGTGAGGATTATAATACTGGCTCAGAAAATGGTCATCCCAATGGGTCCATTTAGGACAGAGCCAATGAGCACAGGGGCAGGTGGTCACCAGAGGACAGGCTGAAGGACGGTGCTCTGGGAGAGCCCCTGCTGGAACCCCCCACCCCAGGAAGACTGACAAGGACCTTGGTGGCCAGGCCTTCTGCCCCTGTCCCCCCGGCGGTTCCTATCAGAAGCACTGGGGGTCCTGGGAAGGGGACCAGTGTGTGCACTGGTGTGGGCAGCAAGGGCTTCCTCCAGCAAGAGAAGTGGGCACCAGGCCTGAAGGGAAGTATCGTATGAGCAAAGTGGAAGAAAGATGATGTCCTTTTAGTAATTAAATACGTCTAATTAATCATGATGTCACTTTGGAAAAATCAGGTTCCCGGCAGGAAGCAGAATTCCTCTCAGAGGTCGAACTAATGGAGAGCTATTCACAGAAACAAAGGAAGCCCCAGGGGAGCCACCAGGACATGGGACCTCCTAGCCCACCAAAGCAGGAAACCCAGCCACCTCTGGGTGGAGATGCAGCAAAAGGGGGCCATAGGGGTTGGAGCCTGCCTAGGGGTAGGGGGAGACACACAGTCACCACCAGAACCGCATCCCTGGGGCAGGTGGGAAGACCACCACCTTGCCCTGCTCTTGCCCCCCCCCCCACCTGTCAGAGCTTTCCATGGCCATGTGGACTAGGGGATGCTGTCCACAGTGCAGAGAAGAGCAAAGAATGGGTCTGGTTGGGGTGGGGGGGAGGCAGGTGGAGAGTAGTCCGGCTGCCCCTCACCTGGAGAGACATCAGAAAGGCCAGGACATCCCCAGAGGGAGCTGGATGCCAGAGCAGATGCCGGCAGCCATGGCGCTCCCCTCAGCCCCTTCAAGCTCTGGTCAGACCAGGCCTCTTGTGTCTCCTTCCCTCCAGGGTTGTCACTGACCAGGAGGGGGCAAGGGAGTGTGAGGAGGGGGTACTGACTGCTGAGGGCAGACAGCCCGAGACAGAGGGTCTTCACCAAGACTTCCAGCGGCACTCTGAGAGGTGGCCTCCTTCTCCCAGTCCTACAGCCGAGGGTAAGGGCCGTTTTGCTGACTCTGTTCAGGAACAAGGATAGTCTCCCTGGACCAGTGTCCGGCAGGCGTTCTGAGCGAGGTCCCAAGGCCTCACGCTGGGTTGCATTCCACGTCTCATCAGCAGAGCCCTTGCCCTCCTTGAGCCTCAGCCCCTCATCTGGAAGATGGGGAAGTGAGTCGGACCCCTCGGAGCCAGGGTGCAGCTCTGGGAGATGAAGAACGTGGTGGTCAGGGTCATATGGATGGCTGAGGATGGGGGACAGTGGCTGCCACTGCCCTGGGCTCAGCCTCGTGCCCAAAGCTGGCTTCTCTTATTCACACGCCGCCCCCCTTCACACTCCATGACCTGCTGTGAGACAAGCAGGCCCTCCCCTGCCTACTGGGAGGGGCCTCCAGGCCCCATGTGCTGGTGGCTCTGCAAAGTGAAGACGTCAATAACTCCAGGAGACTCTCTCACCCCCATGACATGTGACAAATGCCCACCAGGACACACAGACACACAGTCTCACACACTCGTGTCTGCACAGCCTCTGCCCGTCACCCCTCAGCTGCAATGTTGACTACAAATGCAGCGCGCCAAGCCTCGGCTGCTTTTGCTTCCCTTTCTGCCTAGACGTCCATCTTGTCTTGCATCCGTCTCCCCCTCTCCATTCTTTGCTGCCAGTTTTCTCTGCAATGGCTTCTCTTCTCCACCGCTCCTCCCTCCCTCACTTGGCTCACATATTTCAGCAGGTCTGTGTGGCTCTCCAGGACGACATGAAGCCCCATCAGGGCTGGAGCAGCAGGAGGTGGGGGATGCAGGACGCGCTCTTGACCGTGAGGTTGGAGACCTGGTGTGTGGAGCTGTGTGGAGTCCCGTTCGAGGGGACCCTGATGTCAGCCTCATTCTCCAGACCCTGTGTGGTCCTGGCACAGTGAGACAAGCACTGGGCTGGGATGCGGGGGCCCCTTTGGGACCTGGAGGAAGCTGCATGTCTTTTTTGGGTCTCAGTGACCTAAACCGGAAAATAAAGCTAATAATCAAAAAAAAAAAAAAAAACCTGTTGTCACCAAGTTGATGCCAACTCACAGCGACCCCATGTGTGCAGAGCAAAAGTGTTCTGTAGGGTTTACAAGGTTGTGCCTTTTCAGAAGCAGATTGTCAGGCCTATCTTACAAGGTCCCTCTGGATGGGTTTGAACCACCAACCTTTCGTTTAGTATCTGAGTGCTTAACACTTTGTGCCATGCAGGGACCCCTTAACAAAGCTAACACTAAAAGCACCTACATCTCAGTGAGGTTCCAACGAGGTGATCAGTGACTTCAGCTCACTGCGGGTCTCCGGTGCACGGTACTCACCATGCTTGTCACTTTACACATTCTCAACGTCCCCATGTAGTCTCCCAGGTCCTGGGTAGATGTGACCAGTGATGACAGAGGGGGTCCACTCTGAATACAGAGCTGGCCTGCTGTGTCCCAAGCCCATGTCCACAGTGCCTGACTCCACCCCTGAGCCAGTGCACAGGTGCGCAGAGGGCCTCCGTGCCCCAGCCCTCTGCCAGGTCCTGTGGACAGAGTGAGGACAAGCAGTCAGACGGGGCAAGGAGCAGCCACACGTAAGAAGATGCTCTGCCCCCTCCCAGCACCACACCCCTCTGCCAGGCCCAGGCACAACCATAGACAGAGAGGGACCTGCCGTGGCAGGTCCGTCTCCTGCAGGTCTGGAACTGAGTGTCCAGTGTTCTCTGAGCCTCGAACCTCAGCTCCTCAGGGCCAGGGCTCTGCTTTGTCCTGAGTGGCTTTCAAGGCTTTCTGCCCTGAATCCCAGGCGGAGCCCAGCCACCCACTGGGCCACTGCCCCATGCTGTCTGACATGTCCTGCCTGCCTGACCCCCAGGCCCTGTGGGCACCTGCAGGCTGTCTTTCCTCCATACTCCGACCCCACAGGCCAGCCAGCCGAGCAGAGACAAGCACCCACAAATCCCTCTGTAGGACAGGTGCAGATGGGATTGGTCCCAGAGGCACCCCACCCAGGAGCACACCTTTGCCCCCAAGGAAAGGAGCTTGCTGTTTCCACCAGCCAGGCACTGACCCAAGGCTCCACCAGCACAGAGAACGTTCCTTGCCCATGAGTCCCCAGAATCACAGGTCTCCTGGCATCTGAGTACAAGTGGTCCCCAACTTATAACGTATCTGAGTTAGGACAAACCACACTTACAACTGTCTTTTTTATTTTTGGTACCTAGGACACTATGTGTTGGAATCAACTCGAGAACAGTGGGTTTGATTTTGGTTACCATTAGTAGTATGCACTACATACGAAGTTGCAGCATGTAATTCGCTGATGTTATCACTCGCTGATGTTCACTCACAGATATTCAATTTTATGATTTACTGTCCAAAACACTGCCATATATATTTAGTTTTCTAAACTAAATCAGGAGCTTCAGTTGCTTTGAGAACATGGACCCAAACACTGATTGCTTTGCTGAAGTCAATGGGCACATTCAGGAAGCAGTGAGATGTTACTGTGAAATATATGAAAAAGAAAAGAAAAGGACCATACAGACAACTGTCACTAATTTTCTGACTAGAAACACCATGCCATTCCCAAGGATAATCCAGATGATCCAGAACCTTCCACAAGTGGAGTTTTTACCACAACTGGCAAAATGCCAATGTCATCCAACTCTTCTTCATCAGAGTAAATTTTTATGATTTGTGTATTATATGTGTGTGTGTGTATGTATGTATTAAAATATACCTGTAAGTGTCCTAGTTACCTAGAGCTGCTGTAACAGAAATACCACAAGCGGATGGCTTTAACAAACCGAAGTTTATTATCTCACAGTCTAGGAGGCTAGAAGTCTGAATTCAGGGCGCCAACTCCAGGGAAGTTTTTCTCTCTCTGTCGGCTCTGGAGAAAGGCCCTTGTCATCAATCTTCCCCTGGTCTAGAAGCTTCTCAGCACAGGGACCCCAAGTCTAAAGGACACAGGCTCCACTCCTGACTTTTCTTGCTTGGTGGTAGAAGGTCCTTCTCCTCTCTGCTCTCTTCTCTCTTTTATATCTCAAAAGGGATTGACTCAAAACACAGTCTAATCGTGTAGATTATGTCCTGCCTCGTTAACATAACTGCCTCTAATCCTGCCTGATTAACATCATAGAGGTTAGGATTTACAGCACATAGGATAATCACATCAGATCATAAAATGGCGGACAATCATACAATACTGGGAATCATGGCCTAGCCAAGCTGACACACATTTTTTGGGGACACAATTCAATCTATAACAGTAAGTTTATATGTAATGTTTCCAAACCCCAAAGACAAATAAAGATCGGATTTATAAAAGATACTGATAATAAAAAGCAATAATAATGAAAACTAAAAAAAAAAAAAAAAAAAAGGTATTGGACTTAACTTCAGAAGTGACTTACTACTTACAACAGCAAATGGAACCCTGTCATAGGTCAGAACTACCTGTAACAAAGTGTTTCATCTGCAACCACTTTGCTCAGGTAGAGCAAGGTCACTGTACGCTCCATCCACCTTCGTCCCTGCTGACCCCTGGGCGGAAAGTGACCCCCTTCTCATCTGGATGGACTGCTGCATTCTTTGAACCCCACTCATGGCCACGCCTTCCATTGACAGGGCAGTGTTGAGGATACCAAACACCACTTCTGCTAGCTCTGCTCTGCTTGCCCCACCAGCCCTGCACGGCCTTTTTATCCTGACACGAGGGAGAGACAGAGGAAGGAGCAGAAACAAGAAGCGAGACGGGAGAACTGGTGAGCAAGAGCTAGGCTGGGCAGGTCCAAGCCCAGGTGAGTGGGAACCTGGGGTGCAGTTCTCCCAAGAGAGGTGAGCCCAGGACGACCGTGTTGGGAGGGACAGTAGCCCAGTACCCCATGCATCAATCCATCGTTCTGCGGACGTGGCCTCACACGCCACCTGAAACGCAGCAGCAGCATACAGATGTACAATGCAGACACGAATTCCAGCCTCCTCCTCGCAGGCCCATGAGTGGATTAAAGATACAGAGCAGATGGAAGAAGCGGAGGCCTGTCTCTGCTGGGCGTTAGGGTATCGGGCCTCCTGCCCATCCTCAAGGAACCTCAGTAACTGTCTCTTTTCTTCTGCAGACTCCTGCGTGCTTTCTCCCAGATCTTTTTTTCCTTCCCCACCCTCTTTTGCTTTTAATCCACACAAGACACCCTTAGTACCCATGTTCCTCCCACTGGAACCCTGTTCAGCATCTTTGAGCTTTTCAGTTGCTATTCTTTCCTCCCCACTCCTACCCTTTGCCTCCCTGCCTGCCTGCCTCCCCACCTGGTATGAGGGATATACCTAAAGGTTGTTCTTTTTCATGAATAAGGAAAATAAAGTGGATCTCCCACCCATCCTCTCTCTGCTCAGCAGCATAAAACCCTTACCAGGTGTGTGAGCACCGTCTTCATAAATCCAGCCCTGCCTTTGCCAGCCCCAGGGAAAATATTTCTTTAATATGCCGAGTGATAACGGAGATGCTGTTAATTATAGCCCAAAGTCATGAAACACACACTGATTAAGACAGTGGATTTGGAAGCCCAGATAAGGGATCCCAAACCGCAGACAACACCAGAGGTGGGAACATGGAGGGAGTCGCTCAGGGCTTTGCTGCGGACACGGTTGCCGTCAGTCAAGTATGTTTACTCTCTCTGACCTTGATTTGCATTCCTGCAGCATCGGGTTCACAAGAGGAGCAAAACCACCTCCCTGGAGCCAGCTCCACACACACCCACGGACCACCAGAAGGGCAGACAGGGCCGGCTCTTCGCCAGCCCCCAGCCTCGTGCCCTGCCCTCACCCCAAGCCACCCTGTCCTCTCCCACCCCTGGCCTTCACTCCTCCTGTTCTGAGGGACCCACGCTCTGCCTCTTCTCAGCCTCTGCAGTCCAGCTCAGCTGCCATCAGTTCCAGGAAGTCCTCCAGGCCTCTGCAGGCAGGAAACAACCACCCAGTGCCCCCTCCTCTTTGCTGCCAGCTCGCGTTCCTTTATCGGTGGGCTGGCAATCTACACATCTCACTGTCTCCCCTTTCAGCTGTGACATAGCACCTGCCCCAGAAGACAGAGAGCACTGCTACACCCCCTAAACCCCAGCCCTGACCAGGCCAGATGATACTGACCAAGGATCTCGGAATATGCTCCTTGCTTTTGGCCCAAATGGTCACGGAGTGTCCCCGTGGGTGCTGTGACACCCAGAAGTTACCAGACTCTCTGGGGAGGGAGCTGGTGTCCCCTGGCTCCACACCACAGTGTGGAAAACGGGTACACTTTGATCTTTACCCCCTCTCCCCTTAAAGTAATTCCAACTGTTCAAGGAAAACCAAGAGTGAGCTTTGGAGTTGATGTCAAGACTTCAGATTTTTGGAGCTGCGTATCAAATTTCCATACGTTTGCATAAAATATTCAAATACTCTAGAGCTGCTGTGAGTATCAGAGGAGGTGGAAGAGGCAGGAAGAAAGCTCCCTGGAGCCTTCAGAGGGAGCCCAGCCCTGCTGACACCTTGATTTCAGACTTCTGGCTTCCAGAACTGTGAGATAATATACTTCTGTTCTCATAAGTTGCCCAGTTTGTGGTAATTTCTTCTGGCAGCCGTAGGAGACCAATACAGCACCTAATATGCCAGGGTCGCCGCGATGGTTTAAGGCCCAGTTGGACATCAACACAGGCTGGGGCTTACCAGAAGCCAGTGAGAAAACAGCAGCCTTCCCCGATGCCGGAGCGCTGGGCTCTGGAGCCAGGCAGCCAGGCACAAGTCCTAACCTCCCTGTATTAGTCTCTTGTGATTGCCGTAGCCAAGTACCACGCATGGGGCAGCTTTGAACAGCAGGCGTTTATTCTCTCACAGTTCTGGAAGCCACAAGTCTGGAATCAAGATGGCGACAGGCCATGCTCCTTCTGAAGGCTCTCAGGGAAGATCTGTTCTAACCTCCTTCCCAGCTTCTGGTGTTGCTGACAATTCTTGGCATTTCTTGACTTGTACATGCATCGCTCCAACCTCTGCCTCTATCTTCACATGGCTGTCTTCCCTCTGTGTCTCATGTCTTCTCGTATAAGGATACCAGTCATGTTGGGTTCAGACCCACCCTAGTTCAGTTTGACCTTATTCTCCTAGCGCTGCTGTAACAGAAATACCACAAGTTGGGCTTCATTGAACAGAAATTTATCTTCTCACTTTAGGAGGTTAGAAGTGCAAGTTCAGGGCACCAGGTCTAAGGGAAGGCTCTCCCTGTTTGGCTCTGGGGGAAAATCCTTATCTCTTTCAGCTTCAACTCATCAGTTCCTTGATGATCTCCATGTGGCATCAGTCTTCCCCTATTTGTGCTTGCTTGCTTCTGTGCCTGAAAAACAAAAAAACTAAACCCATTCCCGTCGAGTCGATTCTGACTCACAGCGACACTATAGGACAGAGTAGAACTGCCCCATAGAGTTTCCAAGGAGCAGCTGGTGGATTCAAACTGCCTGTCTTTTGGTTAGCAGCCAAGCTCTTAACCACTGTGCCACCAGGGCTCCAACAAATGACCACAAAGGGACTCGAACCCTCAATCTTCTGGGCCAGAATCAGGCACCTTATCCATTAGGCCATGTGGCCAATACTGCTCCTTTTATATCTCAGAAGGGATTGGCTTAAGACGTGACCTACACTGACATGGCCTCATTAACATCATAAAGAAAACCCATCCCCAAATAGGATTATATCCACTGGTATAGGGGTTAGAATTTATAACACGTATTTAGGGGGACACAATTCAATCCACAACAGAACTCAGGCTAGCTTAACTGGTAGCATCTGCAAAGACCCTATTTCCAAACAATGTCACGTTCACAGGTACAGGGGCTAGAACTTGAGCACATCTTTTTGGGGGACAATGTTCATCCACCACACCCTCTGACCCTGAACACCGGGCTGCGTGAGGCCGAAATGCCAGCAGGAGTTGAAAGTGCTATCATAGCACCTGATGCCCATGCATGCTCAGTTAGTGACAGCTGCTGTCACCAAGGATTTACAAAACAGAACCAGGGGTGGGGGGGTGGGGGTGGAGGGAAAGTCTGCAGGCAGTGTGAGGACAGCCAAGAGCAGGCTCGACTGACGGCCAGCTCAATACGCCAGAGAATGCCCAGGACATAAATCAAACCAGTGCCAATCAAGTGATCGGAGAGCCCAGCCAGCCTGTTTAGTATTGATAAACGGCTCATTAAAATGAAACTTTGCTCCATTTAGCTTTTCTTATTGCCAATTAGCAGTAATGCCTCCACCACACTCTAGACGATTGTAAATTAGTGGTTATCTATTTTCTGAGACAAGCATGGCACAGGGGCTTCCAGGGGGTAGCTCCACGCTGACCACCAGAACTTTGCAGAACCCCACTCACAGGGTGGACAGACCTGGGAAACAGCAGAGCCCTCGGGCACAAGGCGGCAGGCACAGCAATATCCGCAAATCCTCAAACCCTGTGCAATGGGAGACGCCAAGCTGCTGGAGGCACATTACGTGCTGAGGCCCTGCACTCGGCTGTGTTTTAAGCAAGCCACCAACTCCCATCTCTCTCCCAGGTGATGAATGGTGGCACGCTTATGTCACAAACTAAACAATGGAATTGTGCTACCATGAGTTATGGGGGAAATAAAGCCATCTTTTTCCTGGCCCAAACAGATAGCTGGAGTTATGGCAGGGCATTAAGCATCCTCTGCAAGGCAGAAATACATTGATTTTTGTTTAATGCATCAGGCTGTTTACATGCTTGGTTCCCGGAAAAACTGAACAAAAAATAAGTAACATCCCTTCTTGCATCCCGTTCACTGAGTGGCCTCCTGGGAGTGTCTCCTGGTCCTGGGAGTGATGTAAGATGCCCCCCGGGACTGGACGAGCAGTTGGACACACCTGGGTCCTGGGTCTGGTTCTCTACTCCAGCTCTGATAGGTGAGCCACCAGCCAAAGTCAAGTCATCTCTGGAAGCCTCAGTTTCCACATCTGTGCAATGGGGCTGTAGTAGATCGAAAGGACTCAGGTGAGATGAAAGCCCTATGTGTTGGTGCTCCCTGGTCAACAGGGAAGGTTGCAGACCTGCAAGGAGGCACCACACACCCAAATCAGAGCCTCGGGAGAGCAACTCTTCCACAACCCTGTCTTCCCAACACATGGATGTCCTGTGGGTGCCCATGTCCACCCAAAGTCTGCATTCATGCTTGTGCACACCCACAAGCACACACAGGCATCTGTGGACACAGATGTGTATGTGTGCTTGAACATACAGTGCAACATGAGGACAAGCGTGTGTGCGTGTGGTGCACATGTTAGGACAGGTGTGTGATCACACAATGAACACACAAAGACAGGTTTGTGTGCACACAGGGGTATATAGATGTGCATGTATATGTGTGCACATGGTGCATATGTGAGTACAGATGTGTGCGTGTGTGGTGCACACATAAAGACAGGTATGTGAGCATGTGGTACACATAGAGATAGGTTGTGAGCATGTGGTGCACACGTGAGGACAGGTGTGTGAGCATGTGGTGCACACGTGAGGACAGGTGTGTGAGCATGTGGTGCACACGTGAGGACAGGTGTGTGAGCATGTGGTGCACACATGAGGACAGGTGTATGCACATGTGGTGCACACATGAGGGCAGATGTGTGAGCATGTGGTGCACACATGAGTACAGGTGTGTGAGCATAGGTGCACTCATGAGGACAGATGTGTGAGCATGTGGTGCACACATAAGGACAGGTGTGTAAGCACAGATGCACACATGAGGACAGGAGTATTAATACACAGGGATGCATACATACTGAGATGCTCTTGCTCTTCAGTTCCCACAGCCCCTCACTCATCCCCCGATAACAGGATCTGGCCTCATGCTGCCCAGGGCCTCCTTATAGGAGGTGAAGGGGGTGAAGATGCTGCACTATGGCCTTCGAAGACGGAGGAAAGGGTCACAAGCCAACAAAGCAAGCCAGGCAGTTCTAGAAGCTGGAAAGACAAGGGACCAGATTCACCCTCAGAGCTTCCGGGGGAAGCACAGACCTGCTGACACCATGCCTTCGGCTCAGTGAAACAAGTTTGAACATCTGGCTTCCAGAACTGTTAGTACCTACAATGTGGCTGCAGGCCAGCACCAACCCAGTGCCTCAGAGCATGGTGTGAGCACCGTCTTCACAGGGGCCCCAGCGGCTGACCTCCTGGGGCCTCAGCAAGCACTCAGTGAAAGGTCAGGGTCAAGGTGGGCACAAACTTCATGCCCATGTACCTGCTTCTGACCCCACAGCGGTGCTCTGGACAACACCCAGCCCTGTGGACTGCCCCCAAGGCCAAGGGATCCCCCTGCAGCTCCCAGAGAGTGCATGACCTGATGGAGCCTCCCAGGTGTGATGGGCCCTCCCCACCCCAGAGCCCTTCGGAAAGGGTGGTTGGGAGCAAGAGGGCACGCCCAAGCCCAGGTCCCCAAAGGCTCAGCTGGCACAACGGCCCACACCAGTCTTTCTGTCCTCAGATGGAGAACCCTCTGGGGGCCTGGGCACTTTTGTGAGCCAGATCTGGAGCCAGAACTTGAGTGGAAGCCTTGGCTAGAGCTTCCGCCTTATTTTGAGCCTTGGCTTTGGGCTTTGGCCAGGAAAGCCTAGACCCTTGGCAATGTGGGCCCGAGCACCCTTCCCAAGCTTGGTATGGGCGATGTAGGTGAGTTGACTGAGTCGCTTGGGACCTTGGACTTGACCTGTTTGGGCTTTCAAGAGCCTTGACAGCCTCGGCACGTGCATCCATGGTCTTGACATTTTTACCCTGCATCTTCTTCAGGCCCTTCTTGTTGTGCTTCTTGGCAAAGCACACGTTCCTCAGGAACATGTGGTCCACCCTTTAAGAGATTCATATCATTGTGATTGGGGTTTCTTGGTGCCATTTCTGTGTCATTTTTGGGATTGGTTACGCGTGCCGTGGTTCTTGGACTCAGCCACGTTTGCATCATGTCCTGAAGCTCTGGAACTCCAGGGATCAGAAGAGATAGAGCCAGGCTCTGTTCTTATTCAGACTGTAACCCATCTTCCATTCCAGCGTGTGGCTGCATCTCTTCCACTTTCAGGGAAACATGCAGCTGGCCCCAAGCCCATCACCGCTGAGCCCAGGAGGACCTGGATCTTTTGTCTCAACAAGATGACAAGGCCTTTCCAGAATAGCTGGTGTGCAGGGCCATCTCAGCTCCCAGCCCAGGCCTGTTAGCCTATCCAAGAGTGAAATCAGGACCCAGTCACCTCAGCACCCATCCTGCCATGCAGGCCCCTCAATCCTAGGCACATAGAGTGGCCCGGGGCAGGGTAGAGGGACCAGACAGGCCAAGGCGACAGTAAACAGCTCCTGAACCAGGTTAGATGTGGCACCCACCAATTCTGTCATCAGGCTCTGCTCAAAGCTGCCTCTGGACATTCTATCCAATTATTTAAATCCCAGCCTCCGTGCTCGGCCATGAAGATTGGACAGGATTGGACATTTATTAGCTAACTGAAGGGCTATAATAAGATAGCAAATCCAAAGGAGCAGAAAATTAAATGTTCTTGAGTTATCTTATTGAAATTTCCCTTCTACAGCTTTTATTGGAGGCAACAGCACCAGAATTTCAAAGATACATTTTAAGAGACTGCTTTATGGGGTTACCCAGCAAAAGCAGAAGCCATCAAAATGAACCCAGTAAGCTAGACTTCAGGAGGGCTACCTCTGGGCCAGGCAACAGCTCTGGCCCCGGGCTCCTCAAGGCTTGGCTCCTCCCTGGTCCTCAGGGAGATCCGGATGGCTCTGCTGATGCAGACATCATATTTTATTGGGAGAGTTCACTCTGTTGTTCACTGAATTTTGATTATTTATTATCATAAGGAGATATATTGATTTCATAAGAAAGGCAGGGAGAATAAACCACAAAATGAAGCTGCTGTCAAAGGCCTTGGCCCAGGCTTCCTTCCAGAGAGCAAGGAGTCCGCTGAAGCACAAATGCCCATTCCAATGTAGACATATCGAGGTCATTAAAGGGAGCTGTCTACGAGCTCCCGAGATGGAAGACGCCGTCACTGCCAGGAGCAGGGCCGGCAGGTGAGGTCGGAGCTAGTCAGAGAGCACCAGGCAGAGGGACTGTTGAGGCCAGCCCAGGAGGTGGTCCTCCTTGGTGGACAGAGATTCCTTGTGCAGGAAGGAAGGAAGGATGCCCCCTGCCGGGCTCCCTCACCCCCACGTTGCCCTTCCTAGAAAATATAACCCTACCCCATGACTACTTTATTTTCCCTCTAGATGGTGGGGGTGTTAGAAATAGCTATGGCAACCTAGCTTCCTTGCTCCCACAAGCAAAGAGGATCCATTTGATTTAAGAGAAAACATTCTATAGCTAGTAACACAACACAAATTTAGGGATTGGAGACAATGTGTTTCCCAAATGCCCGAGTTCTTGAGCTGTTTACTGTGATGGAAATGGAGGCGATGTTGGGGGAAGATCATCCTCCTGTTCTGGGTCCAAGTGTCTGTGGAAGAGCCTGGAGATGGAGTTCAGGTGGCACCTGGGGTGACAGACCAGCAAGGTGTGAACCCCATGATGGCAGATGCGTCTCATGTGAGTGTTTGCTGAGTCTCTTAGGGTCTCCAAGTGTTTACTGAGCCTCCCTGTGCTCTCCAAGTGTTTACCTAGCCTCCCTGTGCCCCCCAGGTCTTTACTGAGCCCCCTGTGCTCCTCAAGTGTTTACTGAGCCCCTATGATCTCCAAGTGTTTACTGAGCTCCCTGTGCTTCTCAAGTGTGTACTTAGCCTTCCTGTGCTCCCAAGTGGTTACTGAGCTCCTGTGCATCCTAAGTGTTTACTGAGCCCCCTGTGTCCCCCAAGTGTTTGCTGAGTCCCGTGTGCCCCACAAGTGATTTTGACACTGTGCAATACATGGGGACAAGGTTGAACAAATCAGACAAAGCCCTGCCCTCTTGACCAGACAGTTAGAAGCCACACAGACTCACAGTGTAACTTGTGGTTACAAGCAGTGAAGAGTGCTGTGAAGGGACATTCAAGAGAAGACATTCAGCTGAGACTGAAGGACGACAGAAGTCTCCCACCACTGACTGAAGATAAGCATGTTCCAGGCAGAGAGGGACCTAAGAGTCACCAGGAGAAGCCCACTGGGGCTGAAATGGGTGGAGGGAGGGATGGAGAGGTGGCACGAGATGCATCAAAGACACAGATGGGAAGGTTTTTGGAGTCTTGGGGGCCTCGATGAGAAGCTAGACCTCACCCCAAAGGCAGCAGGAAGTCTTTGCTGGTTTTAAGTGGGCCATGAAATGATCTGTTTTTGTGTCTTGGAGGATTAGCCAAGTGGTGTGTTAAGAAGGGGTTGAAATGTGGCCAGTGGATGGACAAGAAGAAAGTAAAAGGCTGTAGTGGTTTCCAGGGAAGATGTGATGATGGAATGGATTCAGGGGCACAGGTGAATGGACCACTGTGGAAGCAGAGCCACAGGTCTTAGGACTATATTGTATATATTGTATATTAATACATTGTATATGGGGGTGGGGTGGAATATTCTGTATGTCATCTGTGGTGCTTAGCACAGTGGTCTGTATTAGTTTCTCATGGCTGCTGTAACAAGTTATCACAAACTGAGTGGATTAAAACAACTCAGATTTATTATCTTACAGTTCTGGAGTTCAGAAATCCAAAATGTTTGACAGGGCTGATTCCCTCTGGAAGCTCCAGGGAGAATTTGTTCCTTGCCTTTTCCAGCTTGTAGAAGCCACTGACATTCCTTGGCTTGTGGCCCCTTCCTCCCTCTTCAAAATGCGTTGCTCCACCCTCTGCTTCTGTCATGCCATCTCTTCTCTCTTTGACCCTCCTGCCTCACCCCTTAAGGACCTTTATGATGACATGGGGCCCATCAGGATAATCCAGGATCATCTCCCATCTCAGATACTTCACTGAATCATGTCTGTAAAGCCCCTTTTGCCGTGTAAGGTGACACATTCACAGGTTCTGGGGACTCGGATATTGGCAACTTTGGGGATCATGATTCAGCCTAGTACAAGGCCTTATACTAATAAACACTCGAGAAATATTTTGGATGATATGATCCTTCGGTATCAAAGTCTCACAGTTTGTCCAGAGAAAGGTCCACATTCCAGATACTTGGACACATGATGGAGAGATCTAGGAGCTCAGATCTTGTGTTTGCTTTTAGGAGGCCTGGCTTGGCCAGCACAGCAACAGACAGAGCTCTAGAAGGACCTCCCAGAGCCTGAGGACCAGTCACTGAGCGGAGGGCCTTCCCTGGTCCTCTGCCCCTGGCCTGGAGGTATGTCCCCTCTCCAGCTCCTCCTCTCCATTGCCTCTGGCCACACAGCATTGTCCACCTGCATTTCGGTGCCCACCTGATTGCACTCTTGGAGGGTGGGTACCAGTCATATCTCATTCATTGGTACCGCCAGTTCCTGGCACAGAGGAGTTGCCCAAGACATGTTTGTCAATCAAATGAATGACTAAAAGGTGAGTTTATTGTGGTGCAGACTGGTCCAAGACTAAAACAGTGCCTTGTGAAATGTATGTGCTCACTCACTCTCCAAAAGTATATTGAGCTTTGGCTGTGTGATGTTTTGTTTTATGTGTCAGCTCAGCTAGGCTATGGTGCCCAGGTGTTTGGTCAAACACTAGTGCAAATGTTGTTGTGCAGGCATTTCGTAGACGTGATTAACATCTGCAATCAGTTAAGTAAAGTAGATCACCCTCCATAATGTGGGTAGGTCTCGTCCAACCAGTTGAAGGCCTTAAGAGCAAAAACTGAGGTTTCCTGAGGGAGAAAGATTCCGCCTCAGACTGTGACACAAAATTCCTGCCAAGTTTCCAGCCTGTCACCTGACCTGCAGATTTTGACTTCCCAATCCCATAATCGCATGAGCTACTCCTTAAAATAAATCTCTCTCTCTCTATATATATATATATATATATATATATATGTATTAAAAAAATAACCATTGCCACTGAGTGGATTCCAACTCATAGCCACCCTATAGGACAGAGTAGAACTGCCTCATAGCGTTCCCAAGGAGCTGCTGGTGGATTCGAACTGCCGACCTTTTGGTTAGCAGCCTAGCTGTTAACCACTGCTCCAGGAGGGCTCTGTATATATGTATACATATACAGAGAGAGAGAGTGAAACCTGTGAAAGCCAGAACTCAGTGGGACTGCCTTGTTTTTCCAGGTTTCGAATGTTTTCTGTCTTTCACAGAGCACAATCACCACTTTCCTATCACTCAGTATTAGTGAAAAATATTTGAGTTTTCCTTCTCTGACAGGTTTCCATCTTACACAGGTTCCGGCTTTCGCAGGTTTTATCGTGTGTACCAGTTGACACTGAGCTGACTTCGACTCATGGAGATGACATCGTGCTTAAGAGTAGAACTGTGTTCTATAGGGTTTTCAATGGCTGACATTTCATAAGTGTATCACCAAGCCTTTCATATGAGGCACCCACTGGGTGGATTTGAACAGCCAATCTTTCAGTTAGTAGGCATGCGCTTACGCATTTGCACTACCCTAGGACATATATACATGTCTTATTGGTCCCATCGGTTCTGCCTCTCGGGAGAACTCTGACCCCCATGCTATGTGACAGGCCCTCAGCCAGGCACCGAGGACACACACACAGATAAGAGACGGCCTCACCCCAGGCAGCTCACAGCCTGGTCAGGAGACCTGGGTGTCAGTGTGAAATTTCAGGGGGGTATCATGAAGTGCAGTGGTGTGACTACTGCTTGGGGCAAGATGGTGGCCAGGGAAGGTGTTCCAGAGAAGGAGGCCTGTGACATGGTGCTGGGAAGACCAGTTTGGGTTCACAAGTAAACTAGAGGACGTGGGGAGGCCATCCCAGACGGCAGTAAGAACCTGTGCACGCAGGAGAGGATGGGCCATGTGGCCTTCCAGGTTGTTCTCAGGCCAGAAAGGCCGAGAACCTCTTCTGTGGTGGAAAAGAGAGGAGATGGCAACAATGTCCCGAACAAGGATTCTAAGAAGGAGTGAGTGAGCTGCGTGAGCTCTGCCAAGAACTTTGATGAAGAAGCCGCCTCCATAGGACGCCTATTCCAGCGTTCTGTTGACGCCTGCGAAATCTGTCCACACTCCGGTCAGGAAGAATCATTCTTGCTCCGTGCATTACACAAGACATCTGCAAATTGGATACTTTTTTCCTCCCTTTAAAAAATAATTTCCCTCCACCACGATACACAGACAATTTTACACCAAGGAGCCTTGGCTGCGAGGCTGGAATTGCTGAGTGTGAGTGGAAAAGGCAGATGTGAAATGATCCCCCAGAAATGGAGGTGCTTTCTGGAAAATGCAATCAAATACTTGGTAACTTGCTAATAGTATGGTTATTAAACAGGCTGCCTTCATCTTGCCCAAAGAGCGAGGAAATGTACAAGAATTTGCAACACAATGGAAAACGGGAGATTATGAAAATGGGCTTCTTGTTGTTAATATTTACAACACTTTACATTTCTAAAGGGTTCCTGCCATTTTCTTTGAGCTGCCTCCCTCCTTCCAGCTGCCTGCAAAGCTTCACCTTAAAGGGTCTGAATACTGATTATCCTCTTACATAAGATCCATTCCTAGCCCCACCTCACCCCTGCCCCATCCTTTCTAGGCAGGGCAGTCCAGGGACACTCACAGACCCATCTTTAACACTGATGTTGACCAGCTATGTGACCTCACACAAGTTGGCTCACCTCTTTTTGCCTCAGTTTCCCTCTCCTTGAATGCCAATGAAAATAGTGCTATCCCCTAAAGCTGCTATGATGACGAAATGGGGTCATAAAAACAGGAAGTGCTCAGAAGAGGCTCTGCCATGCAATGAGGCTCCACAAATGTCAACAGGGAACCTGTGCAGTTCACAATGAACCAGAAAAGGGCAGACCATTACCCTTGGGCTAGACTATTCCCTGCCATAAAGAAAACTGCACTACCTGTGGGAGGTGAGAGGGCAAGGCAGGAACAGCAGGTAACGTGTCCTGGAAATTGTCAAAGAAAGCGGACAGGTCAACCGTTACTGATCAGATGATTGGTTGGAATCAGAGCCGAATGGATTTGAAAATCCATTCATACATTCATTGAAAGATATCTGGCACTTTGATAGACATGGTATATTAGTGTTGAAAGGGCCCTTGTGGTTCCACTGTTCTAGCATCCCTCCCCAACCCTGAGCCTTCACCCTCCCCCACCACCAGCATTTTACAGATAAATAAGACTCATAGAAGCAAAGGGACACCTGAGCACGTCACAGGCCAGTCAGTGGTAGGTTGGGCATGGGAACATTGATCTCTCAAACTCCGCTTTTTCTACCCACTGCCCTCCAAATGCAAGGCCCTGGTCTTGGTCACAATCCACCCAGAGAGAGGCTGTCTTTCAGACACTGAGTGAGCAAAGTTCCCTGGAACCTTCCCACCATTAACCTGCCCGTTACTACCCCATCTTAGTTACCTAGTGCTGCTGTAACAACAACAACAAAAAAAAACAAGTGGCTGATTTGAAAAAACAGAAGTGTATTGTCTCACGGTGCAGGAGGCCAGAAGTCTGAATTCAGGGCTCTTGAGGGAGGTCTTTGTTTGTCTATTTCTGTTTCTAGTAGCAGCCAGCAATCCTTGGTGCTCCTTGGTAACCGTCTTCCCTCTGGGTGTGTTTGTGTCTACTCTGTTCTTTATGTAAGACATTGCTCAAAAGTGATTAGATTTAGGATCCACCCTACTGATATGATCTCATTAATATCACACACACAAACACACATGAAACCCTATTTCCAAACAGGGTCATATTTACAAATACAGGGGTTAGGACTTTCACATTTCTTTTTGGGGGACACAATTCAATCCATAACACCCTCCCACAAACATACACATACACACACCTCATACCCCCTAGAAAGAAGCTCTGCATGACAAGAGGCTGGCATGGCCTCAGGGCCAGCACAGTGCCTGGGGCAGAGTAGACAGGCAGGGAATGCCCATGTGGTGCACAATGAGGGAATGGGCGCTTCTTTTCAGTGTCTTCCTCCTTCCTGAGATTATTCTGATAGTGTCATGCATCATCCTCATCCCTTCATTCTTGCCTTTGGCCTCTATGAGCTGGTGATTCTATGAGCCATGGCTCAAGGTTTCCCTCCACAACAGCAACAACGGGAGCAGCAACAGCAACAGCAGTCCTTTCAGCCTCCGTGGCAACCTCACTGCTATCACAGAAGTGTCACTGACACAGGCAGAACTATTATTATCTCCGCTTACAGATGATGAAACTGAGGCTGGACCAATTAAGTAACATTCTCAGGTTCACGGAGCTGCACTCTCAACACAAACCTGGTCTTCTGCCTCTGAGTATCCTACTCCTTATGGGCAAGGGCACCCTTCCTTACTTAATGCAACTTTGGGCCTCACACCAGATCTCACCGGCGGACTTACCCACCACTGGGAAGAACCCGATGCCCTCTATTTTGTTTTAAGACTATGTTCTAAAACACACATGCAAGTTTAGAAGGAAGGTACAAATATGGAAATCAGGAAAGCTAGTATGAACCCTGTAGTGTTGGGTAGGTATTGGAGATATTGTTGTGAATTCATGGTCTTCAATGTACGTAGATAGACATATGTTGTTGTGTGCTGTCAAATCGATTCTGACTCATAGTCATCTCATGTGATGGAGTAGAACTACCCCATAGGAGTAATCTTTACAAGAGCAGACTTCCAGGTCTTTCTCCCGTGGAGCCACTGGGTGGGTTCCGCCAACCTTTCAGTTAGCAGAGCTCCTTGATAGACATATACCAAACCTGTTGTTGTCAAGTTGATTCCAACTCATAGCAACCCTATAGGACAGAGTAGAGCTGCCCCATAGGGTTTCCAAGGCTGTAATATTTATGGAAACAGACTGCCACATCTTTCTCCCATGGAGCAGCTGGTAGTCTTGAGCTGCCAACTTTTCAGCTGAGCGCTTAACAACTGTGCCACCAGGGCTCCTGATAGACATATGTACAGGTGTAAATGTGTATGTGCATACACACACCACGTATGTATCTCCAAGTTTTAGTCACTGAGAGGGTCTGGTAACCCAGTAGTAGTGAGCACATTCTCCAGTAAAAGAATCAGGGCTCCTAGGGAAATGGTTGATTCCAGGGTAGGCAGGGATAATCCAAGATGAGGCTGAAACATCTTGGTGGACATTTTCAAAGAATGATGGAAACATGTTAGAAAGACATGGGTCAGGAAGGACTTCTGCATCCAGATTAGAAGGAGAAATAGGGACTTAATTAACTGTCCTCTAAAACAACCAAAGAATGGGCAAAATATATGAAACAATGACTTGCAAGACACTAGACATCAGGCAACAAAGACTGAGATGCTGTGAGATGGGGAGGAAACGAGGTGAGCCCTGTGATGGTCCCGGTTATAACCTTGAGTTTCCAGGCTATGATGCAAGCAGGGGGGATCCAGGCAGAGCCCAGTGGCCCCCCTGAGTGGTGGAGACAGATCACAGAGTCTGGGCAAACCAAGGTGGCAAGAGTTCATTTGACCAGAGAAGAGACCTGCAGAGAAGGAGAACCAGAGATTGCAGAGGGGCCTCTTGAATATTCAGCTGAATGCTGATCAGCATGTGCATATGAGAAAACAGTCTGAGGCAGGGAAAGAATCATCCGAGAGAATTTGTGGGAACAATGCTCCATGCACACACAGGACCAGCAACAGTGCCTATTCTCACCACGCAGACTGGAAAAGCTCATTTTTCTCCGAGAATTGGGTTGATACTCAGAAGAATCATGCTTGAGTAGTGGGGAATGATTACCTCTGGACTGAGTAATGATCCAGTTCGCACCTAACAGATCTTAAGAGTAAGAACTGAAAGGATTAAATTGTTTCAAGTAACTTAACTGCATCCCAGAGAAAAAGCCCAAAAACAGCTCGAGGAATACAAAATATCCAGCATCAAACAAGGTAGAATTTTCAATTCTTGGCATTCAACCAAAAATTGCCAGTCATGCAAAGAAGCAGGAAAATATGGCTCAGGATAAGGAGACAAATCAATCAATCAAAACTGACACAAACACTAGAATTATCAGAGGAGGACATTAGAACAGTTATATGACTGGATTCCACATGTTCTAGAAGGTAATTCCATATGCTCATAGATGTTAAAAACAAAATGTCCCAAACTGAATATCTAGAGATGAAAACCACAATGCATGAGATGAAATCTACTTAAATAAGATTTAAAAGCAGAAGAAGAAATTAGCAAACTTGAAGCCATAGAAATGGAAATTGTCTAGAATAAAACATAGAGAAAAAAGAATTTAAAAAAAAAGAGCATGAGAGAGCTATGGGACAACTTCAGCAGCCTGATATGTGTGTAACTGAGTCCATGAAGGAGAGGATGGGGAGATAAAAAATATTTGAAGAAATAATGGTTAAAATATCAAGGTCATGAAAGTCAAGAAAGGTCTGAGCAACTGTTCTAGAAATCAAGGTACTGAGGACACATGACAGGTAACTGCAGTAAACGATTCTCTGTTGGGTACTTTTTTGCTATGAAGGACATCATTGGGACAATGGACGAATCTTGAATGGGGTCTCTGGGTGGTGTTGTTGTTGTTAGGTGCCATCAGGTTGATTCCAACTCCCAGAGATCCTATGTACAACAAAACAAAACACTGCCCAGTCCTGGGCCATGCTCACAATCTTTGTTATGCTTGAGCCCATTGCTTCAGTCACTGTGTCAGTCTAGCTCATTGAGGGACTTCCTCTTTTTTGCTGACCCTCCACTTTATCAAGCATGATGTCCTTTTCCAGGGACTGATCTCTCCTGATAACATGTCCAAAGCATGTGAGAAGTAGTCTCGCCATCCTTACTTTTAAGGAGCATTCTGGCTGTACTTCTTCCAAGACAGATTTGTTCGCCCTTTTGGTATCTGAGTGGAGGGTACTATTTTCCCAACTTTTCTGTGAGTTTGGAATTGTTTAAAAATAAAATGTACAAAAAGAAGTAGAAAAAAAAATGATCCTACTTGTGTTAAATTCTGATGAAAGGGCTTGTGTGAGCTCGAGATTCGGAAAGGAAGGTCATTTCTACTTCACCCAGGAGTCCTTCTCCCAGCCTCGGGGACTCATCAGGCAACAAGGCTCCATTTGAACCCTTGGTCCAAAGAAATGCTACAGTGCCATTAGGAAGCTGACTCGGCCACAGAGGTCACAGGTGGGTAATCAGGGAAGAAGGCAGTTTTGGGCAAAAGAGCCTCCAGAGGTCATCATTTTGCATATGGTTGTTAATAATGCAACACTGAGTCTATTAAATAGAGTAAAAGGTAACTATGGCCTGTGAGAAAGGATCATTATGCAAATTCAGGCAGGAGCAAGCCTTTTAAAATGCACATATTTAACTAAAGCATCCAGAGTTTTGGTCATTAGTTTCTTTTAAAAATGTTCCCAAGAAAGCATTGTTTCTACCAATTACCATTGTACAGAGAGCTAAAGGTTTGGACTCAATCAAACCAGGTTGCCAGTTCCAGATTGCTGTTTTATCCACAGTGGGAATAGAGGATGCTTTTTCAGCTCTCTGAGCCCCAGTGTCCTCATCGGTAAAAACCCTTTCCAGATCTAATTAATGTTCTTCTGGAATGCTGAAGTCGAGCCAAAGGCTTCTGGTTGGAGCTGTCCAGAGACTTGTGGTGCTGAGGCTTTCTGCCGCCACGGCCCTGGAATAAAGGTACCCTCTCTGAAATGCGTCTGGGGATCCACCTGTACCATCCTATTTGTGCACGGCAAGATATCTGCTCTGCAGCCATGGAAACAGCCTCAGAACAGCAATTAGTGCACAGGTGTGTACATTAGATCTGCGATACTTTTAATTTATTTATAACTGTAAAAGTAAACCAGTCGACATAATGAACTAATCACTTACTAGAATTTGGGAGTTCTTTCGGATTTCCATGCAACACACATGTATCCAGCAAAATTTAGTTTTCTAAATGCCTATAATTAAATAAACTTCAGTTTCATTTCAATCAGATTGAGCACAACTATCAGTAAATTTGGATATTGCCTTGCTGCCCACCACCCATCCCCACCTGCTGGTTTAAAAAGTAAAGTTAAGGGCGATTATAGCAAGGTAAGTAATATTCCTTTAGAGAACTTTCCATGGGGTAAGTATTATCCCTATTTTATACTCGAGAATCTATTTTAGAAAGGGTAAGGCTAACTTTAAAAATTGCGTGCACATTATGAACTAGAAAATTTGTGCTGTATTATCCATTTAAATCATATGGCAGGCCACATATGCACTACTATGCATTTGCAAATGGGGAAACCAGACCCCAAAGAGGAAAATAAAATATGGTAAAAAATAGGTACTAACACCAAATAAGCATATATGTTATTGTTTCACTTCTGTCACAATCCTAGAAGGGAGGAGTTATTTCCCAATTTCAGGTGAGAAAACACAAGGCTAAAGATGTTAAATAACTCACCCTGATTTATCCACAATAAGGAGTACGCCCACTTCTGACTGAATCCAAAGCCCAGAGGCCTCCCAGGATCCCCTAATAACTCCACGCTGCTCCAGGGAGCTGCCTTTGCAGGAGCTGTCCTTTCTATATGGGCTGCTTGGTGAACTCAAGCTCCTCCTTCAGGATTCAGCTCCCATCATTTCCTGGCTCCCTTAATCCTTTGCACATGGAAAAATTTATCACCTCTCATGCCACTGGGAAGGAGCCCTGGTGGTACGGTGGTTAAGCATTCAGCTGCTAACACACCAGGCACTCCATGGGAGAAAGATATGCCAGTTTACTTCCGTAAAGAATATAGCCTTGGAAACCCTTTGGGGCAGTTCTGCTCTGCCCTATAGGGTCACTTTGAGTTGCAATTAACTCAGTAGCAATGGGTTTGGGTTTTGATTTGGTGCCACTGGGCCTAGAGGTGGGGCTGGTATCATTTTTACACACGATTCCTACACTCTCATCAGTTTTGAATATCCTGTATCAAACATTCCCACTTACCACCCTTCCTTGTTGAAGTGATCTACTCCTCCTCCAATCATTCCTCAAAAATCTTCGCTCCTGCTCATAGTGACTGTCTCCAAAGATAACTGTCATTATTCTTAGTGGTTTATATATCCATATGGACATCCTTTCAACACCTTCTCAAATCCTTGTTCCCCAGCCTATCTCACCTACTGTTATGGATTGAATTGTCTCCCCCAAAAATGTGTGTCAACATGGTTAGGTCATGTTTTCAAGTATTGTGTGATTGTCCAACATTTTATGATCTTATGTCATTATTTATGTGTTGTAAATCCTAACTTCTATGATGTTTAATTAGGCAGGATTAGAGGCAGTTATGTTAATGAGGCAGAACACAATCTACCAGATTAAGTTGTATCTTGAGTCAATCTCTTTTGAGATATAAAAGAGAAGTGAGCAGAGAGAAGAGGGACTTCATACCACCAAGAAAGAAGAGCCAGGAGCAGAGCCCATCCTTTGGACCCAGGGTCCCTGTGCTGAGAAGCTCCTAGACCAGGGGAATATTGACTACAAGAACCTTCCCCCAGAGCCGACAGAGAGAGAAAACCTTCCCCGCAAGCTGGTGCCCTGAATTCAGACTTCTAGCTTCCTAAACTGTGAGAGAATACATTTCCCTTTGTTAAAGCCATCCACTTGTGGTATTTCTGTCATAGCAGCACTAGATAACTCAGACACCTACCATCCGCATGGTCTTGCTTTACAACTTGTTATGACCCATATCTGCAGTAGCACCTTAATAACCATGTTATACATCCTGCTCTCAAAGCACAATCTATGATTTTGCCTGATCATTCTCCTTATTGTCCCAAATTTGACCATCTTTAACCCCACTAGGACCTTGATCCATTGACCCAACTCCTTTTGCCTGTCCTTACCCCCTGAAGCCCTGACTTTCCTCCTTACACACCTGTCATCTCATGATCCAGTCATAACCACTCCCTTGAATACACCCTCAGCTCTCTTGCTCCTCTTTCACCCTATCATTCTCAGTTGGACCAAACCACATCTCTCATTATGTCCAACTATCTTACTTACTCTTGCCTGCACCTGCACAGATTAATGTGGCTGGAGAAAAATGCATAACCCTGTTGGTAGATCTCACTTTATATTCTTGAACCCGAACTTTAAGTGATCCCTTAATGCTGCCACACAATTTTACCACATTTGTCTAGTCTATTCTCTCTCCTACTGTCCTAGACAACTATTTTACCTCTTCCTTCCTCCTCAAACCCCCAGGACCCCCTCCCTAGCCCTTCCTTTCAGTTGATGCCTTACTTCGTATTTCACTGGGAAAACAGAAGCACCCATAAGAGACCAGCACAAGCTTTTGCCTCTGAATCTTCCTATTTCCTGCAACTGTGGCTGTGCACTGTCCTTTATCTCCTATTCCTGTGGATTTATTCTCCTTGCTCCTAACTCAGGTTAACATCTTCACTTTCTCATTGCATCCCATGTACTCTTGCCTATTGAACAGCATAAATCCAGCAAATATCCCCTCTTGCTCCTGGATAACCAGTTTTTCTTGCTCTACTGGGTCATTCCCATCAGCACACAGATGTGTTACTATTTCTTCAATTTAAGTAAGCTTCTCTTGACTCCAGGTCATCCTCCAGCTTCTGCCCCTTTGCAGTAAAACCTCTTGAAAGAGCTATCTCTACTAGCTGTCTCTACTTTTCCTCCTCCCATTTTCTCTGTTGAATCTTCTCCAACAAAACTTTTGCTCCCATAGCTCTAATAAAACAAACTTTATCAAGGTCTTTAGTGACCCTCATGTGGCTAGATCCAAATAGCAATTCTCAGCCCCTTTGACTTGAACTCTTAATAGCATCTATGACTATATATACATTGACCACTCAATTCATTCATTCTCTTCACTTGGCTCCCAAGACACAACCATGACTTGGTTCTCCTCTTACCACTCTGGTCACTCCTTCTAGGGATCTTTAACTGTCTCTTCCTCATCTCTCTGAATTCTCAATGTTGGATGCCCAGGGTTCAGTCCTAGGGCCTCTCCTCTTCTTTAGCTACACTCATTCCGTGGGTGATCTGATCCAGTTCCATGGCTTTAACTTCTATCAATATGCTCATGTGTCCAAATTAGTTTGTCCAGATTGTGTATCCAGATGTTCACCTGATAAAACCATAATTTGGATGTCTACTAGGCATAACAAAGATTTTCATTGTTGTTATTGGCCCCGACTCATGCACAATGGAATTAAATACTGCCCAGTCTTGTGCCTTCCCTATGATTGGTTGGGGATCAAACCAACCCATGATCAAACCATAGGGTTTTTATTGACTGAGTTTTGGAAGTAGATTACCAGACCTTTCTTCCTACTCCATCTTAGTCTGGGAGATACACTGAAACCTGTTCATCATGGCAACGTGTAAGCCTCCACTGGTAGATGGCAGGTGGCTGAGCATGAGATGCATTGCCAGGAATTAAACCCAGGTCTCCCACATAGAAGGTGAGAATTCTACCACTGAACCACAATGCCCCAACATATCAAAGGTAAGATGTCCAAATTTTGTTATCCATCACCTTCAAACCTGTTCCCCTCACAGTCTCCCCATCACAGTAAATGATAACTCCTTTCTCCCAGCTCCTCATGCTAAAACACTTAGACATATTTTTTACTCCTTTTAATATTTCAAACCCCAAATTGAATCCATCAGCTAGTCCTGTTCACTGTAACTTTAAAGCATCATATCCAGAATCTAACCATTCCTCAACAGAGTAAGGACCCAAGAAATATTTGTTAAATGAATGAATGAATAAATGCTGAAAACTGCTATGTAACTTATCACAGCAAATCAGATGTTCAATACATTGATTTCTCATACCTCTCGGGGATTTAGTGTAGAGCTTGGACATGGAGCAATTTGTCCACAGTCTAAAAGATGTGGTCAAGAAGCAGCACATCACTTTCTCACCCAAGAACACCCTCTCACATCCTTCTCATCATCTCAACATCTCCCTCACCAGACTGTCACCTTCCCAGGGTATCTCTCCTTCTTTGTCTTTAATCACTTCCCAACTTAGCTCTCCCTCCATATTGTCACATGACATAATGAAGTGTAAAGGCCATTACTGAGAAAGGAGAGCAGTTTAGTTTTTGCTGCTTCCTTTTCGGGGATTTCATCCAGAGCTCTTAACTCCTTCGTGGAGGTATTGACTCTGCACAGTACCAAGTGGAACTAGGTGCTCCAACATCTTGGACCCAAGTTCACCATTCAATTCTCTATGTTCCGTCTCTGTTATGAGTTTGTGCTCCCAAAAAAATACATGCTGAAGTCCTAACTCCTGTACTTGTGAATGTAATCTTGTTTGGAAATGGGGTTTTTTCATTTGTTATGTTAATGAGGTAATGCCACAGTAGGATTGTTCCTAAATCTAATTCCTTCTGAGTAGTCCTTTTAAAGCAGACTACAGACACAGAGAAACAGGCACACACAGGGGAAGACACCATGTGAAGACAGAGGCACATATATCCACAAATCCAGGAAGACCAAGGATTGCTAGCAGCTACTAGAAGCCAGGAGTCCCTGGCTGGTGCACACAGTTAACAAGCTTGGCTGCTAACCAAAACGTTGGAGGTTGGAGTCCTTCCAGAGGTCTCTCAGAAGAAAGGCCTGGTGATCTACTTCTGAAATACCAGCCATAGTTCTACTCTGACATGCCTGGGGTCTCCATGAGTCAGAATTAACTTGACGGCAACTGTATTTAAAAAAAAAGAAAGAAAACTAGAAGCTGAAAGAGACAAAAAAACGACCTTCCCTTAGGCTCAGTGCCCTGAATCCAGACTTCTAGCCTCCAGAACTAGGAAAAAAATGTTTTTTATTCTTTAAAGCCACCCACTTTTAGTGTTTTGTTATGGAAGCCCTAGGAAACTAAGGCAATCCCCAAGATTTTCACTGACACATCCAAATGACACAAGTGCTAGAGATAGATCGAGTCTGCTCAGTAAAGGGGTAGAGATATCAGATGCCTCCCTAGCTCTCCTACCAAGGCCAAAGGGAATCCAAGATGGCTACAGGTGCCAGGATGCTGGATCAAGTGTCATCATCATGAAGACTTCAAACTGGGAGGACAAGGGGGAAAGCAGACTCAGACAAGCCAAGAAATATTCAAGATCCTTTAGTTTTAATCTGGAGACCCTGGATTGTGCAGTTAACACACTCAGCTGTTAACCAAAAGGTTGGAAGTTTAAGCCTACCCAGAGGTACTTCTTAAAAAAGTTCCAGCGATCCACTTCCAAAAACCTCAGCCATTGAAAACCCTGTGGAGCACAGGTCTACTCTGACACACATGGGGTCACCGTAAGTTGACGTCCACTTGACACCAAGTGGTTTGGGTTTATTAATCTAGGTCCCTAGCTTGGTTGCCCTCAATTCCATTGTTTCTTCTTGAGCCTCAACAAGTGCTACTATTGATAAGGACAATGATAACATGATACTTTAAGTACTAATTGACATTTGTATGATTCTTTTTCATTGTCACAGTAACTTCACCTCCATCATCTCATAACAGGTGACAACAAATCTGTTGCGAACCAAACCCATTATCTTCAGTTATGAGGCAAATAAATAACTTCCCCAGGCACCGCAGCCATGGTGTCCAGCCACTTGCCTGGCACTGCTCCACACTCAGCTGCTCTGGGGAGAATGCCTTGGCAACTCGGTACTCCGGAGCTCTCTGCAGCCGCTTGGATGCCTGTGTCCTCAGAGACAGAGGACAGCACAATGAGGCAGGGATGAATTTCAGGAAGCCTGACCCCTGTCCTACTGAGGTGGGCATGGCAATCCTTCACTCTCCTAATCAGCAAGCTGGGGTTGAGTGCCCACCACATACCAGGCCTGGGGAAGACAACGAGGACAAGATAAAGCTCCGACCTGCCAGGATGACACAGGCTGTGCGAAGGAGACAGGTAAACAGAGAGTGAAAACGCAGCACGTTTGACTACTTTTGAGGAAGGACAGGCATCACCCAGGCTCCTGTGCATTCAAGGGAAGTTTCCTGGAAGAGACTGGATTCAATCTTGAAAAACAAATAGGATTTTGCCAGATAAAGAAGAGATCCAAGTGTCCATCAACAGGTGAATGGATAAACAAAACGTGGCATATGCATACAATGGAATATCATTCAGCCATAAAGAGAAATGAAGTCTCAATACATGCTACGTATGACATGGATGAACCTTGAAGATATCATGCTAAGTGAAAGAAGTCAGACACAAAAGAGCAGATACTACATGATCCCAGTTACATGAAATATCTAGAAGAGTCAAATACATAGAGACAAAAGTTTGGTAGTGGTTACAGGGGCTGCGGGAGAAGAGTGTGGGGAGTATTGCTTGCTGAGTGCTGAGTGCTGGAAATAGTGGTGATGACAGCACAACATGGTGAATGTGATTAATGTTATTGAATTACACACTTAAAAAGGGCTGAAATAGCAAAGGTTTTGTTATATGTGTATTTTCCAGTAACCAGCTGTCATCTAGTCAATTCCAACTCATGGTGACCCCGTATTTGTCATAGAAAACTTGTGCTCCACAGGGTTTTCATGACTGATTTTTCAGAAGTGAATTGCCAAGCCTTTCTTCCAAGGTGACTGTGGGTAGACTTGAACCTCTAACCTGTGGGTTAGCAGCTGAGAGTGTTAACCATTTGCACCACTCAGGAACTCTCTCGCCCTCTCTCCATTTCTTTGGTTATAAGACAAATAAATATGAGAAAAAGAGAGAATTCCAGACCAAGGGAAGAGTCTGAGCTGCATTAGGGGAAGCAGGAAACCACAGCACACCCAAGACCTTGAGCAGCAATGGCTGGAGTGTGAGATTTAAGATGGAGCGGCCTGAGCAGAGACTGGGAAGGCGGGTGGACAGATGGCAAAGAGCCTGCAAGATCTGGCTGGAACACAGAAACTTCCCAACATCAGTTTCACAGACAGGGAAAAGGCTCAGCGTGGGCCTGAGAATGGATGAGAACCCCATGATGGTCACTCTGATCAGAAATTCCAATGCACCATCCTTACTTCTCTCCCCCCAACCCATGTAGGAATGGTTGCAAGCTGACAAAAGAAGGGAGAAGTGGTTCCCAGCCCCCACACAGCTCTTCCCCAGGACTGCAAGTCCTACCACGCTCCAAAGAGGGCAGCGCTGGGAAGAGGACAGAGGAGAAGCCGGGCACTCAGAGGTAGCTGAGAGCCTGAGCATCTACCAACAGCAAAACGAGACCCGCATGCCCTCACGTTCGACAGCACCTGTGCAATTCCCAGCAAGCTGCCTTCACCCTCCGGACCAGCTGAGGGTGTCCACAGACTGTGTGTCAGTGGATGTGTGTGGACTGAGCGGCAGGGTGACAGGAAGGAGGGAAACAAGCCCCCTAGCCCCTGCCGGATGGGAATAGAGTCAGCTTATCATATTCACCCCAAGTATCACCTGCTCAGGACAAGTGTCCTCCATTTCCAGCAGGAATCAGGACGTGCTGTCTCTTGGTTCTGAGCCCTACTGCCTCCTCCAGCTGCCCTTTCCAAGCCCCTGCCCCCACTGACTTACAGCTCCTGTCGATATCAACTTTCACAGTGACTTGCCTGCTGAGCAGTCTCATGAAGCGAGGATCATCCTTACTGGGGGTTGCTATCTGCTGGGAGGGCCCCACAGCAGTGGTGTCTGGGCTCCAAAGTGCTGTGGGGTTTTTGACATAGATTTCAGTAAAGCCAGCCCTCCTCCATTAAAAAAAAACAAAAACCGTTTCCATGGAGCCAATTCCAACCTTTAGTGACACTATAGGACAGAGTAGAACTACCCCATAGGGTTCCCAAGGAGCAGCTGGTGGATTCAAACTTCTGACCTTTTGGTTAGCATCTGAGCACCACCACTAGAATGGCAATGAGCCAAAAAAAACAACAGCAACAACAACCGGAAATAGGATTGACAAGGTCGTGGAGAAACAGCAACCCTCACCCATTGCTGGTGGGAATGCAAAATGGTGCAGCCACTGTAGAAAACAGTTTGGTGGTTCCTCAAAAAGCTGAACATAGAATTACCATATGACCCAGCAATCCTAATCCTAGGCGTATGCCCAGAAGAAGTGAAGGCAGGAACACAAACAGAAACCTGTCTACCAATGTTCATTGAACTTTTCACAATAGCCAAAAGGTGGGAACTAACAAAATGTCTACGAACAGATGAATGGATCAAGAAAAGGTGGTGCATACACACAATGGAATATTACTTAGCCATAAAGAGAAAAGAAGTCTTGATACGTGTCACAACATGGATGAACCTTGAACACATGCTGAGAGAAATAAGTCAGTCACAAAAGGACAAATACCATATGATCTCGTTTATATGAAATCAACTAACAAATAGAAACCAAAGATTGTTAGTGGTTTCCATGGATAGGAGGAAGGCGGAAAGGGTGAGTTCTTGCTTGGGGGGCAGTGAGTGTCTGTTGATGGTGGTGGAATGACTTGGAGAAGGATAGCGAGAATGGTGGCACAACACGAAGAGTGTAATCAGTGTCACTGAATATACACGTAGCGAGTGTTCAATTGGTGTATGTCTTGTAGTGTATATTTTCACCACAAATTAAAAAAAAGAAAGATAAATCAGGCCTCCTTGTGGGTGCCAAGGTCAGAACTAGTTTGCATACCGGCTGCCACTTGTGCCTGGACTGCTTTCCAAGACTCTTCAGCTGCCTGCAGACACCTGGTCCTTATTCCTCAGTGGTGGAATCTCTCTTTGGGACTCTGTTATAGAGCACATCATTTTATACAACTACTCCCCCGCTGCCTGTCCCTGTGACTGGCAGGCGCTCCTTGTGAAGGGAGTATTCACTCCATCCCGTGGGCTGTGTAACTTGCTTTAGCCACAGAAGTGTGAGTGGGGCCATCCACTCTGTTGCTCTGTCTCATCTTATATGAGAATGGCAAAGCCTGATTTATAGCTGCTTCTTCTGTCTGCTTCCCAGAATAAAGAATACACATGAAGCAAACCCTCAGCCAATCCACAGCCAACAGAGAACTTGAATTAAACTTTGTTGTTATTGTTATTGTTGTTGTTGTTGTAAGCTATTGAGATGAGGGGGTTGTGTGTTACCACAGCATAACTTGACCAAACCAACTCGTGCAGGCTCCACCATCCGTCTTGACCTTCCCACTGCTGACACTGCACATTCCCCACCCCACACACCCCAATTGGACAGACTGGAAATAGCTCTATGTGCCTCATTGTGGACATGGGAGGCTCCTTCTCTCTCCAGGAGTTTCTTCAGGTCGTGCAAAAACCAGCAAATGCAAATGGATCAGTGAAGGCAGGAGCAGTGCCTTCTCCATGTTGGGCATTTCCTAGGACTGATGCTACGGCAGCATCACGAAGCAGATAGTGTGCTGTGTGCACTGTGGGAGAGAGACAAATGAGATCCATGGCATTTGGGCGTAGGAGAAAACCCCATTGGAGTTGCCGACTCTTTCACCTGTCCTAGAGCTAAACTAACAATTAGCAAACTTAATAAACCTGAGTCGAGTATACCTGTTTCCAGGTCCTGGACCACCAAAACCAACCTCCATGTGGCCTCAAAAGAACCTTTCTAAAATACAATTTTGACTCTCACTATCTCACTGTCTAAGTTATCTAGTGCTGCTATAACAGAAATATGACAAGTGGATGACTTTAACAAACAGTTTATTCTCTTGCAGTCTAGGAGGCTAGAAGTCCAAATACAGGGCGCCAGGCCCAGGGGAAGGCTTTCTCTCTCTGTCAGCTCTGGAGGAAGGTCCTTGTCATCAATCGTCCCCTAGTCTAGGAGCTTCTCGGCCCAGGGACCCCAGGTCCAAGAGACTCGCTCTTCTTCCTGCTCTTCTTTCTTGGTGGTAGGGAGTCCCTCTGTCTCTGCTCGCTTCTCTCTCCTTTTATCCCTTGTAAGATAAAAGGTGATGCAGGCCACACCCCAGGGAAACTCCCCTTACATTGGATCAGGGGTGTGACCTGAGTAAGGGTGTTGAGTCCTACCCTAATCTTCTTTAACATAACCTAGTCTTGCCTCATTAACCACAGGCAGAGATTAGAATTTACAACATACAGGACAATTACAACAAATCTCAAAATGGAGGACGACCACACAATATTGGAAATCATAGCCTAGCCACATTGACACATATTTTTGGGGGACAAATTCAATCCTTGACACTCACCTAAGTACCCGTCTGTAGGGGGTAAATGAATAATGTGAGTTGATGCTCCTCATGAAGTCAAGTGTAATAGGAAGAAGAAATGAGTTACAGGTACCTCCAGCTTGGACAGATCTTTAAAATATGGGAAAAATGAAGAAATAGAATGGTATCTGTAATATAATATCCACTTACGTAAATATAAAGTAATATATATGTGCAAGATATCACTAAATATTTGGCAGAGATTTTACCATATGCAAGACATATACCAAATCTATTGTAGTGGGTGCTTCTGAGGCATACAGGCAAAATGGAAATGCGGATAGAGAATGAAGGGGGAAACACAGCAATAAAACAAAATAAAGCTCAGTGATAAAAAATATAAAACGACAATCCTTCTGATAACAACTAAGCGTGCTCCATAAATTATTATTCTAAAACTCTCTTTTGAAACGTCTTGCTGAGTGGGCAAGAAATAGTAAATCCCCCAAGACCAAACATGTGAAAGTGAGATTCTAGAGAGAGAAAGAAACCTTGAAGCCGCTTGCACCCTAATGACATCTGTCTGCCCATGAATGCCTGGATCCTGTGATAGGATGGCTGTACAGGCCTGGGGTACAGAGAGCAAGGCTAGCTCAGACCAAGGAGGAGAGTCTGATAAGACAACCCACATGAAGCTGGGAATATATACAGTAGCATCCCCTTATCCACGGGGGTTACATTCCAAGGCCCCCAGTGGATGCCTGAAACCGCCAGCAGTACCGAACCTTATATATACTTTTTTTCCTATACATACATACCTATGATAAAGTTTAATTTATAAATCAGACACAGTAACAGATTAACAACAATAACTAATAATAAAATAGAACAATTATAACAATATACGGTAATAAAAGTTATGTGAATGTGATCTTAGCAACCTCAGCATATGATATTTTTTCTTATTAAGTCAAGAATTTGCACCTTTTTACTTAAAGGAAGCAGGTTACGGCTTCTCTTTGGGATATCCGAATTGCCAGCATCACTACTACTGGGCTTTGGGGCCATTATTAAGTAAAATAAAGGTTACCTGAACACATGCACTTTGATACCCCGATAGTTGATCTGATAACCAGGACGGCTGCTAGCGTACACACTGTGGATACGCTGGACAAAGGAATGATTCACATCCCAAGTAGGATAGAGCAGGATGGTGCGAGATTCCATCACACTACTCAGGATGTCAATTTAAAACTTAAGAATTTAAAACGTATGAATTATTTATTTCTGGAATTTTCCACTGGTAAGTGAAACCACGGAAAGCGAAACCACGGATAAGGGGGGACTATTGTATATGTAATTCTGAGGTGTCTATGTATGCCATTATACTGAAGTATACGTGTGTATCTGTGTGTGTGTGTCTGTGTGATGTGTATGGAGTGTAATGGTGGCCTAGACTTCAGAAACAGACAATAAAGAATCTACCTTGATTCATATTTGGTGCTGAATGGATAGAAAATTAAAAAGAAACAAAACTCCCTTGATAATTTGAAAACCACAAGCCCGTTCCCATGTGGTTTTGTAGCCTGAACTCATACCAACTATACTTAAAAAAAACCTCAAGTGAGAAATTACTTTAAAACTGTCTTACCTTGAGCTGGTAGCCACCCAACGCCCCTCACAGAATCTAATACAAATTCCCTCCAGCAGAAAGCACCTTCAACACAAGTCTCAAATAATTCTCACATGTAAAGTTATGAGAAAAATAAGCCATGGACCAAAATCACAAAATAAACAAAGAGGCAGGCCATATGCATGAACGCCAGCACAAACAGCAGGCAGCAGCTCCACGCCACAGAGCCTTCTGCTGCTGAATCTATATTAAGTCGGGACACAGAACACATATGCAAAGTATGCTTTAAGAAACAAATGTTTTTAAACACTCACAAAGTACAAGAGACTATAAGAAATAACCATGTAGATTTGCAAAATAACTAAGTAGAAGTTCTAGAAATAAAAACTATAACAACTGAAACGAAAAACTCATTCGGTGACAGGACTGTTGGGAACAAATGTAGGTGCTGGTTGTACAACATAATTAATGTAAACGATGTCACGGAAGTGTACACCAAAAGATACTGAACTGGCAAAAGTTGTGTCATATGTATTTTTACAGAAATAAAAAATTAAATGCAAAAGACCTCTTTAAAGTGTTGAAAAGCAAAGATGTCACCTGGAAGACTAAGCTGCGCCTGACCTAAGCCATGGTGTTTTCAATTGCCTCATATGCATGCAAAAGCTGGATGATGAATAAGGAAGACCAAAGAAGAATTGATGCCTTTGAATTGTGGTGTTGGAGAAGAATATTGAATATACTATGGACTGTCAAAAGAACAAGCAAATTTGTCTTGGAAGAAGTACAACCAGAATGCTCCTTAGAAGCCAGGATGGTGAGACTATGTCTCACATACTTTGGACATGTATTCACGAGGATCAGTTCCTGAAGAAGGACATCATGCTTGGTAAAGTAGAGGGTCAGCAAAAAAGAGGAAGACCCTCAACAAGGTGTATTGACACAGTGGCTGTAACAATGGGCTCAAGCATAAGAACAATTGTGAGGATGGCGCAAGACTGGGTAGTGTTTTGTTCTGCTGTACATAGCATCACTATGAGTTGGAACCCACTGGATGATACCTAAAAACAAACCATAAAGCAGTCTTAACAAATTTCAAAGGATTCAGATTATGCAGATCATTTTTTGAGACAATAATGCAAGTAGATTTTTTTTTTATTGCGCTTTAGGTAGAAGTTTACAGCTCAAGTTATTTTCGCATACAAATATTTATAAACGTATTCTTATATGACAGTAGTTGCAATTCCTATAACGGGACAGCATACTACCGCTTTCCACCCCAGGTTTCCAGTGTCCATCCAACCAGCTCCCGTCCCTTCCTGCTTTCTCACGTGCCTCCGGACAGGAGCCACCCATTTGGTCTCGAGTGTCTTGTCTTATTGCTCTAGCCGGGACCTCCAGCACAATGTTGAATAAGAGTAGTGATAAAGGGCATCCTTGTCTGGTTTCCGTTCTTAAGGGGAATGCTTTCAGACTGTCTCCATTTAGGATGATGTTGGCTGTTGGCTTTGTATAAATGCCTTTTATTATGTTGAGGAATTTCCCTTGTATTCCTTTATTGTTGAGAGTTTTTATCATGAATGGCTGTTGGACTTTGTCAAATGCCTTTTCTGCATCAATTGATAAGATCATGTGGTTCTTGTCTTTTGTTTTATTTATGTGATAGATTACACTGATTGTTTTTTTAATGTTGAACCACCCCTGCCTACCTAGTATGAATCCCACTTAGTCATGATGAATTATTTTTTTGATATGTTGTTGAACTCTATTGGCTAGAATTTTGTTGAGGATTTTTACGTCTATGTTCATGAGGGATATTGGTCTGCAGTTTTCTTTTTTTGTGATATCTTTACCTGGTTTTGGTATCAGGGTTATGCTGGCTTCATAGAATGAATTCGGGAGTATTCTACCCTTTCCTATGCTCTGAAATATTTTTAGTAGTAGTGGAGTTAACGCTTCTCTGAAAGTTTAGTAGAATTCTCCAGTGAAGCCATCAGGGACAGAACTTTTTTTATTGGGAGTTTTTTTATTACCTCTTCCATCTCTTCTTTTGTTATCGGTTTATTTAGTTTTTCTACCTCAGTTTGTGTTAGTTTAGGTACGTATCTTTTTCTAGAAATTTGTCCATTTCCTGCAGGTTTTCAAATTTGTTAAAGTACAATTTTTCATAGCTTTATGTTATGATTCTTTTAATTTCAGTTGAATCTGTTGTGATATCACCCATCTCATTTCTTATTCACGTTATTTGCTTCCTCTCCTGTTTTTCTTTTGTCAGTTTGGCCAACGGTTTATCGATTTTGTTGATCTTTTCAAAGAACCAGCTTTTAGTCTTGTTGACTCTTTCCATTGTTTTTCTATTCTCTATTTCATTTATTCTTGCTCTAATCTTCATTATTACATTTCTTCTGCTGCCTGAGGGCTTCTGTTTCTGCTCTCTTTCTACTTGTTCCAGTTGTAGGGTTAATGTTTTGATTTGGGCCCTTTCTTCTTTTTGGATGTGTGCATTTATTGCTATAAATTGACCTCTGAGCACTACTTGTGCTGTGTCCTAAAGGTTCTGGTAGGATGTGGTTTCATTCTCATTTGAGTCTATGAATTTCTTTATTCCATCCTTGATTTCTTCTATAACCCAGTAGTTTTTGAGCAAGGTATTGTTCAGTTTCCATGTATTTGATTTTTTATCCTTGCTTTTTCTGTTATTGATTTCTACTTCTATGGCTTTATGGTCAGAAAAGATGTTTTGCAATATTTCGATGTTTTGGATTCTGTTAAGGCTTGCTTTGTGGCATGATATGTGGTCTGTTCTGGAGAATGTTCCGTATTTGTTGGAAAAGAAAGTATACTTGGCTGCTGTTGGATAGAGTGTTCTGTATGTCTATGAGATCTAGTTGGTTGATTGTGGCATTTAGATCTTCCGTGTCTTTATTGAGCTTCTTTCTAGATGTTCTGTCCTCCACCAAAAGTGGTGCATTGAAGTCTCATACTACTATTCTGGAGCTGTCTATCTCTCTTTTCAATGCTGTTAGAGTTTGTTTTATGTATTTGGAGCTCTGTTGTTGGGTGTGTATATATTTATCATGGCTATGTCCTCCTGGTGTATTGACCATTTAATCATTATATAATGTCCTTCCGTATCCCTTGTGGTGGATTTTGCTTTAAAGCCTATTTTGTCAGAGATTAATATTGCCACTCCTGCTCTTTTTTGATTGTTGCTTGCTTGATATATTTTTTCATTCCTTTGAGTTTTAGTTTGTGTCTTTGAGTCTAAAGTGTATCTCTTGTAGGCAGCATAGAGACAGATAATGTTTTTTATCCATTCTGCCACTCCCTGCCTCTTTATTGGTGCATTAGTCCGTTTACATTCAGTGTAATTATGGTTAGGTATGAGTTTAGTGGTGTCATTTTTTTTTTTTTTTTTTTTGTGGTGTTGACAGTTTCTTTGTTCCACTTAAGTTTCTGTGCTGAGTTGTTTTTCTTTATGTATTCTCCTTTCATCTTTTTCTTTGTTGTTGATTTTGCATTTGCTGAGTCTTTATGTTTTTCTTCTTTTTATTTTGATGTGTAGACTTGTTAGTTTCCTTTGTGGTTACCTTAAAATTTACTTCTATCTTTCTAAGTTTAAACCAATCTTTTATTTCTTGATATCGCCATAACTTCCTCTCCATCTGAAAGTTCTATGACTACACTATTTTGTCCCTCTTTTTTGTTTTAGCGTTGTCATCTTTTACATTTCTGTTTCCTTATTTTCAGTGTTTTCGCTTTGACTTGTTTTTGTGACCTTCCTATCTGGGTTATCTAGTTGTCCTGTCCTGTGTTCTAGTCTTGGATTGTTATTTGATATTATTGATTCTGTAGCCAGAGAACTCCCTTTAGTATTTCTTGTAATTTTTGTTTGGTTTTTACAAATTCCCTTAGCTTCTGTTTATCTCGAAATGCCCTAATTTTGCCTTCATATTTCAGAGACAGTTTTGCTTGGTATGTTATTCTTGGCTGGCAATTTTTTCCTTCAAGGCTTTATACATGTCATCCCATTGCCTTCTTGCCTGCATGATTTCTGCTGAGTAGTCTGAGCTTAGTCTTATTGACTCTCCTTTGTAGATGACTTTTCATTTATCTCTAGCTGGTCTTAAAATTCTCTCTTTGTCTTTGGTTTTGGCAAGTTTGATTATAATATGTCTTGGTGACTTTCTTTTGGGGTCTACCCTGTGTGGGGTTAGATGAGCTTATTGGATAGATATCTTCTTATCTTACGTGATATCAGGGAAGTTTTCTTCCAGCAAATCTTCAACAATTCTGTCTGTATTTTCTGCTACCCACCCCCCTTCTAGTACTCCAATCACTCATATGTTATTCCTCTTGATAGAGTCCCACATAATTCTTAGGGTTTCTTCATTTTTTTTAAATTCTTTATCTGATTTTTCCTCAAATAAATTGGTGTCAAGGGCTTTATTTTCACTCTCACTAATTCTGACTTCCATTGCCTCAATTCCAATCCTACAACTTTCTATTGAGTTGTCTAATTCTGAGATTTTATTGTTAATCATTTGGATTTCTATTTGCTGTCTTTCTATGGATTCTAGCAGCTTGTTAAATTTGTTGTTCTGCTCTTGTATAGCTTTCCTAAATTCCTCTTTTTCTTTGCTTGTGTGTCCCTTAGCTTGGTCTGTGTTTTGCCTGATCTTCCTGATGACTTGAAGAGCTCTCCATATTAATTTTTGAATTCTACCTTTGGCAATTCCAAGAACTTATCTTCCTCCAGGAGGTTTCCTGGTTCTTTGTTTTTGTACCTTTTTGGCACCATCATGGTCTGCCCCTTTATATGATTTGATATTGACTGTTGTCTCTAAGCCATTAATAAGTTATTATATTTGTTTATTGTATATTTACTTACTGTGTCCTAGCTTCTTGTTTTGTTTTGTTTTGGTATGACTAAATAGGCTGGACATATGAGTTACTTTGATTATTGATATCTTTGAAGTCCTCACATCTTGTCACCAGGTGCTTAGAGCTGGTACTAGGTGTGTGAGACCAGGAGCCTATTTACTTTTTTTATGTGGATTCAGCTCAAGTGTCCAGGTTTTTGGTCACTGAGTGTGTAGTGTAGGCTCTCACCTACAGTACTAGAAGGGCAGAGCTATGTAGGGGTGATTGGAGCAGGCACAGGTGTCTGGCTGCAGTAGGGGGTTATGTGCTGAGCAAGGTAGAGGGCTGATGGCTGCCCCTGAGTGCCTAGGTGGAAGGTGTGCCCCTGTCCCCTAGAGTGCATAGATGGGTGGGTTTTGCAGCCAGAATTTGGGTATCCAATGCTGTTGGCTGTAAGGGCTGGGAGGCACCACTTATTCTTGGATCCTTGTTGTGGGTGCTTAGGTGGATTGGGTGAAGCCACCAGTCCTCAGGCCCCTGATGTGGGTGGGTGAGGACCCTGTTTAATGGGTTGGGTTGTGTCAAATGTCATGAATCTGCCACTCTCCCTTAGCTGTTGCAGTTGAAAATAGACTTCAGATATATACTCTGTTGTGCTATGCTAATGAGGGCCTACACTGTTGAATGGGCCCACACAGATCTAGACAGGGGTGAAAGGCATTCAAAGTCTGTGGACCCCTTATGCCTGTTCCTAGGCAAAGGGGCAGTGCCTGCCCTGAGTTCCTGGCTTAGGGGGTGTGGCAATGTTTTAAAGCCACAAGACTGGGCTGGGTGTGTGTTAGCCCTGCACTCCCAGCTTAGGGGAGCTGGAGGCCTCTTTTTTTGTTTATTTGTTCCCTCCCCAGAACTGTGAGACTGAGTCGGGTGTGACAGGTGTCACTTCCAGCCTAGGGGGCACAGCAAAGGCTGAATATTGCTGGGCTGGCACCTGAGCAGAGAGGGAAAGGACAGATAAGGGGAAGAGAGGCACTTCTGCCTTACAGACGTCCCATAGAGGAAAGGGTTATTTGGAACCCAAGTGAGAGGTTAGACGTTTGCACTTAACTTCCAAAGATCCAGTGCTGCTTCCCCCTGGCTCTGGAGGATCACACAGACTCTCCACTGCTCGGTGTCTCCCAGCACCACAAAATGAATCCTGAACGTCACTGCTTGCCTCAGCCCACAAGTGCCAAAGTTATCCAGACTGCAGGGTGCTGGCTAGGTCAGGTCTGGCACCTCTTTGCTGCTTCTGAACTATCTCTTTTCCTCCTCTTGCCACTCAGTCCAACTCCTCAACTTTGTCTTTGATGTTCAGGGTTTCTAGATTGTCATATAATTGATCCACTTGTTTTTTTAGTCTTTGTTGCAAGAGGAACCACAGGAAGCATCTGACTGTTCCACCATCTTGGCCCCATCCCAAATTAGAAATTAATAACAAAATGGTTATCAGAAAAACTTCATTCCTTTGGGAATTTTTTTAAAGTACATTTCTTAAAAAATTGTGGTTCAAAGAAACAGATCATAATGAAAATTTGAAATAAAATACTGAAATTCCAAAACTTGTGGAGTGCAGCTCAGTCCGTACTAAACGGTAATGCATGGCCTTAATTACTTAAGTTAGAAAAATTGAAAATTAATGAGACAGGCATCCAACATAAGTTAGAAAAAGAGCAGCAGAATACATGGAAGAAAATAATAATTTTAAAAAAGAAATTAAATTAATGAATAGAAAATAAACAAGCAGTAGATGAGATCAGGGAATTCTTGAAAAGTCTAATTAAATGAGAAACCTCTAGGAAGGAAAAAATGAGAGAGAATAGTATAAAGAGAAGGTGGCATTTCAGCAGGTCTTCAAGGGGGGTGAGGTGCTAGCCCAGTAGCTCTTTGGAGAAAGAGAGGTTCAGGCAGAGGAAGGGACATGGATGTTCTCAAGGAGGTGTCCTTGACAACTATATTTAAAAAAAAAAAAAAAAAGAGCAGCTATTGAGCCCACTTAATACAACCACGCATTCACAATTTGTTTTCTTGGTTTGGGGGTTTAGGGTCATAGTTTTGAGGGACATCCCAATCAGTTGGCCTAATTTTGTTTCTCAGTACTTCTGTTCTACCTCTCAGTTTGTTACATAGTTCCTGAGATCTTAAAGCAAGCAACCATCCAACATATAACAATAGGTCTCCATTCACCTGGAGCAGCAGAGGAAGAAGGAGAGTCAGGAACTGGAAGAAGAAACAGAAAGCATGTCCGGTTACCTCCATGAACTGCCTCCTTTGCCATGAGACCAGAAAAACTGGATGGTCCTGGATGCCATTACTGATGGTTTTCATCAAAGATTCTATAGGAGAATCCTATGATCAAATGTGGGTAGAATATGGAACAGAATTTCAAATTCTCAATGTGATCCATCCAGACTTTCTGGAACCATGAAGTTCGACAAACCCTCAAAACTATTGCCCTAAGATAATCTTTAAACCAAAACTATCTCCTGAACTCTTTGAACCAAAAAAAAAAAAAAAGTACTTTACCTTAATAAGTACGTATGCCTTGAGCATTGTGCTCTTTTAAAGAATTGTCTATGTGAGATCAAATTGACAACAGCAACTCAAAATTTTAGGTGAGAAGCTTAAGGGGCAGTTTGTCTAAGTCAATGTTGGTGAAATTATTTGAAGAAGGATGGCAATAATATTTGAACAACTTGAAGAATATAATCAATATCACTGAGTTTTACATGTAGAAATGGTTGAGATGGTGTATGGCTGTATATATTTTCACCAAAAAATAATTTTTCTTAATTTGCCACCTCAATATTTCTATGCCTCTCCTCTTCTTTATTTTTCTCAATAACATTTTAAATATAATTAGAAAGAACACACATGCATACACAATATAATTATGCTTCTTCTAATATAATTAGAACACTTCACTTTCTAATACAATTCGTTTTAATTGTTGTCTGTCCTTCTCCATTAGAATTTAAGCTCCACAAAGTCTGTGATTTTTGTCACTTTTATTCACTGCTACATCTCTAAAGCCTAGAACAGGGACTAGCACTTAGTAGGTGCTCAATAAGTAATTTTGGTTGAATCAGTCAACTAATAAGAAAAAAGACAAAAGCTGATAGACAAATGGGCAACAGGTTTGACCCAGTTCTTTACAGAAGAGGAAATGCAAGTGGCCCGTAAACATGACAAAATGCTCAACCTCATTAGTAATTATGCAATGGCAAATTAAAACCACACAAGATACCATTTTATAGCCAGTAAATGACTTGTAATCCACTCAACGGCAATTGTTTTTGTTTGTTTTGTTTAGTTTAGATGTGCAAAAGACCAAGAAGTCAGACCATGCCATGTGCTGGTGTGGCTATTGATGACTATGGTGTGCCTGACCCAAACCATAGTCTTTCCAATCACCTCATATGCATGTGAAAGCTGGACAATGAAAAAGGAAGATTGAAGAAGAATTGAGGTATTTGAATTGTGATGTTGGTAAAGCATATTGAATATATTGTGGACTGCCAGAAAAATAAACAAATCATCTCGAAGAAAGTACATCCAGAATCCTCCTTAGAAGAGAAGATGACAAGACTTCATCTTGCTTACCTTGGACATATCATCAGGAAAGACCAATCACTAGAAAAGCATATCATGTTTGGTAAAGAAGAGCATCAGCAAAAATGAGGGAAAACTTCCATGAGATGGATTGACACAGAGACTGCAACAATGGACTCAAACATTCCAATAATTGTGAGGATGGTGTAGAACCAGGCAACATTTCGTTCTGTTATACATAAGGTCACCATGAGTCAGAGCCAACTTTATGGCAACTAACAATAACAACAGTGTGGTTATGGAGGAATGGTGACTGTCCAATTCTGCTGGCAGAAGTATCAATTGGCACAACCGCTTTGAGTAACAACTTGACACTAGTAAAGCTGAAGATGGGGGTGCTAGATATTATTTTTCTTTTCCATTCCCAAGACCTATCTCTTTCCATCACTGCCCTGCTCTGTGCTGCTGGGACAGACTTCTACGTCACCCAGGGTGCATCATCCAGAACAACTTGCTGTTAGGACTCCAGTTGGATTTAGCCAATGGGAGGCAATGGCAGAGCAGCACGCAAGAGGAGAGAGGCCAGGGTATTTCTTCCCTCAACTTCCTCCCTGCCCTGGCACCATGATTCCTGTTTCTTCTAGGGGCTGCAGCCTCTACTACTCAACCTCCTACAATGTTTAGGGGGGAAAATGCAAATCCCTTAAAAATTCATACAGTATTTCATAAAGTTCAAAAACATGCAAAACTCAGCAGTATATTGTTTATACATAATTATTACATATATGTAGGAAATGATTACATTAAATCAACAAGGGACTGACTAATATCTAGTTCAAAATAATAGTTACGCCTCTTAGAGGGAGAGAGGAAAAGGGGATCAAGAAATGGCAAACAAGAGGCTTCAAAACTTACCAGTAATTTATTTCTTAAACTGGTGCATAAAGTTGGTTCATTTTATTATTATCCTTTATACTTTCCTCATATATTATACATGTCTTTGTGTATATTTATTATTTAATAAAAGCTAATATAAAAATATAATGAAGGTTTTTCCACAACTGGAATTCTATTATTTCAATGGCCATCATGTTAGAATTGGAAAAAATGTAGAATTGTGTTTTTACTGAACTTCCAGAAATTAAAAATAGCAAACAGGGAAACACACACACACACAATAGCCAAGGTCAAAACTTTCTTAATGGTAAATTGTATGCAGTATAGTAACATTTATAAAAAAATAATTAAATTGATATATTACAAAATTTTAAACAATGCTTTGTGAATGAGTATATATTTAAGGACCCAATAAAAGTATTAAATCTATTTTTTCAAGAAAAGAGGAACCTTATATTTCATATCAGGAATTGAAGACTCTGATTAACTTAACCCTGCAGCTGAGCTCAGAGAAGGAAAAAGAAGAAAAGGAGATAGGGAGGGGAGGAAAGAGGGAGAGAGGGAAAAGGAGAGAGGAAGGAAGGAAGGAAGGGAGGGAGGGAGGGAAGGCAGGAGAGAAAGAGGGAAGGACAGACGAAGTCAAGGAAAAGGAGAGGGGGGAAGAGAGGGAAAGAAAGAGGAAGAGACAGATGGAAGAAGGGAGGCAAGGAAGGAAAGAGGAGGCAGAAAGGAGAGGAAGGGATGGAGGTGCAGCCAAGGAGGGTCTGTGGGTCTGCTTTTTGAACTTGGGAAGATAGCAGATGTGATGGAATGTCTGAATGGAGACAGAAGGGCAAGTAGGTGGACAAACCTAGAAAGGGGGTTCCAGGAGGGTCACAAGCAGGAACAAGAGCTGGAAGCTGGAAAGAGCATTGAAGCACAGATAGCTTCTGGGGAAGTTAAGGTCTTAGGGGTCAGTTAGAGAAGAACAGGAGTTAGGGCACAAGCTCTAACCTGTGACTGCCAAGGGTTTGAATCTGGGCTCTTCCACTTACTAGCTGTGTGCCCCTAGAAAAGTTATATTTATTCCACAAACATTATCTTAAAGTCAGTTAAGCTCTCTGTGTCTCTGTTGCCTCATCTACTTAAACGTGAACATCTACCTGCCAGGTTTGTTGCCAGGACTAAGTGAGATACTGTGTCTATGGCACAATGTCTGGGACATGGTGTAGAGTGCAGACAATGTTTGCAATTTTACAAACCTGTTTTGCTGCACAGATGAGCTGGAAGCAGACCCTAGCAGCTTCAGATATCATTTAAAGGAGCTCAGATATTACCCTGTGGTCGTAAGGACTGCCTTAAGAATTCTGAGTAGGTCAAAGTGTGCTCTAGACAGATCCCCCTGGAGGGGATGATGCATGTCTGTAGATGAATGAGGGGAAAAAAAAAAAAAAAACAGGACAGAAGAGAGAAGAGAGGATACCCATTATACTGCTTGCCATGGGGTCGATTCTGACTCATTGTGAACCTATATGACAGGTAGAACTGTCCCATAGGGTTTTCAAGGCTGTACTGTAAACATTATGGAAGCATACTGCCACATCTTTCTCCTGCAGGGTGGCTGGTGGGTGAAAGAGCCAACTGCCATGAGAGGGTAGGGGAGTGGGCATGGGTGACCCCCAGGCTTCTGACTTGGGAAATTCCCACAACTGCCTAGGTTTCTCTTATCCCTCCTTGTCCCAATTCAAATGCTATCTCTTCTAAGAAGGCTGTTTATGTCTTCACAGAATTTAGGTCATCCCTCACTTGTAACCTTTTCCAAATGGTTTTTAACCATTCTCTTTATTTTCCTGACTTCTCCACTAGACTGTGAACACTACAATGACAGGCATTAGGTCCTGTATTAGTGTCCTGTTGTTAGGTGCCATCAAGAGTGTTGCAACTCATAGTGACCCTATGTACAACAGAACGAAACACTGCCAAGTCCCATGCCATCCTCATGATGACTGTTATATTTGAGTCCATTGTTGCAGCCACTGTGTCAATCCATCTTATTGAGGGTCTTTCTCTTTTTTGCTGACCCTCTACTTCACCGAGCATGATGTGCTTCTCCAGGGACTGGTCCCTCTTGATAACATGTCCAAAGCATGTGAGACATAGTCTTGCCATCCTTGCTTCTAAGGAGCATTCTGGCTGTGCTTCTTCCAAGACAGACTTGTTCATTCGTCTGGAAGTCCATGGTATATTCAATATTCTTCACCAACACCATAATTCAAAGGCATCAACTCTTCTTCGATCTTCCTTACTCATTGTCCAGCTTTTGCAGCTTTCACATTAGTGTCCTCGGACTACTATAACAAAGTACCACAAACTGAGTGGCTTATAATATAAAACAGAAATTTATTGCTTCACACAGTTCTAGAGACTAGAAGTCCAAATTCAAGGTGTCAGCAAGGTCATGCTCTCTGCAAAGCCTCTAGGGGAAGATCCTTCCTTGCCTTTCTCATCTTCTGGTAGCCACAGGTGTTCCTTGGCTTGTAAGTGCATCTTCATATGGACCATCCTTCCTCTGTATGTGTCCATCTGTGTCTTTTCTCCTCTTTTATAAGGACACCACTTAGATAGGATAAGGATCCACCCTACTCTAGTATGACATCATGTTAACTGATAACATCTTCAAAAACCCTATTTCCAAACAAGGTCACATTCACAAGTAGGACTTCAACGTATCTTTTGGAGGGACACAATTCAATCCATAACAGGTCTTAAGCATCTCTTAATACAGGGAGTGAGTAAATGAGTGAAGTCATCTGGGACAGCCTGGTCCAATGGATCCAAAAAGTACAGCCCCTTGGTACTGCCTGCAGTCCTCTGTGCCTCCTGCTTCTCCAGGTTCTTCCTGTGTCCCTCAATGCTCTTGCATAATGCCGTCTCTCTACGCTAAATGAATGGAACCATCGAGTATCACTTTGGAATTTCACCAGGAACTTGGGTGTTGGAAAATGAGAACCTAATCAGCTCGGGTCCCCCTGCTTGTCGCATTGACTGATCTCCCATGCTTTTCACTGGAATCAAGGACTGCATTTTCCAGCATCATCAGCTAAGGACATATTGTGCTTCAGATTTTGCTCTGCTACTCTTGAGGAGCTTATCGCTCGTTGCCAATGTCTGGCTAGGGGACAATCTTTATAAGATGCTCCATTTCATTCATTTTGCAATGGCAAACTTCTCCAGTCAACTGTTTCTGCTCTTGTTTAAACAGTTTGCTCATCTCCTCTGTTCTTAGCATCACGACCAGAAGCTGTTGAGGCTCCCCATTTCTGCTTAGCTTTCAAATACAGCTCAAGTCAAAAGCTGTGTGCATATAAATGAATCCATGTTGTTGCAATATGGTGCTGTGGGTTGTGGCATAATTCAGCAACATCTGGAAACAGCTCCCTGAGTTTTCAATGCCCAGATCTCACTGACACAGAATTTCTCAGACACCAGGAGAAAAGGAGAGCCCAGAAGCTGCTCACACCTCCTTCTTTAGTCTTCCTGCCCCATCCTCAGCCAGTGAAGATCCAGAGCTACCAAGAGTGCGTATGGACTCACCTTCCCCATGAAGCCTTCAGTCTCAGAATGATAGTGTGTGGGGTAAAGGACCTAGTTTTACCCCAAGTACAGTGACCTTTGTCCTTGGCTCTAGAGAAATGACCTTTGGAGTAATTGGGGTACCTTCATCTGGAACTTCCATGCCACACCTGAGGATTTGTGCTGGCCAATGGAGGCTGGCCAGACCAGAAAAGACTCACCTGGGTGGTAAATGTCAACTAGCCTCAGGAGGCATGATTTAGCCTATCGTTTAGCACTGGTGATAGAAAACCCTGAACACAGAGGTTCAGAGAGCTTCCTGGTTGGTGAGAACATCTTCTCTCAGTAGAATAGTGTGTCCCTTGATAAATGGAAGCTACGACTTGGGAACACTCCCAGACCAATGTAGCAGCATTGTCCAATAGAATTTCTGCAATGAGGGACACGTTCTATATCTGCACCATCCAGTATAGTAGTCACTAGCCACCTGTGGCTATTGAGCACTTGAAACGTGACTAGTGCAACTGAGGAACTGAATTTTTTATTTCATTTCAATTAATTTGAATTTAAATGTATATAACCACATGTGGCTGTTGTGTTGTTTGGTGCCATTGAGTTTGTTCGAACTCATAGCGACCCTAAGTACGACAGAATGAAACACTGCCTGGTCCTGCACCATCCTCTCAATCACTGCTATGCTTGAGCCCATCGTTGCAGCCACCATGTCAATCCATCTCCTTGAGGGTCTTCCTCTTTTTCACTGACCCTCTACTTTGCCAAGCATGATGTTCTTTTCCAGTGACTTGTCCCTCCTGATAACATGTTCAAAGTACATGAGACAAAGACTCACCATCCTTGCTTCTAAGGAGCATTCTGGCTGTACTTCTGTTCGTTCTTCTGGCAGTCCATGGTATATTCAATATTCTTCCCTAGCACCATAATTCAAAGGCATCAAGCCTCCTTCAGTCTTCCTTATTCATTTTCCAGCTTTTGCATGCATACGAGGTGACTGAAAATACCATGGCTCAGGTCAGGAGCACCTTAGTCCTTCAAGTGACATCTTTGTTTTTGAACACTTGAAAGAGGTCTTATGCAGCAGATTTGCCCGACGCAATGTGTCTTTTGATTTCTTGATTGATGCTTCCATGGATGTTGATTGAGGATCCAAGTAAAATGAAACGCTTGACAACTTCAATACTTTTTCCATTTATCATGATGTTGCTTATTGGTCCAGTTGTGAGGATTTTTTTTTTTCTTTATGTTGAGGTGTAATCCATACTGAAGGCTGTGGTCTTTGATCTTCATCAGTAAGTGCTTCAAGTCCTCTTCACTTTCAGCAAGGAAGGTTGTGTCATCTACATATGGTAGGTTGTTAATGAGTTTTTTCCAGTCTTGGTGCCGTGTTCTTCTTTACATAGTCCATCTTCTCAGATTATTTGCTCAGTATACAGATTGAACAAATATGATGAAAGGATATAACCCTGCTGCACACATATCTTGATTTTAAACCACAAAGTATCACCTTGTTCTCTTCAAACAACTGCCTTTGGTCTATGTACAGATTCTGCATGAACACAAGTAAGTGTTCTGGAATTCTCATTCTTCACAATGGTATCCATAATTTGTGGCTAGTGACTTCTATACTGGGCAGCTCTGCCCTAGAGTATTTCTACTAGGAAGCTCTGACCAAAAAAAGAAAAAAAAAAGAAGAAGACAATGGAGATAAAGACACTCTCCCCACTCCAGACATATGGAAATGTAGAATGAATCCTAACAAAAAAATATTTAAAAAAAAAAAAAAACCAAGCTCAAAACAAGAAAGAACCCTCCTGTGCAGAAACACAAAGGTAATGCAATGTCAGAGTTACGGCGTATTGTTGAGATTAAAGGGACTTCAGCTCCCTTACTTTGGACACATCATCAGGAAAGACCAATCACTAGGAAAAGACATTATGCTTGGTAAAGTAGAGAGTCAGTGAAAACAATGGAAATCCTCAGTAAGATAGAATGACAATGGCCACAACAACAAACTTTCAGATACCAACAATCATGAAGATGGCACAGAACCGGGCAACATTTCGTTCGGTTATACATAAGGTCATCATGAGTCAGAGTCAACCCGACAACAAATAACAACATAAAAGGGACCACAAGGGTTTTAAAGTTATGTAGAAAACTTGAGACTGAGGTTCACAAAAGCACAGAAGCCAAGGACCCATGAGAAGCAGCTAGTTATGATGGAGACCCAAGTTTTCTCATTTTCCTCTCTGAGCTGCATTCTGAGTCTGCTGAGTTCACATCTTTTCAATTCTCAACTTTTCTCTCTAGATGTATATAATCTTTCTTGTAAAATAGTGACTGAGAGGTTTTAAAATTATTATTATTTGACTGGATTTTTTCAACTCTTTGTCTTTAATTCAGCTGCTAACCAAAAGTTGGCAGTTTGAATCTACCAGCTGCTCCTTGGAAACTCTATGGGGCAGTTCTACTCCGTCCTGTAGGGTCACTATGAGTCGGAATCAACTCAGCAGCAATGGGTTTGAGTTTGTTTGTTTGTTTTATTTGCTTTTTTTTTTTCTTTTTAGTGATGTCCTCTTATCATTTTATGAGTTCTATCTCTTTCTTTCTACCACCTATTTGTCAGTTTGTCTTACCGTGGTGGCTTGTTATTGCTGTGATGCTGGAAGCTATGTCACTGGTGTTTCAAATACCAGCAGGGACACCCATGGTGGCCAGGTTTCAGCAGAGCTTCCAGACTAAGCTAGACTAGGAAAAAAGGCCTGGTGATCTATTTCCAAAAATTAGCCAATGAAAACACTATGGATCACAACAAACTATTGTTCAATATAGTGTTGGAAGAAGAGCTCCCTAGGTTGGAAAGCACTCAGAATACACAGTGGCCTCAACAATGGACTCGAGCATACTGTTATGGATTGAATTATGTCTCCCTAAAATGTCAACTTGGCTAGGCCATCATTCCTAAAATGGTGTGGTTGTTCTCCATTTTGTGATCAGATGTGATTATCGTATGTGTAGTAAATCCTAAACTCTAAGATGTTAATGGGAGCCCTGGTGGCACAGCAGTTAAGAGCTTGGCTGCTAACAAAAAGTTCAGCAGTTTGAATCCACCGGCTGATCCTTGGAAACCCTGTGGGGCAGTTCTACACTGTCCTACTGGGTCAATATGAGTCGGAATTGATTCAATGGCAATGGTATGATGGTAATGAGGCAAGATTAGAGGCAGTTATGTTAATGAGGCAGGATGCAATATACAGGATTAGGTTATATCTTGAGTTAATCTCTTTTGAGATATGAAAGAGAGAATCGAGCAGAGAGGAAAGGGACCTCATTACCACCAAGCAAGAATAGTCAGGAGCAGAGCGCATCCTTTGGACCCAGGGTCCCTGTGCTGAGAAGCTCCTAGACCAGGGGAAGATTGACAACAAGGACCTTCTCCCCTTGCCAACTCAGAGAAAAAGCCATCCCCTGGAGATGGCTCCCTGAATTCGGACTTCTAGGCTCCTGAACTGTGAGAGAATAAATTTCTTTTTGTTAAAGAAATCCACTTGTGGTATTTCTGTTATAGCGGCACTCAATAACTAAGACATATACCAGTGATCATGAAGATGGCACAGGACTGGACAACATTCATTCTGTTGTACATGTGGTTGCCATGAGTTGATGCTGACTTGATGGCAAATAACAACTTTCTTTGACCATTTTTATTGTGCTTACGTTAAGCCCTGTGAATATGTTCTATTATTTCCAGTCCCTCAGGAGTGAACTCTGTAATTTGTTTTCTGCTGACTATCCCTCATCGCAGTGGATCTTCTGTGCTTTGTGCTTTTCATTAGAAGTTCATCTTCTATGAGCATTGTTCTCTGACATGGTCCTGCTCGTTCTCTGGAATGAGAACATGTTTCTGTAGGACAGACTTTTACAAGTTCTTAACGAGTTCACTGGTTCTAGACCAATTTTAATATTAATGTCTTTCTTCAGGTTTTGTGTCTATAGTACTGTATGGGTTTAGGCGCCAAAACAGGCTGGGCTTGCGGTCTCACCACTTGGGAGAAACTGTTTCTGCCAACATAGCTTGCTTCTGGTCTGCTTCTCTGGGCTGAATGGCAGAGTTTTCTGTTTCTTGTCATGAATTGGTTAGAGACTTCCCTGCTCTAAACTTTCTTTTCAGGAAGCCCAGGCTTAGCTCCTTTTTAAATACTAGGTCCTCCAGTCTTGACCCAAGACCCAATATAGGATTAGAATGCCAGCCCCTAAGAAGTCCCAGCACCCCGAAGGGCAGATGGCTTCATCTCCTCTCACTGCTAAGAGTTCTCTCTTAAGAGTCCTAGCACCTAGAGACTTCCCAGTACTGCTTTAAAACTGCAATGGGTTGAATTGTCCTCTGAAAAGATACGTTTAAGTCCTAATCCCCAATACCCATGAATGTGACCTTATTTGGAAATAGGATCTTTGCAGATGTAATCAAGCTGAGATAAAGTCATAAATCCAATGACTGGTGTCATTATAAGGAGGAGATTTGGAAACATAAAGAGATACAGACACACAGGGGAGAAGGCTATGTAATGATGGAGGCAGAGACTGGGGTGATGCAGCTACAAGACAAAGAACACTAAGGATTGCTAGCAACGACCAAAAGCTAGGAGAGAGGCATAGAAAAGTTTCTCCCGCCGAGCCTACAGAAGGAACCAACCTTCCTTCACTTTGGTTTCAGACTTCTTGCCTCCTGAACTGTGAGAGAATAAATTTCTATTATTTTAAGCCATCCAGTTTATGTTAATTTGTTATGGCACCAAAAGAAACTAATATACCTGACTATGTGTTTTTTAAAATAAATGCTTTATTAGACATTTATATGTGTTTGGAGCAGAGAAGGAAGGAGCTTCCCACATAGCTAATTTTACCATTGTTCCTATTATCTATTGCTGCATAAAAAACACCCATGAAGCTTAGTGACTTGAAACATCAACAAACTTTTGTTTTTGTTTTGTATTTTATTTTTGGCTTACAGATCCATAATTTGGGCAAGGCTGGCAATGATGGCTCATCTCTGTTCCATGTGGTCAGTTAGGGGAGCTCGATAGGCACTAAAGGATCCACTTCCAAGGGGGCTCACTATGACTCACATGACTAACAAGTCTGTGCTCACTATGGGCTGGTGCTCAGCTGGTGCTGTCAACCAGGTGTCTCTATTCTCCTCCATATGAGTCTCTCCACATCATTGATTGGGCTTCCTCACAGCATGGTGACTTGGACACAACAGCCAAGTGTTTCAGAGACAGAAAGTGAAAGTTACCAATCTCTTAAAACCTATCCTAAAAATTGGCACAATGTCACTTCTGCCATAATCTCTTGCCAAGCACTCATAGAAGAGCCGGCCTAGATTCAAGAGGTGGGGACATAGATCATGCCTGTAGATGGCAGGACTGTCAAAGAATTACATGAAACACACAAGCCCCCACAGTACAACAAACTGAAAGACATGTGGGGGTGACAGACGCATGGGGGGAAGACCCAGAAGAATTGACGTCTTTGAATTGTGGTGTTGGTGAAGGATATTGAATATACCATGGACTGCCAAATGAATGAACAAATCTGTCTTGGAAGAAGTACAACCAAAGTGCTTCTTAGAAGCAAGAATGGTGAGACTACGTCTCACATACTTTGAACATGTTATCAGGAAGGATCAGTCCCTGGAGGGGGACATCATGCTTGGTAGAGGGTCAGCGAAAAAGAGGAAAACCCTTAACAAGATAGAGTGACACAGTGGCTGCAACAATGGGCTCAAGCATAACAACAATTGTGAGGATAGCATAGGACCGGGCAGTGTTTTGTTCTGTTGTACAGAGTCGCTATGTGTCAGAACAGACTCAATGGCACCTAACAACAACATCAAAGAATTTACATCCATCTTAGTCTACCACAACCAAAGTGGTAGAAGTCTCCAATCTTTTCCTCCACACTACAGATTTTTCAAATGCTCCTTACTCAAATGTATGTGAATATCCTCATATCCTGCTTTCCTCTGCACTTCAAAGTATTTCTTTTCTTTTCAAAATAAAGTGCCCAGTATGGTTAGCTAGGGAACCTACTATTACACCTAAAATCACCAAACTTTACCTAAAATCAGCAATTCCCCTCATGATCAATTACCTAATTCCCAGACGACTTAAACGTCAACATCTTTTATAGCATTTTTGTATGCACTGGCAAATTCCATCTTTTCTGCCCCATTTTGGTGGGGATGAAGTTTTACTTTGATATATTTTAAGAAAAGTGTTCACCTATCCTTCCAAAAGCATGTCTGAAGAAAATATATGTCTGATAAATATGTATTAAGCATGAAGCATTTAAAGTCTGTTGGATTTGCTTTGCATCCTTATGTGTGTCTTTTTTAATGAATTTTAAATTCTTAAAGGACTTTTTAGTCATTAATTACAATTAACTCCATCAATTGTTATGCCCTATGCATTCCTGATCCACTCTCTGAAACCTAATTAATCTGCATAATGGTTGCCATATCGCCTGTGTCTCCCTGGGTTCTGGTGGCAAACAGGTCATTAATTCCCTGGAGCCCCAGGCGGCCACCAGGAACTGTTGCTGGACATGAATTTTTGTCTAGAATTTGCACTTAGCAATGCAAGCGTCTCACTGAAAGTCATTTATACCATCCAAATGGGATACTTACAAATAGGAAAAAAATAGTCTCTGTCAAGTCAATTCAATTCATAGCTACCCCATGTGTGTCAGAGTAGAACTGTTCTCCACAAGGTTTTCAATGGCTGATTTTTCAGAAGTAAGTCCTCAGGCCTTTCTTCTAAGATGCCTCTGAGCAGACTTGAACCAACAACCTTTGGGGTACCAGCCAAGCACATGAACCATCTGCACAAACCAGGGCATCTTGGAGACAGGAAGGATACCATCATTGACACTGTCAAGTGCAGGGATAACAGGAAGCAGCAGGACCTGTGGTGAGGTAGGATAATGATACATGTTGTTGTTGTTGTTAGGTGCCCTCTAGATGATTTTGACTCGTAGGAATCCGATGAGCAACAGAAGGAAACACTGCCTGGTCCTGCACCATCCTCATGTTCATTATTATGTTTGAGCCCATTGTTTCAGCCACTGTGTCAATCCATCTCACTGAGGATCTCCTTCTTTTTCACTGACCCTCCACTTTACTTAGCATGATGTCCTTCTCCAGAGACTGGTCCCTCCTGATAACATGTCCAACCCATGTGAAACAGTCTCGCAATACTCTCTTCTAAGGAGTATTTTAGCTGTACTTCTTCCAAGACAGATTTGTTCATTCTTCTGACAATCCATGGTATCTTCAATACTCTGCAAACATCATAATTCAAAGGTATCAAATCTTCTTCAGTCTTCCTTATCCACTGTCCAACTTTTGAATGCATATGAGGAGATTGAAAACACCATGGCTTGGGTCAGGCGCAACTTAGTGCTTAAAGTGACGTCTTAGCTTTTTAAAACTTTAAAGAAGTTTTTGCAGCAGATTTGCCCAATGCGATGTGTCATTTCATTTCTTGACTGCTTTGATTGTGGACCAAATAAAATGAAATGCTTGACAACTTCAGTCTTTTCTCTGTTTATCATGAAGTTGCTTATTGGTCCAATTGTGAGGATTTTTGTTTTCTTCATGTTGCAGTGCAATCCATACTGAAGGTTGTGGTCTTTGATCTTCACCAGTAAGTGCTTCAAATCCTCTTCACTTTCAGCAAGTCAGGTTGTGTCATCGGCATATTGCAGGTTGTTAATGAGTCTTCTTCCACTCCTGATGCCGTGTTCTTCTTCATATAGTTCAGCATCTTGGATTATTTGCTCAGTATACAGATTGACCCTCATGTATCTGTCAGTTTGTCATACTGTGGGGGCTTGTGTGTTGCTGTAATGCTGAAAGTTATGCCACCGGTATTCAAATGCCAGCAGGGTCACCCATGGAGGACAGGTTTCAGCCGAGCTTCCAGGCTAAGACAGACTAGGAAGAAGGACCCAGTTTTCTACTCCTGAAAAGAATTAGCCTGTGAAAGCCTTATGAATAGCAGCAGAACATTGTCTGATATAGTGCCAGAAGATGAGCCCCACCAGGTTGTAAGACACTCAAAAGATGACTAAGGAAGAGCTTCCTCCTCAGAGTCTATCTTAATGACATGGATGGAGTCAAGCGTTCGTGACCTTCATTTGCTGATGTGGCATGACTCATCAGAGAAGAAACAGCTGCAAACATCCATTAGTAATCGGAATGTGGAATGTACAGAGTATGAATCTAGAAAAATTGGAAATTGTCAAAAATTAAATGGAACACATAAACATTGATATCCTAGGCATTCATGAGGTGAAATGGGCTGGTACTGGTCATTTGAATTGTACAATCATATGGTCTACTATGCTGGGAATGACAACTTGAAGAGGAACGACACTGCATTCCTTGTCAAAAAGAACATTTCAAGCTCTACCCTGAAGTACAATGCTGTCAGTGATAGGATAATATCCGTACACTTTCAAGGAAGACCGGTTAATATGACTATTATTCAAATTTACACACCAACCACTAAGGCCAAAGATGAAGAAATTGAAGATTTTTACCAACTTCTGCCAGAGATCTCATGACAGAATTTTGCAAGACCAACGACTTCTTCATTGCAAATACCTTTTTTCAACAACATTGATCTTCCTTGTAGGCATATGGATATTATCCTGTCACTGACAGTGTTGTACTTCAGGATAGATCCTGAAATGTTCTTTTTGATGATGAATGCAACCCCATTCCTCTTCAATTTGTCACTCCCAGCATAGTAAACAGTATGATTGTCTGATTCAAAATGATTAATACCAGTCTACTTCAGCTCACTAATGCCTAGGATATTGATCTTTATGTGTTCCATTTCATTTTTGACAACTTCCAATTTTCTTATATTCATACTTCATACATTCCATGTTCCGATTATTATTTATGTCTGACATCATTTATGTCGACTCTACTTTAAGGAGGCAACTGTTCCTCAGTCAAATTTTAAGTGCCTTCCAAGATGAGGGGTTCATCTTCTGGCACTATATCAGTGTTCTGCTGCTATTCATAAGGTTTTCACGGGTCAATATTTTCAGAGGTAGACTGCCAGATTCTTCATCCTATTCTATCTTAGTCTGGAAGCTCTGCTGAAATCTGTCTTCCATGGGTGACCCTGCTGGTATCTGAAATACTGGTGGCATAGCTTCCAGTATCATAGCAACATGCAAGCTACCACAGTACGACGAACTTACAGTCAAGTGGTGGATGAATGGCCTCCCAAAAACCCTCATTAGTGGTTTAATGTTGCCAAATTATTAAGAAAATTGATCCTCATGCCTTTGGTGTATTGACCCAGATGCAACGTGAGGCCCCCAATTTGATCACAGCAAACGCTGTTTGTGCTGATGGGTAGCCCTGCCCTTCCATGCATGATGCCTCTCTCCAGGAGTAGATCATTCAGTGATTATGCAATCAGTCTTTGAAACCATGACAACCAGGTTTGAAGCCCAGCATCACAAATTACCAAAAGCTGGACAATGAAAAAGAAGACAGAGGAGGAACTGATGCATTCAAACTGTGATGTTAGCAAAGAATTCTGGACAGCCAGAAGAATGAACAAATCAGTCTTAAAAGAAATACAGCCAGGATGCTCCTTAGAAGTAAGAAGAGTGACACTTCGACTCACTTTGTATACTTCATCAGGAAAGACCAAAAGCTAGAAAAGAACATCATGTTTGATAAAGGAGAGGGTTAATGAAAACAAGGGAAACCCTCAATGAGAAGAACTGACACAGTAGCTGCAACAATGGGCTCCATCATACTAACAATAATGATAATGGTGCAGGACCAGGTAATGTTTCATTCTGTTATACATAAGGTCACCGTGAGTGGAAGCCAACTCTACGGCAACTAACAGCAGCAATCACCAACTACAAGGGATGTAGCTGTGCACAGTTCCTTACATTCTCTGAGCCTTAGGCTCTTTACCTGTAACGAGAGACAAAACAGACCTCGTCGAAAGGGTTATTGTTAGATTAAATAAGATAATGCTTGTAAAGGGCTTCGTCATATATGAGTAAATGCTCAGTGCTACTTTTATTTTCTGAGACCCATGTCCCCCAGTAGGTGATAAATTCACAATGTCACACTGGGTGGGAGTTTTGTCATATCTTTTACTTCCGTATGATATTTCTGAAGACTGAAAATAGCAAACCTTGTATATGCTTAAGACAATTGCCTTAGGAATGGAGACTGAGGGTTATAAAACCTATTTTTTCTTTCAATGACTATACTTTACGTTTCTGGGAGTTCTCTTTGGTTCTTTTTTTTTAAAAAAAAAAAAAAACAAAAAAAAAACAAAAAAAAAACCTACCTGTGTGTTTTCTTCCTAATGTCCTGTTTTTGCCTATGTACTCTATTCCTTCGTCTCTTAGAAAAATTTAAGCACACTTATTTTAAAACGTCCTCCAGATTGCTCTATTTTCTGTAGTTCTGGGATGTGGATTCTCTGGTGAGCTATGTATTCTCCATAATTTTTACTCTCAGCTCATCTTCTGTGTGAATTGTTTTCTGCGGGAGTCCCAAGCATCCTGGGTGGTGGAGGTACCACTGTACAGCAGTTTGGCATTTGCGTCTTTTGCAGCCCAGTGGTTTTGATCTACCATAGATGTGTTTATCTTATGACTTCTCCCCTCAGGGTTTCTGCTGTGGAAACATGGACTCCATACATCACAGGCTTAGTATTCCAAGTCCAGGAGCCCACACCACAGAGTTTTCCCCAGCCTTCTTCAGACTCCAGTTCTCCCCATGCCTAGGGATGGGGCCCCACTTGGGACCTATATCTACCTCTGACATTACTCTTAAACTCTCACTCCCCATCTAGCTTTGAGCTATTTCTATTTCTTGTATCTGAGGCTTTTCCTTCCATACTTTCAGTTTCCACAATGACTTTACAATTTTTTGTTATATTTTACCCATAATTGTTGCATGTTTGAAGCAGGAGAAGGCATTCTACCTTAATTCAGTTTGCCATATTGACTAGAAGTCATAAAAATATATTTGATGCATATAGAAAGATAATAGTACTAACAGACCTAACAATGGTCAGGTAGATGTTTCTATCTTTCTCATGTTCACGTATTCCTTTGTTGGTTATTGTTATGGGTTGAATTGTGTCCCCTCATCCCCTCAAAAGATACGTTGACGTCCTAACTTGCAGTATCTGTGAGTGTGACTCTGTTTGGAAATAGGGTCTTTGAAGATGCTATCTGGTAGGTTAACATGAAAACATGCTAGAGAAGGGCAAGTCCTAATCCCATATGATTGTTGTGCTTGTAAAAAAGAAGAGACACAGGGACAGGGAGGCAGAGGAAGGATGCCCCGTGATGCTGCACCTGCAAGCCAAGGAACACCTGGGACCATCAGAAGCCGGGGAAAGGCACGGATCAATTTCTCAGAGCCCTCACAAGGAACTGACGTGACTACCATCCCATTTTTCACCTCTAGCCTCTAGAACTGTGAGACAATAAATTACGGTTCCTACAAGCCACCGACTTTGTGGTATTTTGCTGCGGCAGCCCAAGGAAACTGAGAGATGTTACATAGTTTGATCCTCACAATCACTCTGTGGTTTAGATATTCTCATCCCCATTTTATAGGTTAAGAATCAGAGCTCAAAGAGGAGAATCAGAACTTGGAGTGAACATTTTCCTACTTTTCAAAAAGGAAAGGCCAAAATGGTTCTGATCCATCCAGAATTATGGAGAGAGCTGCCAGAACTCAGAACCTCCAGGATGACGAGTGATCGTGGAACATGGTCCATATGCCCAGGTCACAAAAAGCCATCAGGATGAGGCTAAAGACAGGAGGCAGTGAGCCATGCATGGTGAGAACAATGCATGACTCCACCTCTTCTGCCAGTCCATTCCATTAAAGAGTGATTGGGGAAACCTGAGGGTTACTACATCTGAGCTCAGGCTTGCTAACAACAAACCTAGGCTGTTGTAAACCAAATTGCAGAATTAAGTTTGTTTAGAGATGGTTGAAATACTTGACAAGTTGAATTTCTTCTCCATAGAAATTGTCAACAATTGATAACACTGAAATTGTTAAGGATTTCATTCTACTTGGATCAATAATCAACATCCATGGAAGCAGCAGTCAAGAAATCAAATAACATCATATTGCATTGGGCAAATCTGCTGCAAAAGACCTCTTTAAAGTTTTAAAAAGCAAAGATGTCACTTTGATGACTAAGGGTGCACCTGAAGAGTCATGGTCTTTTCAATAGTCTGATATGTATGTGAAAGCTGGACAATAAAAAAAAAGAAGACAGAAGAAGAGTTGACATATTCAAACTGTGGTGTTGGTGAAAAATATTGACTATACTATGGACTGCCAGAAGAACAAATGAATCAGCCTTAAAAGAAATACAACCAGAAAGCTTATTAGAAGTGAGGATGTTGAGACTTCAGTTCACTCATTTGGACACATCAGCAGGAAAGACCAGTTGCTAGAAAAGGATGTCTTGTTTAATAAAGTAGAGGGTCGTCAAAAACAAGGGAATCCCCCCATGAGATGGATTGACGTGACAGTCACAACAGTGAATTCAAACATACTGTCTTAGGCTGGGTTCTCTAGAGAAGCAAAACCAGCAAAGTTTATCTATATATATAGAGAGAGATTTATACCAAGAAAATGGTAGAGGCTGGCAAGTCCCAAGTCCGTGGGTCAGACATCAGGCTAGAGCCTTCTGACTCGCGTAGCTGCAGGGACTGACAAACCCAAGATTGGCAGGTCAGACAGCAGGCCACTCGCTCAGGTCCCTAGAACTGGAGGTCATAGGATGAACCGGATACAGGATCCAGAGCAAGCGAGTCCATATATACTAGGATGTAGGGCACACCCCAGAGGAAACTCCCCTTATGAATGATTGGCTGATCACATCAAATCACATCATGGAGGATAACTACCTCATTACATAACTTCCAAATTACATCATTACGTAAGTGCCAAACTACATCATTATATAACTGCCAAGCTACATCATTACCTTAAACTGCCAAACGACTGACAATCATGGCCCAGCCAAGTTGGCACACAACCTTAACCATCACACATACCAACGATCATGAAGATGGTGCAGGACCAAGCAACATTTCATTTTGTTATACATAAGGTCACCATGAGTTAGAGCTGACTTGATGGCAACTAACAACAGCAAAGATAATTACTGCTGGTCCTCACCCAAGCAAGAAGAGTTAAGGATTGGAGGCAAAGGAGAGAGAGAGCTTTATGAAGGAAGATGTCCATTGCAGTGTTATTTATAATAGAACCATAGCAATGCTGACAACGTCCAAGGCTCTGGGCCAGTGCTCAGCTAGGATGTGCCTTCTCCCTGGAAGATCCCCCAGGCAACTTGTGGGACAGAAGTACAGACATATCAGGGTCTGGGCAGACACACTGAGAACACACGCAGCAGCCCACACCCCCAACAATAGGCAAATTATGATAATGAAGTGGTCACTGGAGACACTAGAAAAATGGGGAAGGCTGATAATAAAAGAGAAAAAAGGCAAACTCAAAATTGATCATGTACTAATCACAACTATGCTAAAATATGCTTCCTGAACAAGGTATATTAGGAAAGGAAAACCCTCCTAAACAGAACAGTGATGATTAGAGACACTCTGAGTCATCAGACAGTGACCACTGAAAGGCCAGGCATCCTGGACCACCCATGGGTGAGTGAGCATGACTCAGGGCAGCCTGTTTTCTGGGCCTCTCCAGAATCCCCCGGGAGCAGAAAGACCTAGAAACTCTCCTTCAATGACTCAAGACAACCTCCAAGTTGGTTTCATTTCATGTGCTTCCCTCTTCCTAAAGATCAAAGCAGACAAATAATTCTTCTAAAAACTAAAGTCAAACAAGAACAAAGGGCGTTATCATCTGAGATCACTGGAGTCAGTCTGACCTTTTCTCTGTGTTCTTCTAACTCCCTGATCACCCCAACATTGTACCTTGAACCTTGGGCAATTAATGAGCCTGTTGTCTTCTCAAACCATCTCCTAGAAAGTGGTACATGAACCTGGGCACAGAGCTGGCTGCAGGCCTGTGGGAGCCAAGGGTGACAAAGCCTGGGAGAAGACAGATACTATTACTACCATTGTTAATAATACTAATAAAAATGATAATAGACCATCTATTTTTTTCTGCTGTGAAATACATATAACAAAACACTCTTACATGTGCAAATCAGTGACATCAACTACGTTCACCATGCTGTGCAACCATCACCACTATCCATTCTCAAACTTTTCATCACCCTTCACAGAAACTCAGTGCCCCTTAAGCAATATCTATTTTCCCCTCCCACCTGCCCCTGTTGTTAGGTGTCATCTAGTTTGTTCAGATTCATAGTGACCCTATGTACAACAGAACAGAACACTGCCCCATCCTGTGCCATCCTCACAGTCATCGTTATGTTTGAGCCCATTGTGTCAATCCATCTCATTGAGGGTCTTCCTCTTTTTCACTGACCCTCTACTTTACCAAGCATGATGTCCTTCTCCAGGGACTGGTCCCGCCTGATAACACGTACAAAGTACGTGAGATGAAGTCTCGCCATCCTTGTTCCCAAGGAACACTCTGGCTGCCCTGGTAACCGCTAATAACTTTAATCTCGATGCATTTGCGTATTCTGGATATTTCATGTAAGTGTGATCATACAATATTTGTCCTTTTGTCAGACAACCTATTCTGTCGAAGAGCCAGGGGTCAGGCAACCTGTTTTGACCCCCAGCTCTGAGACTGTTCTGTTCTGGGTGGTTTATGTATGTTATTTCACTAAAGCCTCTTGACGCTGCCACTAGGTGGATGATACCATAAGGAAACAAACTCAGAGGGATTAGGCCACTTGACCAAAGTCACTCCAGTAGGAGAAGGCAGAGATAAGAGTTGACACCACTGACTGTGATGACAAAGCTGGGTACTTTCCTCAGCATGAGGCCACCTGAGTAGGAACACTGGGCAGGAATAATCATCTTTTCTTATGTGGGTGTGGTCAAAAAAGCCACAAAACCCATGTTAGAGTCCCTCTCTGGCCGTACTTCGGGATGAAATGGAGAAGGGGTGGGTCTAACCAAGGGAGGGGCTGAGTCAGGGGGTTCCTGGGCAGAGCTAAGACCCACCCATAGGATGAGGTCCATTCAGGGGCCAGCAGGGACTTCACAAGTAAGGGGCAGCACAAGAGACCAGCCAGAACAGGTAAGCCAGCATCACAAAGCACACTGACTGACTGGGATGACCACAGAGAGCCAGGTGGTGGAAGGGAAGGGGCATCTACTAGAGCCTGAATGCCCAGTGCTGTCTCAGAATCTCAAGTTCAGCTAGAGGTTACAGTGGCTGTGATGCCACTGATAAACAGAGGGTCTTCTTTGGCTCCTGACTCACTTCTGGTTCGTTTCTGTGCCTTTGCCCCTGGGTCAGAACTAAGGCTGATACAGAGAGAATGGAGGAACTTATTAAATGTTAGATGGCTGACTGGCTGGATGGATGGATAGAGGGAGGGAGTGGGTGGATGATGGGTAGATGATGGGTGGATGGACAGATGGTTGGATGGGTGAGTATGTGGGTGGCTGGTTGGTGGGTCGACTGACAAATGGATGGAACCATGAATGGTTTTCTTAGTTGATGCCAGTGAGGGACTCCACCCAGTGTGATAGATGAGGAACTGTTAACCAATGAGGGAGTGAACCAAGAGATAAATTCCCTCCCTTTCTCTCCTCTTCTACCAGGATGGTCCAGGGCTTCTGCAGAGCGGGGCCCCACAGCTGAACACAACAACAACAACAAAATCAATACCTGTGAATATAATCTCATTAGGGAATAGCGTTTTCTTTGCTATGTTAATGAGCCCATATCAGGGTAAGGTATGTCTTAAGCAATCACTTTTAAGATATAAAAAGGGCAGATTAGGCACAGAAGCAAGGAAGCACAGATGGGGGAAGATAGATGCCAGGCCACATGAAGATCACCAAGAAGATGAAGAGACAAAAACCTTCCCCCAGAGCCCACAGAGAAAGAAAGCCTTCCCTAAAGCCAGCGCCCTGAATCCGGACTTCTATCCTCCTGAACCGTGGAGAAGATACATTTCTGTTTGCTGAAGGCCCCACTTGTGTCGTTTCTGTTACAGCAGCACTAGGAGACGAAGACAGCAGGCCAAAACCAGTGGACATCATCTGCTGGCACATTTGGTCTCCCCCGTGGGGCTGTGAGCTCCTTGGGGGCAAGCGCTGCATCCTTTCCACTGAGAACCTTCCAGCACCCAGCATCAGGCCTGGCATCGAGCATAGCCCAGGCTTGTGCTGTGCTGAGTGGGACTGGGTACCCTTCTAGCTGGTGGAGGCAGGATAAATCACACACAGAATTTCAGATGGAAAACAGGAAAATTGAGGGCAGGAAGCTAACGATATTCCAGGGGCTGACTGAGGTGCATACAGAGCTGCGTGATCATCACAAGGCCCTGAAGTCGATTGTATAATGATCTCCAGTTTACAGGGAGGCTCAGAGAGGTTAGTGCCTCACCCTAGGGCCACAGCCAGTGAGGGGAAAACGAGCTTCAAGCTTGGCTCTGTCTGCAGACCTATGCTTTCAGCCATGACGTCATGCCAGGTAGGCTACACTGTGACCCTGGAAGCCTGTTGTCCAGGTAACCACCCCCTACCCGCCTCCTGCAAGAATGAGCCTCTGTGTTCTGGGCACAGCTCCCCCAGGACTGGCAGCGGAGTGAACCACAGGAGGAGGTGCTGAGAGGTGGGGGTTGTGCAGGAAACAGGCAGGCTTTGTGGGACAGATGGTTTTTGAGATCTGCTGGCAAAAGAGAGTTGAAGAGAGACTACGGGAGTGCTTTACCTAAATGTGGCTGCCTGGAATCGGTGAGCATTCCGGGTGAGTCTCCGATGCCAACACAGCGTCTTCACCGTTGCTCACAGGTGTCTGCGCATCTGACACCTTTGGTGGCAGGGAAATGGGGCCAAGAAAACAGAGCGTGCCAGGTCAATACTGCAGCAGGGGTGCTGCAGCAAGGGGACCCTCACTGTGTGCAAAGTCAGCTGGAGGGAAATTACCATGGTTAGCAGAGCAAACAGGATCCCGCAGGGCTGCTCAGATAGGGATAAAGGATGGGAGGCCCCCTGAAAGGGCCTCATTGCCAAGGGCTCCTCCTGACAAGTTGGTCACAGCCACGGGGGACAGTGTGCCATTGGTTCCGGGAGAAACACAGTGTTCTCAGCCAACATCCCGGCAATTAGAGACAACAATTACTGAACAGGCTGACATATCTCCTATGACCACAAAAAATGTAACCTGAGACCCAGAACTGCAGAGTGGAGGGGCGGGAGGGCGGAGGGGCGGGAGGGCACACCCAGGTGGTGCTGGGACCGTGGCAGGGGCTGGGGGTCTGTGATCTGTGAGGCTGATAGTTCGAGCTGGGTCCTGAGTCCAGGTCAGAGCAGAGAGGGGCTGCCCCAAGGCTGAACACTGAACAGGTCTAGGAGCTGGAGATGAACCCCCAGTTACGAGCCAGAGAGAAGCATGGTGGTCATCCAGAGCGTCAGACTCAAGAGTGTGGTCAGCAAGCTCCAGCCACAGGCCAAATCTAGTCCACAGGTGCGTAGTGAGTGGGGTTAGAGGGGGACATTTGCCCCTGGGCGTAAGTCCAAGGGGTTGCCACGTGAGGCCAGCCAATGACTCACACACCACCACCACCTCACCCTGCTACCCCATCCCCTAACCCCCCTGAGGCCGGGGCTCAAACTTAGAGATTGACCCGGATGCGCATTACCCTCTGCCAGTCCACAGCCTGTCTGTGTAGAGCTGTGAGCTAAGAATGGCTTTAGGTTGTAGTCAGCTGCTGTTGAGTCAGCCCCTGGAACATGCTGACCCCGTGCACAACAGAACAAAACTCTACCCGGTCCTGCACCATCCCCATGATCGGTTGCAGATCAGACCATTGTGATCCATAGGGTTTTCATTGGCTGATTTCTCAGAAGTAAATCTCCAAGCCTTTCTTCCTAGTCTCTCTTAGTCTGGAAGCTCTGCTGAAACCTGTTCAGCATCATAGCAACACGCAGGCCTCCACTGACAGATGGGTGGTAGCTGCGCATAAGATGCGTTGGCCAGGAATCGAACTCGAGTCTCCTGCAGGGAAGGAGAGAATATTACCCCTGAATCCCCCCGCCCCCACCCCACTTTACCCGTGCTTCATTGAATTTCTTCATGTGGACATTCTGGGCACTGGGCAGAAATCACATTACATCAGCACCCACCAGGGACCTTCCAGCTCCATGTTTACAGGGTGGTTAAACAACACAACAGAAGAAAGTGACAGAGACCATACGTGGTCCTTAAAGCCTAAAACATTTACTATCTGGTCCTTTACCAAAAAAAGTCTGTTGATCTCTTTCGTAGAAGATAAAGGGAGCCTGGAAATGGGGACAAATGTCCAAGTCAGCACTTAGAGGGTGAGGAGCAAGCAGGCCTGAAGGACCTGACTGAGTCTACCAGCGGCCAGAGGGTGGGGGTCCCTTGTGTGGGTGTGGGGAGGAGAAGGGGCAGAGGCGCCCAGGAGCATCCTGTCATTCACTCCATTTGGAAGCATTTGGGGTGCTTCTTGTAGCTCATGGGAAGGTGCAGCCCCTAGCACAGTGCTGTCCAGGTGACCCCCTGCGGTGATGGGAAAAGCCCACACCTGCGCCGTCCAGTACGGCAGCCAGTAGCCATCTGTGGCATTGAGCACTTGGAATGTGGCTGGTGCACCTGAAAAACTGAGTCTTTAATTTCATTTTAATTTATTTAAACTTAAACAGCTGCATGTGGCTCGAGGCTTTCATATTGTACAGTCAGGACTTTAAATCCCAGCTCTAGCACTGACTAGCTGCGTGACATTAAGTCAGTTGCCATCATGTCAACTCCAACTCACAGTGACCCCATGTGTGTCAGAGTAGAACTGTGCTCCACAGGGTTTTCAATGGCTGATTTTTCGGAAGTAGATCTCGAGGTCTTTCTTCCGAGGCACCTCTGGGTGGACTTGAACCTCCAACCTTTCGGTATCAGCCAAGCTCACTGTGTGCACTACCAGGGATTCCCTGTCACCTTATGCCTACTGATTAACCTCACCGTGCCTCAGTTTCCTCTTCTATGGAAAGGAAATTACTAACAGTGCTTCCCCCGGGGATTGAGAGTGAGATCATCCACACAGAAGCACTGAGAACAGGCCTGGTGCCAGGGTGCTCAGCTGATGTCACAGTCACCATTACTATGTGCCAGCACTGCCCTGGCCCTGGAGACACAGGGTGGAGCAAACAGACCAGCCAGAGCCTTATCCTCGGGTCACTGTGCAGATGAGCAGGGGAACCGCAGGACAATCATGCAAACAGTGTTCAAGGCTGTGACCCAGTGCCTAGAGGGAAGAGCCCTGGCTTGAACCTGGGCTCACCACCAAGAGCTGTGGGACCCAGGGCAAACCACGCACCCTCTCGGATTCTCCAACTCCTCCTCTTCCAAATGGCAATAAGAGTGGCGTCTGCCTCAATGGGCTATTGAACGCATTGTTGGGTGCCGTGGAGTCGATTCCGACACAGAGACCCCATGTTACAGAGTAGAACTGCCCCATAGGGTTTTCTAGTCTGTAATCTTTATGGGAGCAGATCTCCAGGTCTTTCGCCAGTGGAGCTGCTGGGTGGGTTTGAACCATCAACGTTTCGGCGAGCAGCTGAGCACTTCACTGTTGCACCACCAGAGCTCCTATGGAAGGGATTAAATGAGATGAAGCCTGTAAGGTGGCTGGACCAGAGAAGAGCTTTAATCAATGTCTTTATTTCAGTGTAGTTTATGATTCTGGCCAAAGACAGTGAATACAGCACAGAACTGTAACACAGGCCGGGCGCTGGAGGACAGGGAATGCTGGGGTTTGCGCTGCAGGATCTCATTTACTCCTCCAAGGACATGGTGAGGCTCAGAGAAGATAGGCCACTCCCCTGAGCTCGTCCAGCGATTAGGTGGAGACAATGGATTCAAACTCAACCGCCTGGGAGTCAGGCCTCGAGCCGGCTGGGTTGCTGGGCTGAAGGACCAGGAAGGTCTTTGGTACTTTGCAGTGGGATGCCCTCAATGCTGTCACCATCATCCCCATCCTGCTGGACCCCGGGAGCCTTTGTCTATGAAATAGAATCACACCACATCTGTTTGCAGGAGCTGAATGGTTTGGCCTAAACCGTGGTGTGATAACCCAGGAGGCAGGTAATCCAGCAGACTCAAGGCCAGGGGCTGAGCATCGTGCCCAGCGAGGAGGGCCACGGCACCCCTGGGCTGGCTGCAGCCTCCCTTGAAGATGCTTGCAGACTCCAACCAGGGCAAAATCCAGGGATCAGTGCTCCAGGCCTGGGCTTGGTGCCTAAATCCCCACTCTAACAGCTACATCCTAATGTCCCCAAAATAGCAACCACTGTCACTTGTGAAAAGCGTCCGCTTCTTGGCTTCTAGTAAAATCACCACATGGGCCAGACTGTCCTCATCTGTTGTGGAAGGGCCCAAAGCAGCCTCACGGGGTTTGTGAAGCTTATATGAAACATTAAAACTAAAGACCACATTCCAGAGGTTCTGCCACTTGCAGCTTCTGATGGACGGTCTCCTGTGACATGGGCAGGAAAGAGGGGCTCCCAGCATCTGCTCACTGGGGAAGACCAGGCTGTGCCCAAGTTCAGAAGGATTGTCCCATCTGCTGAGGCCTTCTGGTCCCTGCCGTGGGGTGTCCTTTTCCTCTTCATTCCCCATCCCTTCTGTCTTCACTGGGTAATTCCCAGACACACCTCCGTCCTCAGGTCCAGGCCCACCTCCTTCCTGAGACTGGCCTGACCCCCCACCTCGTGTCAATGTCTGCAGTTCACCCGTTTCATCAGCCCCTTCCCCCATTTCTTTGCTTTGTCTGTGTACTCTCTCCTCCACTAGGCCTGATCTCTCTCTCTCTCTCTCTCTTCATCTTCTGCTCCTCCTCCTTCAACTCTCTCTTTTCTCCCTCCCTTCCTCCTCCTCCTCCTTTTCCTCCTCTCTCTCTGTCTATTCGCCCCCCAGCACCCAGCACAGGACCTGACACAAAGCAGGTACCCAGTAAACCTGTGAGGAATGAAGGAAGAAGTGGCAGCCCTTAGGCCCAGAACCCGGCCTGCTTACACCGTCCTGGTCAGCCCCTTACCCCCACCCCCCAGCCCAGGACTAGATCCTGCTTCCCCTCCCCTGCAGCCCTGGCCAGTCCTTGAACTGACCTTGGCCTGCTACTGTGAACATCATCAGAACAGCAGGGCCCAGGCCACCAGGAGGCCCAGGCCATCAGGAAAGGAGACCAGACAAGCCCCCAAGTCCTACAGGGTCTTCTGGGGCAAGGTCGATGGCATGCGTTTGTGGGGTTATAAAAGATATTTGCTCCTAAAAACCGTCGTTGTTTATGTTGCTCTTCTCCTCTCACAGATGGATGTCTCAGACGAAATCTCTAATGTCCCCATCCCCACTGCTGTAGGAAGCAGCCTGGTTGGCCACCTGGGGGCTTGGGGCCCTGGGCCACCCCTGCACCAGACCAGGTGGGAATCTGGGACAGCAGATCTGAACCCCAGGTTTCCAACAAGGTGAGAAGTCACCGAAGTCATCTAGGTACTGGCAACCCCAACTCAGGGTAATCCCATGTGTGTCAGCGTAGAACTCAGTTCCATAGGGTTTTCAGTGACTGATTTTTCAAAAGTAGATCACCAGGCCTTTCTTCTGAGGCACCTCTGGGTGGACTTGAACCTCCAATCTTTTGGTTAGCAGTGAGCACATTCACCATTTGCATCACCAAGGGAGTCTGGTCACAAAAGCAGGAGTTCTCAAAATTTTCTTGATTTCAAGACTCCTTCACATTCTTAAAAAAGTATTGAACACCCAAAGAACTATTGTTTATGTGAGTTATAGCTAGCAATATTTACCATATTAAACATTTTAATGGAGGGATTTACAAATATGTAGTTATTAATGCATTTGAAAATAACAATAATCATCTTAGTATATGTTAACACAAATAATATATTTTTATGAAAAGTAACTATATTTACCAAAAAAAAAAAAAAAACAGTGAGAAAAGTAGCATTGTTCTACACGTCTGTGTTCCTTTTTAACATCTAGCTGAAGGGAAGTAGCTGGATTCTCATATCTACGCTAAGTCTGGGGCGATATGCTGTTTTGGCTGAAGTCGATGAAGAAAATCCAGCCTCAGACTGATAAACGTGGATGGAAAAGGGAGGAGTATTTTAATACCCTTTTCAGATAATCGTGGCTATTCTCTTTTGATGCTCCCCTAAAACTCAAAAGACTATAGTTTCTTAAAGGTTAGTTGCAACACAGAATCTGAAACCCTATCAATTTACTTTCCACACTCTGTTACACTAAAATCCATTTGGCCTCTTTTGAACTTTGAATGGATCTTTTTAACCAGGCATAGGTTTATAACGTCATGAATGTGCCATTTGCAAATCGTTGCTTCCCCGAGTTATAGAGATTTTCCAAACATTGACATATTTCACTATTCAATATCAAAAATCATGTTAATTAATATTACCACCGATCTCATTAGAAAAGTCTTTAAGTTATGGGATGCTGACAAACTCACAGTGGCAGATACAGGCGTTAGTTACTAAGTTCTAATTTAAATGGATCATTGGGATGAGCGTTGTCAGTTCTTTTCCTTGAAGTGCCAGGCTTGCTTCACTCTTTTTTTGAGAAAATGTGTGCCTAACACCCAAGTTTGACTCATCATGGTTTGTCTGTCTGTCCTTCTTTCAAGTAAAAATGGTGTTCCGTGAAAACTGCAGCTGCGTCAGCTTTCTGCTCAAATCCCGCAGTGCTTCAGTACGGAGCAAAAGTGCTTATGTGAACTCCCCACTGGGTCCCACAGAATATTGAAGAGACTGAAGGGCTGAGATTTAATAAGAATTAATCATTTTAATTCTTGCATCAAGGATATTCCTGAACGAAAACGGTGATTTTGTTTCACTGCAAGTGTGTGGAGGTGAAAATACCGTGCCCACTAAGTGGAGTTTAGGGCACCACCTGGATACATTCTTGACATGGTTTTACCCACCAATGCCTTCGGGTGCCAATAAAATGCAGTGCAGTTAAAAAGGCAAAAAATATTTTAGTGTGATCATCAAACACCACCTATCCGTCCGTGTGTCGTACTATGGTGGCTGGCGTGTTGCTGTGATGCTGGAAGCTATGCGACTGGTATTTCAAATACCAGCAGGGTCACCCAGAGCTTCCAGACTAAGATAGATGAGGAAGAAAGGCTTGGAGATGTGCTTCTGAAAATTGTCATTGTTATTGTTGTTAGGTGCCGTCGAGTTAGTGCCAACTCATAGCGACCCTAAGTACAACAGAACGAAACACTGTCTGAAAGTTAGCCAGTGAAGACCTTGCATGGATCACAACACTATGTCATTCGATCAAGTGCTGGAAAATGAGCCTCCTAGGTTAGCAGGCACTCAGATACACAGTGGCTGCAGCAATGGACTCAAGCACACCAGTGACCGTGAAGATGGCCCAGGACCGGGCAACGTTTGGTTCTGTTGAACCTGGGGTTGCCCCGAGTCAGCACTGACTTGACAACAGCAACATTATTATTAAAGTAGCTTTGATCAGATGTTGTTGTTGTATGCCGCCGAGTCGATTCCAACTCATAGCGACTCTATAGGACAGAGCAGAACTGCCCCATAGGGTTTCCAAGGAGCAGCTGGTGGATTTGAACTGCTGACCTTTTGGTTAGCAGCCGTGCTCTGACCAGATGGACCCCCTAAAAATATTGGGGGCCAGAGTGTAGTAGCAGTTCCCACACTTCTCTTGTCCTGTCATTCCTACAGACCTCGGCTTAAGTGCCACCTCCTCCAAGGTCCCTTTCTGGACCCTCACAGTAGCCGCCTGCCCCTTACCCAGCTCTGTTGTCTCCCTGGCACTGAGAGCAACACCGGCTTATCATGGCCGTGAGCCTGTTGCTCGTGTCTTGTCTGCAGCCTCCACAGGGACATGAGACCTACTGGGCAGCGGCTTTGCCTGAAGCCAGCGGTGCCCAGCACCAGGAGGGCTCGGCCATCACCTGCCGAGAGAAGGACTGGGGAGGCTACTACTGACAGAATGAAAGGCCATTTATTAAGTACCTACTGTCTGCTAGGCGTGGAGCTTGGCTTTAATCAGCACAACAGCTCAGGAAATAGGTATGATTATTTGAATTTACAGATGAAGAAACGGGGTTTCAGAGAGGGTAGCTCCCACAGCAGAGTGCCTGGGAGGTGTGAACCGTGAATGAGCTTGGCTGTTAACAAGGGGTTGGAGATTCGAGTCCATCCAGAGTCACCTCAGAAGAAGGCCTGGCGACCTACTTCACGATCACAGCCATTGAAAACCCTATGGAGCACAGTTCTACTCGGACACACATGGGGTCCCCATGAGCTGGAGTCGCCCTCCGTAGCAACTGGTTTACTTTTTTTTTTTTTTTTAAGTCACACTGCTAATGAGTGGAGAACTAGAATTGGCACTCAGCGCTCTGTGACTCGGGAGACCTGTGGGAGTGGCCCCCCGTGCTTCCTTATAACCCCCCCAGGTAGTGGGGATCCGCCATTCCTCCCACAAACTGTTGCTGAGGTTAGGCCATGCAGGCACTGCATGAGGGGGCTGAGGCCCCAGCCAGGGCCCGCGGGCCCCAGTTCCAGCCCCTCTGTCCTGGGCCTCACCCCTCATCTAGGAGCCCCTGCTTCCTGCGTGAGTGGGCAGCCCCCTCTGTGCTCCTTGTGGAAGGCCCTGTAGGGGTAACGGGGTGTGGGGGTGGCGTGCCAGGCCGTCCCCCTCCCGTGGGGGTTCCAGGTGAGTCCCCTCCCGTGGGATAGCCGGGTCATCACCCTCCCGTGGGGGCTTCAGGTCAGTCCCCTCCCGTGGGGGGCGCCGGACAGTCACCCTCCCGTGGGGGCTCCGGGACGGGTGAGGCCCAGGTCTGACAGTGAGCATTAATCACCTCTGCTCTCTCCTCAGGAGTAATAAACAACCCCGCTCTGGTCAGCCAGGGCACAATTACAGTTCAGATAAACTCCTCTCTAATGAGAACGCTTTTCCCTTCATTATTTTATGGGCAGCTGGTTAGAGCCGCTTGGTAAAAATTACTTAAAATGGCAGTCAGGCGCTGCTCTGAGGGGTGGGAACGGTGATGGGGGCGTGGACTGTGAGCACCCCATTCAGGCTGCACAGCTAATGGAAAACGCCAGGGCGCGCTGGGCAGCACTCCCAATGGAGGTTCACACGGGGCTCCCACACCTGGGTCTGGGGAGAGTCGGGGAAAGTCCAGGAGTCCACAGACAGGGCTGGGAGGGACCCATCCACGTGAGAGCAGCCGCACCGTTCCCCCAGGGTCCACCTGGAGCGAGGCCCAGAGAGGGGAAGGGACCAGCTGGAGCCCTGCAGATGACAGCCTCAGAGCTGAGACCGGGAGAGGGGAAAAAGAAGGAGGAGTCCGGGGGGGGCCTGAAGTCCTCCGTTGTGGCAGAGTGAGCTGGGCACTTGTGACCCCTCCCCCAACAGCAGCAATGGCACGGGTCCCAACGGTAATAGGCGCCAGCCTTCATGCAGCCCTCCACTGTGAGGCTCACGGTTCTAAGCCTTCCACATGGACGACTCGGTCAACCTCACAAGACCCTCTGAGGCAGAGATTATGAAGACTTCCAGCTACAAGTGAGGAAACTGAGGCGCAGGGATGTAGTCAGGTGAAATTCAAGATCCACTCCAAAGGCTCGTTAAGGTGGAAAGAGGATCTTGAACATCCACATCCTGTTCCGCCTCAGTTTCTACCCCGCCCTGAGGACCCCAGAAAAGCCACACAGCCCCCAAGGACAAGTCAGGCAAAGGAACCCTGGATTAGGAGCAGGGAATTTGGGCCCGAATTTAGTATGATCTTCTTCAGAGCTTGCACTTTACCAGCCAGGGACCGGATTGTTCCATGTTTAGAGCCTAGGTGTTAGAGTCAGATACTCTTAGCTGCAGCTCCAGCCCACCCCCAAAGCAGCGCCAAGGACAGAAGCCAGAGGAGTGGGCTTGGAAGGGGGCCCATCCTGTGGAGAACAGCACTGGGGCCCCAGGACAAAGCAGGAAGGGCCCTGGGCCAAGGAGGGATAGGAGCGGAAGCCCATGGAGGTGGAATCCAAGGACTTCCCCAGGCCCAGCAATCACTTCTTCACCCCCCCCAAAGCCCCAGGCTACAGAAACCCGTTTGAAAGCATCAAAACAAACAAAAAGATCAGTGCCATCAGGTTCACCCCAAGTCACAGCGACCCCTTGTGTGTCAGAGGAGAACTGAGTTCCACGGGGTTTTCAATGGCTGTGGCCTTTCTGAAGTAGATTGCCAGGCATTTCTCCCAAGGCACCTCTGAGTGGACTTGAACTTCCAACCTTCTGGTTAGTAGCTGAGCACTTAACCGTTTGCACCACCCAGGGACTCCCCAGGGAGGACACCCACCTTCAAAGTGCAGCGAGGAAATGTGGCAGGTAACCTGAGTCCCAGCAGCAGTCAGTTCCTGAAGCTCTGAGGGGAAGGAGGTGGTCCAGGAGTGTGTGATCCAGCCTGGGGGTGGCTGCAGTTTAAAGGCAGCAGGCAAGCGCTTCCCGACATTAAAGAACAAAGAAACTAGGGCACCTATGAGCCCTCCTTGATAAAAGCCACTCTGACAAAATACACGTGACCAAGAGGTGAAGCGAAGAAAGAAGCCAGGAATGCAAGAATCACAGCAAAACTAAATAAGGAGATAACGGAGCTCTGAATCCGTGTGTCGTAGGTTGAACTGTGTCCCCCAAAACTACCTGTCAGCTTGGCTATGATTCCCAGTATTGTATGATTGTCTACCATTTTGTAATCTGATGTGCTTTCCCTGTGTGTTGTAAATCCTATCACTATAATGTAATAGAATAGATTAACAGCAGTCATACTGATGAGATCTATAAGATTAGATTGGTCTTAAGCCAATATCTTTTGAGATATAAAAGAGAGAAGCGAGCGGAGAGACATGGGGATCGCATACCACCAAGAAAGCAGCACCGGGAAGAGAGCACGTCCTTTGGACCGGGGGTTCCTGCGCTGAGATGCTCCCAGACCAAGGGAAGACTGATGCATCACAAGGACCTTCCTCCAGAACCAACAGAGAGAGAAAGCCTTCTCCTGGAGCTGGTGCCTTGAATTTGGACTTCTAGCCTACTGGACTGTGAGAGAATAAACTTCTCTTTGTTACAGTCATCCACTTGAGGTAGTCCTGTTATAGCAGCACTAGATGACTAAGACACCATGTTAACACAAACTAAGACTAAGCAGAGGGTCAGCGAAAAAGAGAAAGACCCTCCACGAGATGGACTGACACAATGGCTGCAATGATGGGCTCAGAGCAATGATTGTGAGGATGGCGCAGGACCGGGCAGTGTTTCTTCTGTTGTACGTAGGGTCGCTGTGAGTCGGAACCGACTCGAAGGCTGCTAACAACAAGACTAAACAACGTGGCGACCCAGTAGAATGTCAACATCATAAACTCTGACAAAGTCACAATAATATAAGCAATAAATCCTGAAAGGATAAAAGTGCCAATTGCTGCATTTTTTCCTGAGAGTTCATCCTCACTGTCTAAAACTGGAAAATGTATTTTAAAATATAATGATGCCACAGTTTTAATGGCTTTTGTGATGTATTTTCTTATTCTTATAGAAATCGGAAAGTAATATCTCTTGTGGTTAAAAAAAAAATTATCCAAAATTCAGCAAGTTCTTCAATTTTACATCAGTTTCTTCCACTGCTGCTGAACTCAAGTAGTTAAATTCATTAACTTATATTTTTAAATGATTAAATAATTCCATTCTTATAAAAGAATTTCTGTGTATGAATCTACTTCAATACCCATCTATCTAGCAACTCTCTGTTGTTGTTGTTGTTAGTTGCCACGGAGTTGGCTCCAACTTACGGTAACCCTAAGGACATTGCCCGGTCTTGTGCCATCTATGTGATCATTGGTACGCTTGAGTCTCATGGATCACAGTAGCTACTAATTGTGGCTATGCCTAAACAGTTGTCTGGAAAGATGGTCTCTTGGGCAGGAGCATATTTTGCAAAGATGACCATAACAGTGTCTTCCATCCCAAACGGCTTTGCCCTTCCCCCATCAAGATGTGGAGTCTAATACCCCTCCCACCTTGAATACGGGCTGGCTTTAGTGATTCACTTGTAGTCAATAGAATACAGCCAAAATGACACCCATGTGGCTCCCCAGGTGAGTCAGAGAAGTCTCTTCGAGCACTCTCTCTCCAGACCCTCCCTTTTGGGGTGTTCCCTCTCAGAACCTGGGCAATATGCTGTAAGAACCCAAATCACACAGAGAGGCCGTGTGTAAGCGTGCCCTGGTTAATAGTCTTGGCCAAGCCCAGCCTTTGAGTCACCCAAGCCAGGCACCAGACATGCGAGTGATTGTGCCTCCAGATAATCCCAACATTCCCCAGCCCCTCCTAGCCATTAAGTCTTCCCAAATGAGGCCCAGGCTTCGTGGAGATGAGACACGTGACCCCCAGTCCCAATTCTTGACCCGCAGCATCCATGAGCATAACAAAATAATTGTTGTTTGATGCCTCTATGTTTGGGGTTGTTTGTTACATAATATCTTGATTATCTGTTGTTCTTGTTGTTAGGTGCCATCAAGTTTGTTCCAACTCATAGCGACCTTATGTACAATAGAACAAAATATTACTCAGTCCTGTGCCATCCTCACAATCATTGTTGTGCTTGAGCCCATTGTTGCAGCCACTGTGTCAATCCATCTCATTGAAGGTCTTCCTCTTTTTCACTGACCCTCTACTTTATCAAGCATGATCCCCTTCTTCAGGGACTGGTCCCTCCTGACAACGTGTCCAAAGTATGTGAGACGTAATCTCACCATCCTTGCTTCTAAGGAGCATTCTGGTTGGGCTTCTTCCAAGACAGATTTGTTCATTCTCTTGGCAGTCTATGGCATATTCAATATGCTTCACCAACACCACAATTCAAAGGCAACAATTCTTCAGTCTTCCTTATTCATTGTGCAGCTTTCCCATGCATATGAGGCAATTGAAGCACCATGGCTTGAGTCGGTCTCACCTTAATCTTCAAGGTGACATCTTCATTTTCAACAATTTAAGGAGGTCTTTTGAGCAGATTTGCCCAGTGCAGTGGGTCTTTTGATTTCTTGACTGCTGTTGCATGGGGGTTATTGTGGATACAAGTAAAATGAAATCCTTGACAACTTCAGTCTTTTCTCCATTTATCATGATGTTACTTATTGGTCCAGTTGTGAGGATTTTTGTTTCCTTTCTGTTGAGGTGTAATCCATACTGAAGGCTGTGGTCTTTGATCTTCATCAATAAGTACTTCGAGTCCTCTTCACTTTCAGCAAGCAAGGTGGTGTCATCTGCATAACACAGATTGTTAATGAGTCTTCCTCCAATCCTGACACCCCATTCTTCTTCATACAGTCCAGCTTCTCGGATTATTTGCTCAGCATACAGACTGAATAAGTATGGTGAAAGGATACAACCCTGACGCACACTCTTCCTGACTATAAACCATGTAGTATCCCCTTATTCTGTTTGAACATCTGCCTCTTGGTCTATGTACAGTTTCCTCATGAGCACAATTAAGTGTTCTGGAATTTCCATTCTTCTCAATGTTATCCATAATTTGTTATGATTCGCGCAGTTGAATGCCTTTGCATACTCAATAAAGCACAAGGAAACATCTCTCTGGTATTCTGTGCTTTCAGCCAGTATCCATCTGACATCAGCAATGATATCCCTGGTTCCACATCCTCTTCTGAATCCACCTTGAATTTCTGGCAGTTCCCTGTTGATATACTGCTGCAGCCACTTTTAAATGATTTTCAGCAAAATTTTCTTGCATGTGATATTAATGATATTGTTCAATAACTTCCATATTTGGTTGGATCACCTTTCTTGAGAATAGGCATAAATATGGATCTCTTCCAGTCGGTTGGCCAGGTAGCTGTCTTCCAAATTTCTTGACATAAACAAGTAAGAACTTTCAGCACTGCCTCTGTTTGCTGAAACATCTCAGTTGGAATTCCTTCAATTCCTGGAGCCTTGTTTTTCACCAATGCCTTCAGAGCAGCTTGGACTTCTTTCTTCAGTACCATGGGTTCCTGATCATATGCTGTCTCCTGAAATGGTTGGACGTCAACCAATTCTTTTTGGTACAGTGACTCTGTATTCTTTCCATCTTCGTTTGATGCTTCCTGCATCGTTTAATATTTTCCCCATAGAATCCTTCATTATTGCAAGACGAGGCTTGAATTTTTTCTTCAGTTCTTTCAGCTTGAGAAATGCTGAGTGTGTTCTCCTCTTTTGATTTTCTATCTCCAGGTCTCTGCACATGTCATTATAATACTTTGTCTTCTTGAGCCGCCCTTTGAAATCTTCTGTTCAGCTTTTACTTCATCATTTCTTCTTTTTGCTTTAGCTACTTAATGTTCAAGAGCAAGTTTCAGAGTCTCTTCTGACATCTGTTTTGGCCTTTTCTTTCTTTCCTGTCTTTTAAATGACCTTTTGCTTTCTTCATGTCTGATGCCCTTCATGTCATTCCACAACTCGTCTGGTCTTCAGTCCTTAGTGTTCAATGCGTCAAATCTATTCTTGAGATGGTCTCTAAATTTAGGTGAGGTATACTCAAGGTCATACTTTGGATCTCGTAGACTTGTTCTAATTTTCTTCAGCTTCAATTTGAACTTGCATATGAGCAATTGATGGTCTGTTCCACAGTTAGCCTCTGGCTGCTATAACAGCAATATCACAAGTGGATGGCTTTAACAAAGAGAAATTTATTCTCTCACAGTCTAGTAGGCTACAAGTCTGAATTCAGGGTACCAGCTTCAGAGAAAGGTTTTCTCTCTCTGTTGGCTCTGAGGGAAGGTCGTTGTCATCAATCTTCCCCTGTCGAGGAGTCTTAGCGCAGGGACTCCAGGTCCAAAGTACACGCTATTCTCCTGGCTCTTGCTTCTTGGTGGCATGAGGTCCCCTCTGTCTCTCTGCTTGCTTCTCTCTTTCATATCTCAACACAGACTGGCTTAAGACACAACCTAATCCTACAGATTGTGTCCTGCCTCATTAACATAATTGCCTTTAATCTTGTCTCATTAACATCATAGAGGTAGGATTTACAACACATAGGATAATCACATCAGATGACAAAATGGTGGACAATCACACAATACTGGGATTCATGGCCTAGCCCAGTTGACAGATATTTTGAGGGGACACAATTCAATCCAGAACACATAACAACAGAAAGCCAGAACAGGGGCCAAATGTGCTATTATTTGTGAGTGGTAGGATTTTAGGTGATTTGTTACTTCCTTCTTTATACATTGCCTGAATTTTTTTTTAATAACAAGTAGCTATCATTTTTATGAAAACAACAGTCACTGCTTATTGAAAATGCTATTTCTGCTACATTTTTCTGTCCATTAGATAGCTGTTTCACCTAAAGTTACATCTTTGCAAATCTGTGTCCCCCCATATTCCGGGTTTATTTAAAACCAGGTTCAGCAGTATGAGGTTGCCGTCTCCTTGGAGGAAGGCTATCTGGTCCAAAGAGAGCAACTCACAGAATCAGGCCCTTGGTAGACACTATTGCCGCTGATGAGGACAAATTACACAATTTGGCAATCCATGTGGCCTGGTTCCCCAGATAATTGTTTATGCTCCAAGCCAGTTTGTACTGTGCTCAACTGGACAAGTGCTTCACGCCTCTGCCAGTTTGGGTGCATGCTTAATTCCCTGAAAAATCAGGTTGGCGGGCTGGTGCGTGTCAATGCCCTTCCAAGAGAAAGCTGTCCTGGCTTCTGTTATTCAGGATGCTCCGCCACCCAGCACTAGGGTGTCACCCTAATTAAAAACCTCTCTGCTCCAAATAACTCCCTTTACTTAAGGCTGTTTCTTTCCCTAAGCACCAAAAAGCTGTTGTAAACTCACTTTTTTATATAAGACCTATATGTCTACATGCTACCCTATTAATGGGACCAACCCCAAAATGAAACAGAAAGAAAAAAGCAAATGGCATAAACCTGTGCATTTTTACAGTGATGGAAAATATCAGAGAATGTCTACAAACATGTTCATTGATGGGCCAGGTGCATCAAAGATGCACCTCTTGGGTGCACAATTGTCATCAGGAAATTTGGTAAATGAACTCAAAAAAAAGGAACCAAATTATAAATGGACTTGCCTGATGTTTCAAGGCTTTTTTATGTGGGCTGGAAAAATCATCAGGAGCAAAAAGCATCAAGGCCAAAATGTAGAGTAACATATTGCCTGCAAGCATGGGTCGTGAAGTCAGCCACTGTGGGCTCATTCAGACCCCAGCTCCTCTGGCTACATGACCTTGGGCAGGTTATGTAACCATTCATGCCAAGGAATGGAAACCTAGGACTGTGTTGATGATTAAATGAGACATCTATGAGAAGTCCTGAGCACAGGGCCGGCTCACAATGAGCACACAATGAATACTAGCTAATATTATCAGATCCAATCCCATATCTAGCCAGTAATCAGTGAAAGAGTGAGTCCTCCTTCATTGCCTTCATTGGAAGAGACCGAACCAGTCATGCACTGGAGCCAGCTTGCACCAGCTCACGAGAGCCAATTTTATGCAACTCTTCCCAACTTAGCATCATGTTGGTAGCTTGAAATTGGCAGTGGTAGGAGTATTTACACCATGAAAATTGGCAAACACCATAAATCAAGGCTTTTTTTTTTCATAGAGCAGTTGTTGAACATTTACCAGCACACCACTGGATCCAAGAGAAGATAGATAAATGGGAACCATTTTGAGGACACTGAAGGATTGGATGGCATGGGAGCATTGTAGATTAGACCATGTGACCTTAAAGAATCATTTGCTCATTAATTTGTCCATCCATTAATTCAATCATGGCAGAGGCCACATATAGAGCATGGGTTATAGAGTGGCCCAAGTGTAGGGGATAGAGCATGGGCTGTGGAGTCAGAGCTGGATTGAGTTCTCCCATTTTAGAGATGGGGATCAGAGGCTCACACTGGGATGAGACCCGCTCAGGATAAGAGGACTATAGACGGCAGAGCCAGGACTCTAGCTCAGTTCCTTCAACTCCAGGGTCTGCTTTTTTCAGCTTGTCTTAGTCATCTAGTGCTGCTATAACAGAAATACCACAAGTGGATTGCTTTAACAAAGAAAAATTTATTCTCTCACAGTCTAGGAGGCTAGAAGTCCAAATGCAGGGTGCCAGCTCTGAGGGAAAGCTTTCTCTGTCTGTCAGCTGTGGGGAAGGTTCTTGTCATCAATATTCCCTGGTTGAGCAGCTTCCAAAGGACACGCTCTGCTCCTGGTACTACTTTCTTGGTGGTATGAATTGCCCCATGTCTCTCTGCTCACTTCTCTCTTTTATCTCAAAAGAGATTGGCTTAAGACACAGCCTAATCTTGTAGATTGAGTCCTGCCTCATTAACGTAACTGCCTCTAATCCTGCCTCATTAACATCATAGAGGCAGGATTTACAATGCGTAGGAAAATCACATCAGATTATAAAATGGTGGACAATCACTCAGTACTGGGAATCATGGCCCAGCCAAAGTAGACAGTTTGGGGGCACACAATTCAATCCATAACATGCCTCGTCAAGATGCTATTCGCTTCCACTTATCCTGGACCCAGAAGGTAACTGAGAGGCCCTGAAGATGTCTAAACAGGGGAGTGATGTGGTTACAGAGGTGCACGTAGAAGGCAAGTATAATCCAGTGTAGCAACTTCTTTGAAGGTCCCGGGTAGCACAAATGGTTAGTGCCCAACTACTAACCTAAAGTTTGATGGTTCAAACTCAGCCAGTGGTAGGTACCATGGAAGAAGGGCCTGGCAATCTGTTTCTCTAAAGATTACAGCCAAGAAGACCCTTTGGAACTGTAACACATGGAATCGCCATGAGTCAGAACCAACCTGACAGCAATGGGATTGATTGTTTTTTTTACTTAGTTGAGCTTCTAGTCCTAAGATTTGTGTTTTTCCACAAAAACTAAAATAACCCAACCAAACAAATAAATACTTGAAACCCCGAATAACCCAATGTTGTGAACCCCACTAGAAAACAGTTTTAAAAGCCAACACTGACTTCTCCATTTATTTGCACAAGCTGCAGAGCTTGTTTCTTTTATTTTTTTACTGGGGAACAAGTTGTAACAGCCCTCCAAATTAAGGAAATAACTTTACAAACTCAAGTTTTATGTTTTCTTATTTTAGAAATATTCATTGCCTCGATATGTCTCTCCTACGTACTTATATAAAAGCAAAATATCTCTCCTACATGCCAATTTTTAATGATTTTTCTTCCCTTCTACTTAAAATGAAGCAATCATTTCAAATTAATTAAGTTTTCATTAAAATGTATTATTGTAATGCCCCAGGTACTGAATCGTGATTTTGTTTCCTGCAGAACAAGCCTGTAAGAAAAGCTCTATAAATATTACAAGTAAACAATATGAGCCCAGTTCCTTTTCCCAGCATCTACCACAGGGAATTTGTACACAGTAGGTTCCAAATAAATGCTTGAGAGAGGAATGAATACTAATAATGATTATTACTAGTTCTGTTAATAAGGAGAGTACATTACAGAGCCCTTCCAAAAGTGCACAGCTAGTTTGCGTGATTTTTTTTTTCATTCCATTCATCCTCTGATACACTCCTGGTAATTTTATTTCTCAATCTGAAAACCAAGACCCAGAGATGCAAAGTCATTCACCAAAGATCACACCGTATGAGGCAGACGAGCTACTCGACCTGGGGCTTTCCAACTCCAAACGCTCTTGAGTGTAGAAGTGTGGAGAAGAATGGATTCCTGGTATGGAAAAAAGTTAAAGTTGTCCTCTTAATTAAGCTTTCTTTTGGGTCATGCAAACAGTTAAGGCACTTGGCTGCTAACTGAAAGGTTGGAGGTTCGAGTACACCAGAGACAACTCCAAAGAAAGTCCTGACAATCGACTTCCAGTCAGCCATTGAAAACCCTACGGAGCACAGTTCTACTGTGACACACTTGAGGTCTCCAAGAGTCAGAGTAAACTGAACAGCAAGTGGTTAGCTGGTTATACTCACCCCCAGACTGTGTTAATTCTCAGTTTGGAGCACGATGATTGTCAAGACCAACAAGTTCAATTCAAAATCATAGTTATTTTAATATTTTTTAAAATATCAGGTAGGTTAGAAAATTTGAACACTGGAGGAAAAAATTCTTGAGTTATTTAGAAAGAAGAAAACGATTTCAAGAGGCATTAAACCCTCTGATAGTTGGTCCTCTCTGGTCACACTGCTTTAACCACTGATGGAGACGCAGACACATAATGGGAAAAAGTTGAGTGAAACCTCCAAATGTTTTCCATACACTGGGTGCCATGGACTTAGTCTGGAAGCGCCACTGAAACCTGCCCAGCATCATAGCAACACACAAGCCTCCACTGACGGATGGATGGTGGCTACATATGAGGTGCGTTGGCCAGAAATTGAATCTGAGTCTCCAGCATGGAAAATGAGAATGCCACCACTGACCCATCATGGCCTTCTAAACTAAGATGGACTAGGAAGAAAAGCCTGGTGACCTACATCTGAAAATCAGCCCCTGAAAACCACGTGAGCACAATGATCTGATCGGCAGCTGATCGTGGGGATGGCACAGGACTGGACAGCACTTCATTCTGGGGTCACCATGAGTTCAGGGCTCACTCAATGGCAGCTTACACCAACAGTGCCATGGGGAGAAAAGGAAAATGTTGGGAGGAATTTGAAATGTTCTCAACTTGGCATCTTGCAGACTTCATCTTGGAACCACCTAGGGTGAGAAATCTGAGTCTGGGGAGCATTTATGTGGCCCAGCAACCAGGCAGCTTGGTCACTAGAATGGACAGAGGAAGCAATCTGGGTTATTTGGTTCAAAAAATAATCAATTCTTTATTCACTGAGTTTTGTCGTCTTTTTGCTCTGGATCCCTGCCTTCATTTTCCACCTTATTCTCCTCTCCAGACACAGTGGACACTTGCCTTCCCCTCCCCATCCCATCCTATTTCTTGTGTGAAACATCTTGGGTCTCTCCTCTGAATCCCATGGTCTCATCAGCCAGACAAAGGGTCATCCTAACCTAACCAGCCTGTGGCCCAAACATTCCATGAAAGCCACCTTCCAAACACGAAGCCTGGCCTTTTGCACCAGCCAGCTTGCCTCTGGCCCTTTCTGGTGCCACTTCCTCCACCTAGTACAACGTGGCGGGAGATGGTGAGCAGTGGCAGACAGAGCATGTTCCTTGTATCCAGCAGCCGTGGGTTCAAATCCTGCCAGGGCACTACTTGTCTCATTTTGGGCAAAAGCAATTAACTCTCTGGCCCTCCTGGTAACACCCACAAGGAAACCACCCTACATGCTCTGGGTAGTGCAGTGAAGTGGCATACATATAGTGGGTACCCTATGGAGTATGTATAAGCTCATAAAGACTCCTTAACCGTTGCCTGGTCCACAACAATGGGACGAAGACAGTTATTTTGTACTTTGTGACACAGCCCTGATTGAACTAGGGGCGAGATCTTGACTCTTCCCAGGAATGTAGAATTGACCCAAGAGCGAGTCTGTGTCTTCCAGGGGCCAGGCCTGTACCACTGAGCTCAGAAACCACAGGGCAGAAGAAGACACACATCTACAGATGGAAGGAGGAATAAAACTGATGTGCAAAGAAGAATGGGACCAAAAATGCAGAGCAGCTTTGGGCTTTTCCAGGCTTTGATCCAGGCCCTTTCCCAAGGTCCAGTCCATACTTCTGCCCTGAGTCACACAAGACACTCAAGAAGCCCTATAACCAGCTCCTACATCTTACTGCGTTCGTTTCTGTTCCTTGCAAAGAAATGGTTTTAATTAATACCATAAATAAGGCAGCCAGTGGAGTACCTGTCACATCGGGGCTCAACAAACATCGCCTCCTTTCTCCCCGCCCCCATCCACGGAAATCAGAACCACTCAGCAGCGCCCTCTCTGCCCTAAAAGGAACTGTCCCTTCCTGCCCAAGGCTGCCTTTGAGGCTCCAGAACCCATGCTGTGCTTTGCTGAGCTTCCAGAAAAGCCAAGCTCTTGTTAGAGAGGTCCCGAGGTCCTTGCAAAGGTGTGGACCCTACTCCGAGACAGCCTCCAGCCTGAGCAGGAGTGAGCAGGGAGAGGCCAGTGGGCCTGGCCATCAGCTCAGAGGCTCAGGTGGCTTCATCCAAATGAGACATCGGTCACCTGGTGAGGCTCCCTCCTCCTTCGCCTGCCACCTCCCAGGGTAACCCTATCCTGCAGCACCAGCCCCAGCCCTGCCTTCATTGTGCTATCGACACGGTGAATCCGTGCTCCAGGCTCCAGCCAGCGCCCACCTGCTGCAGCCAGAGAAGCTGGACAGAGATGACAGGACTTCACACCGCCAAGTCAGAGCCCAGGGCCCTTCTCCCCCACCTCCAGAGATGCCGCATGCCCTTGAAGCAACCGCCCGTTGGCTGGGATGAAACCTACAGAATTTACGCTCCTCAATTCCCGGGGACATTATTTAAACAGCCTCTGATTTATCACTAACCCAATATGCATCGTCATTTTTAAGTAATTACAGAAAATATTGTAATCTGAGTGTTATTACAACAAGAACACAACTCCACGTTAATGCTGTCTCTGCCTTCAGTCAACTCGGTAATGTGAATCAATACCTATGATTTTTCAGGATGTGAACATGTCCAGAGGTCCTCAAATCCCGATTACTGCAGATGGGCTAGAAATACTCCGTTAGAGAACACAGGCCCTGGCCGGCAGCCCAGTCCCCGTGACACACTTCCGTGGGCTCACGCCTTTCTGCAGACCCTGCAGATCCTCCTCTGGGCTGACGCCCGTTGGGGATCACCCAGGTTGCAGGTCACTGTGCAACAGGCCAGCCACAGCCCCTGGCCAAGGCGTATGAAATTAGCTTTCTCCCAGGCAGCCTTCAAACATCTCACTTGTGTAGCACTGCCCTGGGCTCAATGAGGGAGACAAGAAAGATGTGTTCCCTGCCCAGATAATATTCCAAGTCCTGTCAGAATCTAAGCTGCGGTTCTGCTCTGCTCCTTACCAGCTGAGTAATCCTGGACCAAACAAAACCTCTCTGAGCCTCAGTATACTTTTTGTAAAATAGAACTAGTATCAGCCCCAGCTATGTCATATTGCAGCCAGTGAAGGTCAGCAACTGAGTTGGTAGGTAAGAAAGTGTTTGTAAAGACCAGACTTAATGGTCTGACTGAGACTGGAGGAACCCCAGAAAGCATGGCCCCTGGACTCTCTGCCAACCCAGAACTAAAACCATTCCCGAGACCAACTCTTCAGACAAAGATTAGACTGGACTATGGGACATAAAATGATACACGCGAAGAGTGTGCTTCTTAGCGCAAGTAGATACATGAGACTAACAGGGCAGCTCCTGTCTGGAGGTGAGAGGAGAAGGCAGAGAGGGTCAGGAGCCGGTTGAATGGACACTGGAAATCAGGGTTGGAAAGGAAGAGTGTGCTGTCATAGTATAGGGAGAGTAATTAGAGTCACATAACAACGTATGCATACATTTTTGTATGAGAGACTAACTTGAATTGTAAACTTTCACTTTTAGTATAAAAATAAAAGAAAGAAAATGTAGTTTGCAAAGGGCTCTACAAGGGAGTCTCTGGGTGGTGCTCAACTATTAGCCAAAAAGTTGGTGGTTTGAACCCTACCCAGAGATGCCTCAGAAGACAGGCCTGGCGATCTGCTTCTGAAAGGTCACAGCCTTGAAAACCCTACAGAGTAGCTCTACTCTGAACACATGGGCTTGCCATGAGTCAGAATCAACTCAACGGCCACTAACAACATCAATCAGAAAGAATAGCTCCATATTAACTATGATAAAACAAAGTGCTGTACAAGAATGGGAAACTAATGTTATTATAGAAGGCCACAACTCAGAGAAAATAAAATATTCCATTAAGGTCAGAGAAGCAAGATGAATTTTTCATAGAAATATACATCATTCCACTCACTCTCTTGCAAATGAAAAGAGAACTCATAAAACTAATTAATACAAGCAGTAAATAACAAAATATAATCCATTTCCACAAAATGGTTAATTAAAAGAAGGAGACAGAAGATGGGAAAAGCTTGATGCATACTAAAAAAAAAAAACCCGGTTGCTGTCGAGTCGATTCTGACTAATAGCAACTCTATAGGGCAGAGTAGAACTGCCCCATAGCGTTTCCGAGGGGCGCCTGGTGGATTCGAACTGCTGACCTTTTGGTTAGCAGCCGTAGCATTTAACCACTATGCAGCCAGGGTTTCCTGGTACCTAGTGGTTGCTCTAAAATATTTGTTGAGTGGATAAGCAAGGCAAATAGAGAAGGGATGGCTTATGGGAGCCCAACAAGAAGAGAGAAACATGAAGAACCAGAGAAAGACACACTCTGAGTGACAGGGAGCTATGGAGTACCTGATGTGGGGTCGGCAGTCCTGGGGCTGACTGGAGGCAAAGCTACTCTAGAGAAAGGGAAAAACACAGTGAGAAAGCAGAGTGGAGAAAACACAAGCCAAAACTTCCCATTCCCACAAAACATGAAGCATTCCAATGCTAGGAAAGATACTTAACAAAATCAATAATCAGAACCTGAAGTGACTCTGATGTCGTTGTTGGGTGCAATGAGTCAGTTCTGACTCATAGCGACCCTGTGAACAACAGAATGAAACACTGCCTGGTCCTGCGCCATCCTCACAGTTGTTGTGCTTGAGCCCATTGTTGCATCCACTGTGTCAATCCATCTTGTTGAGGGTCTTCCTCTTTTCGCTGACCCTCTACTTTACTAAGCATGATGTCCTTCTCCAGGGACGGGTCCCTCCTCATAACATGTCCAAAGTATGTAAGATGAAGTCTCGCCATCCTTGCTTGTAAGGAGCATTCTGGCTGTACTTTTTCCAGGATAGATTTGTTTCATTCTTTTGGCCGTCCATGGCTTATTCAATATTCTTCTCCAACACCACATTTCAAAGATGTCAATTCTTCGTCAGTCTTCCTTATTCATTGTTCAGCTTTCCCATGCATATGATGCGATTGAAAATATCATGGCTTGGGTCAGGCACACCTTAGTCTTCAAGGTGACATCTTTGCTTTTCAACACTTTAAACAGGTCTTTTGCAGCAGATTTGCCCAACGCAATGTGTCTTTTGATTTCCTGACTGCTGCTTCCACAGGTGTTGATTGTGGATCCAAGTAAAATGAAATCCTTGACAACTTCAATCTTTTCTCCATTTATCATGATGTTATTGGTCCAGTTGTGAGGATTTTTGTTTTCTCTATGTAGAGGTGTAATCCACACTGAAGGCTGTGGTCTTTGATCTTCATCAGTGAGTGCTTCAAGTCCTCTTCACTTTCAGCAAGCAAGGTTGTGTCATCTGCATATTGCAGGTTGTTAAGGAGCTTCCTCCAATCCTAATATTGTGTTCTTCTTCATATAGTCCAGCTTCTCAGAATATTTGCTCAGCATACAAAGTGAAGAAATATGGTGAAAGAATACAACTCTGGGGCATGCACTTCCTGACTTTCAACCGCCAAGTATTCCCTTTTCTGTTCAAAAGATTGTGTCTTGGTCTATGTACAGGTTCCTCAAAAGTACAATTAAGTGTTCTGGAATTCCCATTCTTTGCAATGTTATCCATAATTTGTTATGATCCACACAGTTGAATGCTTTGCATAGTCAATAAAATACAGGTAAACATCTTTCTGGTATTCTCTGCTTTCAGCCAGGATCCATCTGACATCAGCAATGATATCCCTTGTTCCACATCCTCTTCTGAATCCTGCTTGAATTTCTGGCAGTTCTCTGTCAATATACTGCTGCAGCCACTTTTGAATAATCTTCAGCAGCATTTTAATTATGTGTGACATTAACAATATTGTACAATAATTTCCAAATTCTGTTAGATCACCCTTCTTTGGAAAGGATTCAAATATGGATCTCTTCCAGTCGGTTAGCCAGGTAGCTCTCTTCCAAATTTCTTAGCATAGATGAGTGAGCACTTCCAGCACTGCATCAGTTTGTTGAAACATCTCAATTGGTATTCCATCAATTCCTGGAACTATGTTTTTTTGCCAATGTCGTCACTGCAGACTGAACCTCTTCTTTCAGTACCACTAGTTCCTGATTATATGCTACTCCTGAAATGGATGAATGTTGACCGATTCTTTTTGGTACAGTGACTCTGTGTATTCCTTCCATCTTTTCTTGATGCTTCCTGAGTCATTAGTATCTTCCTGGTAGAATCCTTCAATATTGCAACTGGAGGTTTGAATTTTTGATTCAGTTCTTTCAACTTGAGAAATGGCAAGTGTGTTCTTCCCTTAGTTTTTTGTCTCCAGGACTTTGCACATTTCATTATACTTTACTTAGTTTTCTTGAGCCACCGTTTGAAATCTTCTGTTCAGCTGTTTTACTTCATTATTTCTTTCTTTTGCTTTAGCTACTCTACCTGCAAGAGTAAGTTTCAGAGTCTCTTCTGGCATCCATTTTGGTATTTTCTTTCTTTCCTGTCTTTTTAACGACCGACCTCTTGCTTTCTTTGTGTATGATGTCCTTAATGTCATTCCACAACTCATGTGGCCTTCGGTCATTAGTGTTTAATGAGTCAAATCTATTCTTGAGATCATTTCTAAATTCAGGTGGAATATACTCAAGGTCATACTTTGGCTCTTGTGGATTTGTTCTAGTTTTCTTCAGCTTCAGCTTGAACTTGCATATGAGTAATTTGTGGTCTGTTCCACAATTGACCTTGCTCTGACTGACGATATTGAGCTTTTCCATCATGTCTTTCCACAGATGTAGTTGGTTTGATTCCTGTGTAATCCATCTGGCCAGGTCCATGTGTATAGTCACTGTGTATGTTGTTGAAAAAGATATTTGCGATGAAGAAGTTGTTGGTCTTGCAAAATTCTAGCATGCAGTCTCCAGTGTCGTTTCTATCAGCAAGGCCATAGTTTCCAACTACCAATCCTTCTTTGTTTCCAACTTCTGCATTCCAATCGCCAGTAATTATCAATGCATCTTGATTGCATATTTGATCAATTTCAGACTGCAGAAGTTGGTAAAAATCTTCAATTTATTCATCTTTGGCCTTAGTGGTTGATGTGTAAATTTGAATAATAGTCGTATTAACTGGTCTTCCTTGTAAGCTTATGTATATTATCCTCTCACTAATAGCATTGTATTTCAGAATAGATCTTGAAATGTTGTTTATGATGATGAATTTAATACCATTCCTCTTCAGTTTGTCATTCCTGGCATAGTAGACAATACAATTGTCAAATTCAAAATGACCAGTACCAGTCCGTTTCAGCTCACTAATGCCTAGGATATCTATGTGTCTTAGATGTCTAGTGCTGCTATAACAGAAATACCACAAGTGGATGGCTTCAACAAACAGAAGTTTATTCTTTCACAGTCTGGGAGGCTAGAAGTCCGATTTCAGGGTGCCAGCTCCAGGGGAAGGTTTTTTCTCTCTGTCAGCTCTGGGGGAGGTCCTTGTCGTTAATCTTCCCCTGGTCTAGGAGCTTCTCCACTCAGGAACCTCGGGTCCAAAGGATGCGCTATGCTCCCGGTGCTTCTTTCTTCGTGGTATGAGGTTCCCCACTCTCTGCCCACTTCCCTTTTGTCTCTTGTAAAATAAAAGGTGATGCAGGCCACACCCCAAGGAAATTCCCTTTACACTGGATCAGCGATCTGAGCTGGGTGAGAGTGTTATATGCCACCCTAATCTTTAGCATAATCTAATCTTGCCTCATTAACCACAGACAGATATTAGAATTTACAACACACAGGAAAATTACATCAATCACAAAATGGAGGACAACACACACAATACTGGGAATCACGGCCTAACCAAGTTGACACATTCTGGGGGGACACAATTCAATCCATGACACTATGTTTATCCTTTTCATTTCATTTTTGACAATTTCCAATTTTCCTAAATTCATACTTCGTACTTTCCATGTTCTGATTATTAATGGATGTTTGTAGTTGTTTCTTCTCATTTTGAGTCACGCCACGTCAGCAAATGAAGGTCTAGAAAACTTGACTCCATCCATGTCATTAAGGTAGACTTTACTTTGAGGAAGCAGCTCTTCTCTAGCCATATTTTGAGCTTCCAACCTGAGGGGCTCATCTTCTGGCACTGTATCAGACAATGTTCTGCCACTATTCTTAAGGTTTTCACTAGCTAATTTCTCTTTCAAAAGTAGACCACCAGGTCCTTCTTCCTAGTCTATCTTAGTCTGGAAGTTCATCTGAAACCTGACCACCATGGTTGACCCTGCTAGTATTTGAATACCAGTGGCATAGCTTCCAGCATCACAGCAACATGCAAGCCCCCCCGGTACAACAAAGTGACAGACAGTACTCTAAAGGAGGGGAAAACACAGGGGGAGAAAAACAGGGTGGGGAAAACACAAGCCAAAAACCTCCCGTTCTCACAAAACATGAAGTGTCCCTACGCTAACAATGATAGTCAAAAAAATTAATAATCAGAATCTGAAGTGACTCTAGATGAAATTATTGCATGGAACAATTTTTCTAAAACTTTAAAATAATTATTTTTAAGGTGCCCAAAGAAATAACAGAAGTGTATGAGGTAGAATGTACTTTTAAAAGCACATGAGATTATAGACAAATGAAATAGGCAGACGAAAAATAAGAACAGATGTTTATGAAGAAAAATAACCAATCAGAAAACTAGGAAATTAAAATACAGTTCTTATAATAAATATGTGATAAAAGGAACACATTTTCAGCCAAACAGAACTAAAGAGAGAATTAGTGAATTGAAAGAGTATTGTGGAGCTCACCTAGAATACCACACAGAGAGACAAAATGACTTATGTAGATATATAGCGATGGATTCACATGTGTGTGCATATACACACACATAGCATTTCATTTTTTCTATAAGAATTTTTTCTCATTTTAACATATCTTAAATTGGAGTGCACGTTACAATTGAAAGTGACTTATGATCACTCTTAGTCTAGATTGAAGACTTCTTCCAGAGAGAATTTGCAACTGACCTGCCAGTCACCTAAAAGTACTACAAATTTAAAACCACTTTACATTAAAGTATCTGATTCAGATTTGAATTCAGCCTGTAAACCTGAGTTTGTATAGGCTTGAGCTTCAAAATATTAGGAGAGGGTTCTATTTTTCTTTTTTGTCCCTTTGTATGTGGTGGGTTCATTTCTCATTTAATCTTACAAAAGACTGCAGCCCTTTGGGGTCCCAGTTTTATACAGGGGTCTCCTATTAGATTCCTCATGTTTGGTATATTTCTTTCTAACATGGCTCCTCCTTCCATTAATGGCATCTTAGATTGATTGAGGTATGTTTATCTACACATCTAAACACACTCACACACAAGTTAGCAGGTTATAGATGTGGAGAATAGATAAGATGATCATATATATATATATATATAATAGGAGTTCCAGAAAAATAAATGAGAGTGATATTTGAAGAGATAATACCTGATTTTTCCCCCAGAATTAAAGAGAAACAGGAGTCATCAGATCAAAAGTACAGTGCACCCTCTCTTCACTTATTGACATAGTTAGGTTCCAAAGACCAGGTCATTATGCAAGATGGGTGTTATGTGAAAATGGAAGATGACTACATCAGATGACAAAATGGAGGATGACTACATCATTACACAACTGCCAAATTATATCATTACATAACTGCCAAAGCACTGAGAATCACGGTCCAGCCAAGTTGACACATAACCTTAACCATCAAGGCCAGCATTACTCTCACCTCGCACCTCAGCATTCGTTATTGCCAGACTTACATTGTTAATGCATAAAATAGTGGGATAGTAGTTTTTTACTATTGTCATAAATGCAAAATGTAGGATAAGCAGATAGTTGATAAGTGAGGAGAAGGTGTATAAGAATGGAGCAGGATAAACAAAGAAAAGCCCCTATGTAGACAGATGTTAGTGAACTTTCACATCGTCAGGATAAGGGAAAATATCAAAAGCTATCAGAGAGGAAAGACAGATTCCTATTAAATGAATAATTTCTTTTATAAGGGTCAGCACAAAGCTGGTTCCTATGAGGCAGAGGTTAAAAATGTCTCATATGTACAACTTTTCCAGACTGCCGTCCCCTCCATCATCTCTAACATCAACTACTCCTCTTACCCTCAGTACTCTCCCTCCCATCTTTGGGTTCCATAATTTGCTGCAACGTCTTACAGAACTCATGAACTGCTCCTCAAGGAAATGGCTCATCCAGTTGTGGAGGCTGTTGTTGTTGTTGTTGTTAGGTGTCATCAAGTCAGTTCCGACTCATAGCGACCCTGTGCACCACAGAACGAAACACTGCCCAGTCCTTCACCATGCTCACAATCGTTGTTATGCTTGAGCCCATTGTTGCAGCCACTGGGTCAACCCATCTCGTTGAGGGTCTTCCTCTTTTTCACTGACCCTCTACTTTACCAAGCATGATATCCTTCTCCAGGGACTGATCCCTCCTGACTACATGTCCAAAGTATGTAAGACGTAGTCTCGTCATCCTTCCTTCTAAGAAGAATTCTGGTTGTACTTCTTCCAGGACAGATCTGTTCATTCTTTTGACAGTCCATGGTATATTCAATATTCTTCGCCAACACCACAATTCAAAGGTGTCAATTCTTCTTCTGTCTTCCTTATTCTTTGCCCAGCTTTCCCATGCATGTGATGCGATTGAAAATGCCATGGCTTGGGTGAGGCGCACCTTAGTCTCCAAGGTGATATCTTTGCTTTTCAACACTTTAAAGAGGTCTTTTGCAGCAGATTTATGGAGGCTAGCAAGTCCCAAATCAGTGGGTCAGGCATCAGGCTGGAGGCTTCTCCCAACCTACAAGGCTGCAGGGGCTGATGAACCCAAATCAGCAGGTCAGACAGTAGGCTGCTGGCTCAAGCTCCAAGAACCAGAGGTCAGATGATCGTGAACCAGATGCAGGATCCAGAGTGAAAAACAGAGCATTTCCCCAGAACATCCATATATGTTTGATGCAGACCACACCCTTAAAGAAACTTCCCTTACTTGAGAAGTAGATTACTAACAAGGGTAGTGACTAGCATAAGGGTGATGATTTAAGTCACACTCTTTAGTAAGCTGGTGACTCAAGATACATCCCTAATCCTGCCTCATTAACACAACCACAGGCACAGAGGCTAGGATTCACAAAATATCACAAACTAGAGGACAACCATACAATACTGGGAATCATGGCCTAGCCAAATTGACACGTAGCCCAACCATCACGAGTCCCATACAGCTTATTTGTATAGTCCCACTCAATCATTGTGTGAGTCACAAAGACTACGGCTACAAGGACACTGCACCGCACCTATAAAGGATTACAAATTAGACTGACAGCAGATTTATCAACAACAGTAGAGATCATAAAAAAAAAAAAAAATGGAGCAATGTCACACTGGGGAAAAAATAAAATATGAACACCCCACTGTAGAAAGCCTTACTCCATGACACTATCCCAATAGAATATTTCTTGTGTTTAATACCTTAATTCATGGAACTTAAATATGTCTCAAAGCAATACTTTCAGTTACTAGGTATGCAGGGAAACATTTATATCTATGCCCCCCAAATTCAATTCATTATTTTAAACAAAACAGTAGACAAGAGTTCTCAAGTTATATTCCAGATACAACTGGCTTAATGTCAGAATCACACGTAATCATTTTTGAAAAACTCATCAGGCAAAACACAAGGATGTGCATCTTGGATGTTGCCAGTCCCAAGAGAGTCTTCACTCCATGTTGGCCAACTGAAGGCAATGGCACATATTATTCTTGGACATCACTGCAATATGGTGAGAAGCTTTTAAAGGAGGGGAAAGAACAGTCTAATGTCCACTATGTTGTTGTTGTTGTGAGTTGCCTTTGATTCAGCTCCAACTCATGGCCACCCCATGTACAACAAAACAAAATATGCCCAGTCCTGAGCCACTATCATGATCGTTAAGTGCCTTCCCACCTAGGGAGTTCATCTTCCAGCACTATATGAGACAATATTCTGTTGTGATCCATAGTGTTTCCACTGGTTAATTTTTGGAAGTAGATCACCAGGCCTTTCTTCCCAGTTCATCTTAGTCTGGAAGCTCCTCTGAAGCCAGTCCACCATGGGTGTAAAAATGGAATGAGGGTGGCATCTGCCTCCTCTAACTTCACAACTTCACAAAGGAGAAGGAGAATCAAGATCAAAAACCCAAGGCTGGAGTGGACAGCCCAGTAAAACCATGAGAGTAACGAGGTACAGGAGTCCAGTGATAAGGCCCAGAAGGCAGAAGGGGAGTAGGAAGCTGATGATAGGGAACACAAAGTAGAGTAAGGATATTGTTGATGTGT